>NC_081140.1:19261268-19579768 GCF_958295425.1 Solea solea | reverse complement strand
ATATACAGACAGCAGCACAACAGTGTGTGTGTGTGAGAGAGAGAGAGAGAGAGAGAGAGAGAGGCATACACATTAGCATCTGTCTCTCTCTCCCTCTCTCTCACTCACACAGACGCATTTGTCCTGACGTGTGGTCTGCTCACGTCCGTGCAGGTGTCACTTCTCACACTTGCCCTCGCGCGCATCTTTCATGAAATCACACCTCAGCGCTTTCCCACGGCCACTCTGTCTCCCCCCTCTCTCACACAAACCCCCCCATCCCCGACACGCCGCGACACACGCCGCGTTCTCTCACCTCAACAAAAGCTCGTGCCGCCTCCTTTCAGACCACTTGGGCACGTGCGAGGACAAACGGTGAGATGGATAGATAGATAGATAGATAGATAGATCTACCTCCTTATCTTCATCAGGTTGTTTTAGGCACGCGCTGTGATGTGCGCGTGACAGCTCTTTTGTTGGACACAGATACAAATCTCGCGCGCACACCTGCCCAGCCGGAGGAGCGCGTGGCGGCAGCGCGTGTGTTTTTTGTCAAATTTGACGGGGGAGGACGGGGTGGGGGGGTCTATCGATCAGCAGATGGCGCCGATCGAACATGCGCATATTGTCCTCTGATGGTGACGACGCTTCTTTGGTGTGTTTCTGTGTGCGCGTGCCCTGCTCTCTAGGGAGCGGACGCTGCACGTGCTGAGCAGATATTATTAAGAAGACAAGTGGAGGCTTTTACTTTACTTTTACTGTTGTGGTCTTTCTTTCTTTCTTTCATCTATCCACGGCGTCATGTTTTATTATCCTCAGTTTTTGTTTCTGTGTTGTCTGTTGTTGTTGTGACGGGACTCGCTCAAATAATCGTTGTTTATGTTTATAGTCCACGTGCGCGTTTATTCACACACACACACACACACACACTGGATACAAAACACAGGGACAATATGAGGCTTGTGGAGTGTGCGTGTGTGTTGGGGTGTGGGGGTGAAGCGTGCCGTGGGTGTGGTTTGGATGCGGCGTGTGTGTGTGTGTCAATCAGAGGCAACAGAGGCACGCGCTGTCCTCATTATAGTGACAATAGAGGGCGATGAGGTTCAGAGGCAAATAAATACACAGATAAAGATAGCTATAGCGATAGAGCGCACCTGTCTGTCTGTCTGTCTGTCTGGCTTCACATGAAATGGTTACAGAAGAAATGTTCAGGTCACAGCAAACTAAAAAAAAAAAGTTTACATTAATCATATTTCAGGGGTTTTCAATGTAAATTAGTTCCAGAAACCATTTTATATTAGGTAAAAAAAGACAGATTAGACTTTGGTGGTCCATGATCGGGATAGTTTACATGAAACGGAGGAGAGTTATTTAGTTAGTTAGTTAGTTAGTTATCTAGAGTCTGTCCTGAGTGAATTGTACCAGGTGTAAACATGTTGTTTGGTACATGATATAAACATTGTCTTTGTCACGACCAGTAGTCCTCATGGAGACCAGAACCTGGTCCTAGTTAGGCAGAACATCATTTTTGAGGGACTGGTTGTGTATAGGGGAAGTTCATGTTAGGATAAGGCATTAACTGGTTATGGTTGAGGTACTGTATAATGAATATGTTTTTTGTATTATGCATACTTTCTTTGTTAATGCTGTCCAAATGAATGGAGGTAGATGTAGATGTATTTGCGTTAAATATCCACGCAATTATGCACACACAGGGTATAATTATACAGCGGAAGGACTTCCTTAAACACACACTTTATTAGGTTTCACTATTCAAATGTAGACATGGTCAGGGTTGACCTGCTGCTGAAGAAATGGGACTTCTTCTTTGAGCATGGCCGGTAATTCAGAAAGTGCTGATCTGTACTGGGACTTTCATGCACATCCATCTTTATAGAATTTGAAGAGAATGGTTCAGAAATGAGAGGACATGTAGTGAAAATACATCGTTAGTATCAGAGGTCAGAGGAGAATGACCACAAGACACAAGTCTTTGAAAGCACAGCATGTCAAACATGAAAGCAGATGAGATACAGCAGTAGAAGACCACTCCATGGCCACTTTATTAGGTACACATGGTACATACTGTATGTCCACTAGTATGTAATGACTGGTGTCTTGACTGTGAATGATTCTGTATTTTTGGCACACAACAAACTGACCGTCTATAAAAGATGTGTGGTGTGAACCATGTGAACGTCAGGACATAAAGGCGGCGTTTGGTCGCTGCTGCTGTCGCCTGACAGTTTGTTCTATTGCCCTGCTGTAATTACCCCCGAAACCCCCCCGCCCCCAACCCAGCCCAGACCCCGGTGGTGACCCCCCCCCCCCCCCCCCCCCGTGCCTCCTCGGCTGTGCACACTGTAAGAAATGTCTGTACACTGTGCGCGAGCTTCGTGTCAGTGCAGGTTGAAGTCAAACAAAAAAAGTGCGTGTTTGGCAAACAGTCCTGGCACTGATGGGAAGCCTCGCGCCCATGTCGCTCCTCTAGTCTGACGAGAAATCGCACATTATTTTCTTTTTCTTTTTTTGAGTTTCACTTTGACCTGAGCAGGTTCAGTGTCACAACGCGTGCTAAAGAGGAAGAGGAGATGATGATGATGATGAGGAGAGTTTTCAGGTGGACATTTTTTGCAGCGCCCCCTTCCTCCCCTCCCTCCCATCCCTCCTCCTCCTCCCCCTCCTCCTCTCCTCTGTATAAAGCTTAGGTGCGACTTCAGCTGCTTCAGTCCAGAGTTCAATCACCGCGCGGAAGTTTACTCTGTGTTATTTCCACTCCACTCTCTTACGCACACACGCGCCCACACGGACTGTTGCTCCTGACTTGTTTGTCTTCTTCTTCTTCTTCTTCACGGAGCACTGCGTATTGTTTTTCTGTCCTCCTCCTCCTCGTCTGGAGCCGTTTTGGATTTTACGCACTGATCCTCTACGGACCTGCGGCTCCGGCGCCCTCCGCCCGCAGCCATGTCGCGCTTGCTGCTGTCGTGTCTCCTGCTGTTTGTGTCCTCGCGGACGGTGAGTTCCTCTGACTGCACCGCTGGTTTCTGGAGACGCTGGAGTTTTGTGCAGACGCGCGTCTTTACGCGCGGTGGCTCGAGTTTTCTCCCCACTGTGTGTTTGATTCCTGCGGCACTTGAATGACTTAGAAGTGTGGTGTTGTATTTGTGATTCTCAGGTTATCTGCGCGGTGTAATTCAGCTCTATATAAACACAAACGATGCATAATTTAAAAATAAACCCGCACTGGTTGCACTCATTTGCGTGTATATTTTGCGCCATTTGCACATATTTTCTGTTTGATCAGATAAAATTCAGTGTGATTTACCCCGCGCTCACTTGACTCCCTCAGGCGCTCTCCTCCGGGGTCTTCGAGTTGAAGATCGACTCCTTCACCAGCTCCCGCAGCGTCTGTCGCCCGGAGTCCCGGGTCTGCCAGGTCTTTTTCCGTGTGTGCCTGAAGCATTCACAGGACGTCATCAACCCGGAGCCTCCGTGCACGTACGGCACCGCTCTCACCGAGATCCTGGACACAGACTCCAACGCCATCTCCGAGAGCGCGCCCATCAGGGTGCCTTTTCTCTTTAAGTGGCCGGTGAGTGACGGCAACCCTTTTGTTTTTATGCATGAGTTCATGAGACATAATAGCATATGTATGCATGTATGTAAATGTAAATTTAATCTGCACTGAGCGCACATGTGTTGATGTTCATGTGTGGTTCCTCTGTTCCTCCTCAGGGAACCTTCTCTCTCATCATTGAAGCCTGGAACGCGGAGTCTTCAGGCCTCGAGTCCACAGGTAAAAACTACTGCTGCTGCAGTGACACTGCTTCACCGCCAGGCGGCGACAGTGGCGCTGTTTCCTCACATATGAAGGAAGAGGAGTGCATGAATGTTTACCACGCACAGTTGTGGTCATGTGCCTTTTCATGTTTCAGTAGGTTGTGTATATATTATAAAAATGTCAATGTTTGTACAAAAGCACGAGTTGCAACAAAGTAAAGTCCTACTTTAAAGTGAAAATAGGAAGTGTGTGAACTTTGCACGCTCATTAATAAAATGAACAAAAAGTTTAATCTGCGTTGCTCTGTCCCTCTTCCTCCAGAGAACCAGAACAACCTTATCAGCCGCCTGGCGACGCACCGCCGCCTCACAGTCGGAGAGGAATGGTCTCAGGACGTTCACTTCGGCAACCAGAGCGAGCTGCGGTACTCCTACCACGTGGTGTGCAACGAGTTCTACCACGGCGAGGCCTGCTCCGCCTACTGCCGGCCCCGCAACGACACGTTCGGCCACTACACGTGTGACGATAGGGGGAGCCGCCGCTGCCTGGAGGGCTGGAGCGGCGAGTACTGTACTTTCCGTGAGTATAGCCGAACTTTGACCTTGCTGTGTGTGAATGTGTTGTTTGTGAGGACCATGCTTGTTTTCTTTGTTTTTTTCTTTAGAATTTCCTTATTACACACTATCAGTGACACAGGCCAGAAAACTACAGACTGCTCCTTTAAAGCATTTGTATGTTGTGTGATATATATGTATATATATCTCATCATATATACATCATCTCTCACAGTGTAGGGACTTTTTTTTATCATAAATTACATTTACATATGGATTGTGTATACTCATGATTTTACAATGCAGCAGACTTTAAATGTACAGACATTTAATGGTGTCGTCGCTATGACATCAGTTACAGTTAGTTTGGCTCCAAAACTGCCTGTAAAATGGGAGTTACCCCCGCCTTTTTTTGTGAAACTGGGGGGGTGGGGGGGAAAAAGGGGACTTCATCTTTTTGTCCGGCAGCCTTGAAATTGTTAAGTCAAGCAGTTGTTAATGCCACCATCACCAGCCCTGGTGCCTGTGGAGGACAAAAAAAATAAAATCTTAGAACTTCTGTCATGTTCAGTGTATGTGTGTGTGTGTGTTGGCTCCTTTTGTTTTGAGCTCAACAATGGGGCCCCTGCTTGGCCAGGGCTTGGCCCGCCCGCCCGCTTTACTGGGGACACGCGCTGCAGCTTAATGCGCGCTGCGTTGCGTGAAAGGAGACAGCATGTGCTGCTTTTGTTGTGTGGGCCAGCTGCTTCACTTAGTACTTAACAAGCACTTGTAGGTGTGTTTGCGTGTGTGTGTGTGTGTGTGAGGCCCTGTGAAGGGGAGGGGCACTGTGGTTTTGTAATTTGAATGGAGAATATGAGACACACATGCACTCATACTAATATTCTCTCCCCCTTTCTCCCTTTCCCTCTCTTTTTTTTCACCTCCCTCCCTCCCATCAGCCATCTGTGCCACTGGGTGCAGTAAGAACGGTTTCTGTGAGTCTCCCGGGGAGTGTGTGTGCAGGCAGGGCTGGCAGGGCAAGCGCTGCGATGAGTGCGCCCGGCACCCGGGCTGCCTCCACGGGACGTGTCAGCAGCCGTGGCAGTGCAACTGCAAGGAAGGATGGGGAGGCCTGTACTGTGACCAAGGTGGGTTCAGCCTCACAAACACACACACACACACAGTCCAGGCCAACAGGTCAACGTGCAATCACCAGTTCTGTTCATGTCTTATTTTGAGTAACAACAGAGCCATAATGACATCTCACCATGTTAATTAAAAGTAACAACCTCAGATAAATACTCTGTTGGAGTTGGCGTCGCATCAACTGATGGAAGTCTTTTCGTTCCATCGCTCCCTCTTATTTACACAATTATTTTTCTGTCTTTTGTTTCTGTCTTTTGTTCGCAAAGCTTCTCACCTTTACGTCCACCTGCGCTTTCAACATTGCGAACACATTGTTAAGCCGAAATCGACTTGAAGGGAGCTGTTGCAGATTTCAAGTCTGTGTAAGTTGAAATGAAGTGAAAGAAAAAACGTTGCCCTTGACCATGGCTTTAGTCACTGAAGAAAAGTGGCCGTAACTTAAACAGCTGCTCGTTGAGTTAACGTCACAGATACTGATTTTTAGAATCGGGTTCACAATCAAAGGTGTTTGTCATCTACATATGAATTAATAAAAAAAATTAATAGGTAGGCTCCTCACATGGTCGTTAATGAACACTTAGCTTCATGGTGTCCCACAGGGCTCTATCCTCGATCCTCTTCTTTTTTCCCCCCAACTCGGCACGTGTATCACATCAAACAAACATGTTCATAGAACTGAGGCAGATTCATTAACCAAACGTGTCTCCTTTGCTCTTCTTTATTCCTCTCCAGACTTAAACTACTGTACCAATCACAAGCCGTGCCAGAACGATGCCTCGTGCACCAACACTGGACAGGGCAGCTACACCTGCACCTGCCGACCCGGGTTCACCGGCAAGAACTGCGAGATCGAGACCAACGAGTGCGACAGCAATCCCTGCAAGAACGGTGGCAGCTGCAAAGTAAGTCAGTGCGCCGTTGATGTCGAATGTATTATCCCAGATTCTTTTGGAGATCTTATCTCAAACGTTTTCTCCTCCCGTCTCTACCTTAGGATATGGTGAACGATTATGAGTGCGCGTGCCCTCAGGGCTTCTACGGGAAGAACTGCGAGACCAGCGCCATGAAGTGTGCGGACGGGCCGTGCTTTAATGAAGGGACCTGCGTGGAGAATGCCGCTGGTGGCTACAACTGCCGCTGCCCTCCCGGATTCACCGGCTCCAACTGTGAGAAGAGGCTCGACAGATGCAGCAGCAACCCCTGCGCTAATGGTACAGCCTGTTGTTGACATCTGTTTATTTGCGATTTCACATACAAAAACACTTTTCTTTTACCTGTTTTTAACCTCTTCTCCATCTTGAAGTTAGGGTGAGGCAGATTTTTAGTACTAGGTAGCTTTAAAACTTTTTGTTTGTGTTTGGCTCATGTGTCAGATCCTGTTTTTACCGACTTAATCTGATGCAGAGAAGAAACAGAGAAAAATGTATTTTTTCCTCCACAGTCACAACAACTAGTGTCGTGTGTGATTTGTGTGATACATTTTGCTGCAGACGACTGATATAGCTTGCAGATATGTGGTCCTTTGGTCTCAGCTCCAGACAAAAGTCTGCATTTCTGTCTGAGACTGTGACAAACCGATTTACTTTAAGATGAATTAATTGCTCTTTGAATTGATCGTTCATACATGACACCAAATAACTTCCTCAGTAACGTCACATGCCCCGCCCCCTCTTTCCACCAATCGTCTGCTTTGTAACAGCTGCAGAGAAAGCGTGTCCAACTCATCGTGTTGTCGTGCTTCTGCCAAACCTTGTTCATGTGCGGTTTAAACCAGATCTGAATTGATGTAGGGAACCTGGTGTTGTTAATCTGGAATAATGGCCCAGGGGGGCGAATTCACAAGATTGTATTGTAAGTCCTGTGAAATGGAGACGCTGTTGTGCTGAAGTGGAGCGATGTTGGCGCTTGGTCGTGTTTTCCTCGTCAAACAAGATAGAACAAGAATTTTATCGGGTGAGGGTGAAGTGTGAACATCTCAAGAGTGGGAAACGGTTCTGTTTTCAAACTTAGCTGACTCTGCAAATATACATTCTTTAAAGGGACATCTCACCCAATTGTCAGGTTAAAACTGCTCAAAACCTAGACATGATTTGTCCCCATGGAGACCAAAACCTGGTTAAGACTATGACTAAGATTTGAATTATGGTTAAGTTAAGGTTCTGGATCATTTCAGTCGACCAAACCTGTGTATGAATCTGTGTGTGACTTGTCACGTAGAAGCAGATGAACTCGTCTTATCATCTCCTGTCTGATAACAAACCTCTTTCGTTCTCATTGTTGCGTCTCTCAGGACGCCAGCCTCTTGTTTACTACCTGGTTGCACTCTCAAGAGTCCGGTGTACGGGAATGCAGCTCTGGCAGCAGCAGCAGTTCTCGTCCGGTCTGGTGCACTGCTCGTTTCTGCAGAGCTGCACAGAAACGTTTTACAAGATTAATGAGCCAGTTTAAAACATTTGTGTATCGTGCACATTGAACCTATTTAGTACAAATTAGATTCTGCTTATACAGTTGCTCAACATCCGTCTTCAGTCTTTGCTTTCGTTTTTTTGAATGACCTGCAGAGACATGAAATTTGCCTCAGAAAGGAATCCATCATGATCAACACTCTGTTTGATTGTGACAGTCCTTCAAATGGTCAATCTGCTGTTTATATTACTCAGAAACCTCAAAAGGCTTGTTATAGCAGGTCAAATATCCCATTACCGCGATTTATTGAAATAAGAGTGTTGTTTTAATCGGGAACTTTCATGTCTCTGCAGGCTGATTTCTGCTGCCTTGTACAAAAAGCTGAAACTACACTCACTGCTGAGTGACAGTTCACCAGCTCTCAATTGATTTCTAGTGAAATTAAAACGAGTCAGAGACTAAAAAAAATACAGTGCATCGTGACCATTGTTTTCATAGGAAGTCTTTTCAAGAGCAGGATAACTGACGACTGTCAGCGTGGGTTAGTAAGACAGAGCCGTTGTATAACTGGCGTTGCAAAATAAAAGAATATCAATGAATCTCACAGAGAATACACGTTTGTGCTGGCTCTCAGAGGATCTCAATTCAGCCGTCAGTCCTCCCCCAGGTCTTCATTAGCGTGTAGAAACTGCTGCCCGCTTATCTCACATCTGCAGTCATTCCTGACTCTCAGTGAGCCTGAGAGAGGGCAAAAAGTTTGTAGCCGTGCCGTGTTGACTGTGTCTGCACAGGATGTCCAAATATGGAACTTTTGGACATTGTTTTTAGTTTTGTAGACTTTAGACAACCCCAGAGTTTCCTCAGTTTCTTGTTCCCTTTATCATCTCAGTTACACCTTTGCATGCAATGTGACGTCCTTGCTGTGGAAAACATCTCAGGACATTTCTAATCATGCACATGTTTCTCTCCTGATGAAAAGCATCTGTTTTGAGGAAAAAAAAGGCTGAAATAAACAAGTTCCACTTTTCTGTTCTGCACTCCCCGTCCCCCCTCACACCTTCCTCTCTGTCTCCTTCACTTCTTCCCTTTAAGACTCTGTAATCATAGTCTGACTGATAACCAGTGAAAGAATGTGTCCAGCATCTTGACAGCTGGTGATAGCTGTGTTTGTATCATGTCGACAGCATCCTAATTCCATCCATCTTGTTTCTGAACGGCTGTTTCTACTGATCTATTCCAGTATTCCTCAGTATTTCCTGGTGAAGTGTGTGTCAAAGTATAGAAAACAGTTGACCCTGACATCTTGTAGATTATACCTTCAATATAAAAGCTGCATTTTCTTATTGCATAACAAAAGTTACGCATTAACTTTCTCCTCAAGCCTCTGTGTTGGTATCTTCCAGTTTTGTGTTATTAACCGTTCCGTCTCTGTGTCTCTGCAGGCGCTCAGTGTCTGGATCTCGGTCACCGCATCATGTGCCGCTGTCGCCAGGGCTTCATTGGATCCCGCTGTGAGACCAACATAGACGACTGTGCTGGCAACCCCTGTCGTAATGCCGGCACCTGCATCGACGGCATCAATGACTACACCTGCGTGTGCACACTTGGCTTCACGAGTAAGGACTGCTCTGTGCGCGCCAGTCCCTGCGACCACTTCCCCTGTGATAATGGTGGCACGTGTTACACCCACTTCACTGGCCCCGTGTGCCAGTGTCCGCCGGGCTTCATGGGCGCACGGTGTGAGTATTCCGTGAAGACCATACCAACCACGAAACCCTACGTCCAAGACGATTCCTCTCCTGCCCTCATCGCCGCTGTCACCCTCGGCCTGGTGACACTGACTCTGCTTCTTTGTGCTGCGATTCACATTCTGCGCCAGCTACGCCGCGGCAGGGAGCTAACGGCCATTTCCAGGTCGGTGAAGAATGACCTGGAGGCGGTGAATAACCGCAACGCAGTGATCGGCGGCGGTGGACCCTATAATGGGAGTTTACCAGGAGGACCACTGAGCAGCCTGAGAGAGAAGGAGGCCTTCCTCATCCCTGGAGGACAACTGAAAGTGTCCAATAAAGACGCGGCGTTGGTGGAGAAGGGCAGCGACAACATGGCCATGTTTAAAAACAAAATGGCAGACTGTAACCTGGCGAATGAGGAGCAGCGCATGGTGAAGAACAATTTTGACCTGTAAGAAATTATCATATGCTTTATAACTTTATGTGTGTGTGTGTGTGTGTAGGCTCTTTAGCTGTGATGCATCAGTGAATACTTAATGTCAATCATTGTACCCACAGGCATGTGTGTGTGCTCTCATTTTCATCCTTTAAGTTACAGCATGTTTGTTTGTTATTATCTGATCAGTCCCATGTTCACAAGCCTTCAAGTGTTTTAGTTGTTTTTGTTGCCGCCTCAAACCCCGTCTCACTCACTCACTCTCTCTCTGTCTCACTTACAGTAAGAAGTGTGACCCGTCCATCGTTGTGCCGCCTCCCACTTATTCAAAGGACAGTCTGTATCACCCTGTGTTCATCATCCCAGAGCGGATGGAGCAGTGTGTATTTGCAACTGAGGTAAGAACACACACCACCTACAGAAACACACACACACAGAATTATTATTTTTTTATTTTATTGACCCTGTGTTCGTCAGACTTTAATCAAAAACAACCAAGAACTGGGATTAGAGATGAAATAAAAAACAGAATCTGGATATTTTTTAATTCATCAGAGAATATGGCTGACAGAAGATACTTATGACTCACATATTTTATGAAGATTTTATGTTTATTTACATATCAAACCACCGTCACATTGGTCTGATGGTTAATTCATTTATCCACATTTTGACTGACTCAATGTTAGAGTTGGAAATATATAGATGTATACAGTATAGTCATATATTTACATTCTTCAAAGTCATGATTCCATTACAAATGGAAAATTACATGAAAACAGCAAGAAATGTAGGTTGTGATGTGCAAAATCTTCCTTCATATTCAGCTTTATTTGCATCTATTGTCTGACCCTCATATAAAATAGCTTTTTGAATGAATCTCCACATATTTTGTTTATTTGGACCATAAAGATGTGATCACATCTTATGCCGATGACTAACCGCTGTTCTTCTGTCTCATTCTCAGGTGTAACCTTCAGTTTTCTGAGCGCCAGTGGAAGAAATTTCATGCTGAAGGCCAGACACATTTACTGTCCAGGACAGTTCACCCACAGGGTCTATCCTACACATGTTATTTAATTTATTATTTATTGCCTCCCCCTCAGTGGAAAGAAACAACAAGAAAGGACTTGTTTTTTTTCAATTCTAATTTTTTTGGATGAAAAAGAAAAAGAGAGCGGTGGAGGAGGAGAAAAAGGATGAAAGACTGAATGTCCGGCATTATTTGCACTATTTATCTTTTTTTACATCAAATCTTAATATAATTTTCTGTCTGTATACCTGAATTTTGGATTTTGGATCAATCGTGAAAGAAAGATGTGAAGAGATGAAATCGAAAGACTGATGCCTCATCTGTGCTTCCTAATCACCTGAAGGACAGAATGTTTCATCCTCAGATCATCTCTATTTAGAAAACTGAAATGGACAGTTTCTGAGTGGCTTCCTGTTTTCGCGCCACGCTTTTTGTTTTCTTCGGAAGTGAAGCATCACATTGTTGCCTATTAGTAGAGCATAAGCCTTACAATCACCGTCCAAGCTACGAACTCTTGAAGTGCCTCTTCTTCTGGAATCCAGCGAAGGTTTTTCGTGGACGTCATAATCAAACCTGCTTTTTAAAAGCCTAGAAAACTCTTTCAGATCACCTGGAACAGGCTCTCTCCAGTCTTAGACACAATCATAATCTGAGTCCTAGCCCAGATCCTAATCCCAGTCTGATTGAGGTTTCAGGTGAATTGGAGAGACTTTATATTACTATCGGCAATCAACTGTTTTCCCTGCTATGACCTCATGAACAGATAATCTACGTTAACTATACGAAGTCAAACCTGCCAGATTCTAGCCAAGCTGGATTCACTTTACCAATCAGTCTCTTAGGTTTGTCTTTCTATGAGTGTACACCTTCTTTTTATTAAGTCTATGCTTCGTGTTTTTTTTTAGAAAGTTTTTCTATGAATCAAAATGCCTTAATCCACCACTGCTGTGACAGCAAGTAAATAGAAAACAATGTAAACACCCACACAACACTCGCTCCTGAGTGTCGTTCCTCTATTGTACAGTTAAAGAAAAAAACATTTTATAGCAGTGAAGGACTCAAAAGTGAGTTTTTATTATTTAATAATTTTTACCTAATCCATTTGATACCAAAAATATTTTTTTCCTGTGATGTTGTCTTTGTACTATCTTTGTTAAGTTAAGAAAACAATGCAATGTGTACATAACCTCCAGAAGATAGTTTTCCTATTTAATTTGACTTTTGTATATAATTTTGTATTTATGAAAGAGAATTGTATATATGTCTATGTTAATGTGCCTAATGTCCCAGTCAAAATCAAGAAATATATTTTTTCATAAATAAATTAGAAAATAACACTAACAATTTTCATATTTTCTCACTTCTTTTTTGAAACACATACTACATACATCATAAGTGATGACAAACAGTAAGACGTTGTGATGTGTGGGGTGGGTCAAAATATCGATTTGGTGATATATATCGTTGTCTCTCCTCGTCCACTATGATACTCGATACGCTGGGGTAATATCGGTATTTCAATTAACAAATTAAATGCTCTGAAGTAAACAGTCGCTGTCAGTATCACTCACTGGGCGTCACTACTTCATGTCTCCTTGTCGTATGCTAGCTTAGTCATTTTCTTAGTTTAGATTAGATAAGCCACATTGCTCTATAGCTTCACTTTACACGCACGAAAGTGTTAATTGGCCCTCTGCTAGTCTCACCCCCTAACTGTTTAATAGTAACAGCTCATTGTGAGATATAACACAGACATTTCGTTAATCCTGGTCCTGGGGACACACTGCTCTGTGTGTTTTAGATGTTTCCCTGCTCCAACACACCTGGCTCGTCACCAGGGTTTTGAATCAGGTGTGTTGGAGCAGGGAAACCTGTAAAACATACAGTGTGTCCCCAGGACCAGGATTGAGAAACACTGCTTCAGATCACATGTCAACAAGGTAATGCACTATACATTTAGCATTATGCAATGTGCATGTGTGTTACTGTCAACAAGTACAAATATATTTGAGGGCTTTCAGAAAATGGTGCCAAATAATCTATAATTTGATGATGTGTCACAGCCTGACTTCAAAAAACCTCGACTATCACTTTAAATTCTGCGTCTTATTCGTGTCTCCTCTTGCTTCTCCTCGTTCCCTCCTTCTTTACTTTCACTCTCTCCCGCTCTCGGTTTAGTGTTTCAGTTAATCGATACAGCGCCTCCTTGTTAATAAGTAGCTGTCGCCACATGTCAAACGGCCACAGGCACAAACAGACAGGCAGCAGGAGTGTGGCGACAACTCCAGACTGTGGCTTACCTGCTGTTCTCCTGGCTGCCTTTGTCTCTGAAACACACACACACACACACACACACACACACACACACAATCCTGCCCTCAGGTTGAACTGTATATTCTCTGAGTGTCACCTGGTGGAAATGGAAACTGGCCGACTCCCAGCAAGACAGTACAGGTCAAGTTTCACATTGACATCTTTTGCCGTTTGTGGTTCAAGTCCCCCATGAATAGTTCACTGCTTGTGAGGCCAAACGAGAAAGAGTCTGATTAGTGACACTATCACTGAGTCTGAGTCTGAGTCTAACCCTCTGAGGTTCAACAGCAGGGACTACTGTAGTTCCAGTAGGGACTTTACTGGGAACTATGTGGATTTCCGTCACAGAGATCAGGAACTAGATAAGAAATGATTTAGTCCTAAAAATAATGGGCCTGTGTGTCAGATGTGCATCATACTGTATTTGTGTTTGCGCTTTGTAATGTGGAGCGATTGCTTTGGGGACTTTACACAGAAGTCACTCCATCTCCAACCCTCACAACAATGGAAGGAAGTTTTGGGGCCATAAATGAATAACTTTACCAAATACTATAGGTCCAATGAATTAATTCATCAACAGCGACATCATTGTCATCTAGACTTTTGGCCGATTAATATTCCTGGAACTATGTGGTAGTAACACACCTTGCTAGTAGTAGACAAACAACTTCCATGTCCCTGCAAACTAAAATTGCTCATTTTCTCGTAGACTTCGATGCAGGAGAGTGAGCGTTTTACAAAGTGTCACAGGCATCAGTTTCCTGTCAAAGGAGGATTTAAGACGGTGAACTTATTTTCAAGATATCGCAGACTTAAGCTTACGTAGATTTTTATTAGATCATTTTGTAAAGTGTTTAAACACCTGTATTCCTTGAGTCCACACTGGCAGCCATGTTTTCACTGAGAGTGAGCCTCCGTGTCTCAGGCTGAATGGCACACACAGTTGAGTCAGCACTGCAGGCACCGAGTACAGCTCATTTCATTTAGGTATATCACACAATTATTCACAGAACCAGAATAACCGATCTGTACTGTCTCAGTACGACAGTGGGGAAATAAATGGCTTGTTTTTCCTTCTCAGCCTTCTCTCAAACACGACTTCTTCATTTACTGTACCTACTGTACCTGACGCATCCCTTTGACTTCAGGGTTAAACCTGACGTTTGTCTAAATTTGTTTAGCTTTAAGAAAGAACTTTTAAAAGAGTTGAGAAGATTCTGAATTGAGATGACGGCCGGCGGCGACAGTGGTGAGACGGAGCGTAGAAGTGTGGGAGTTTGAAAGTGAAAACTGAGCATGAAGCTTGACTGAGACACATGAAAGGGAGAGAGGGGAGAACACACACACACACACACTCAGGAGAACCACATGACACCTGTCATGACTCCATCACCGTCTGTGATCTTTGACCTCTCCTCCTCCCTCTGCCTCTCTCTCCCAGCTTGTTTTGGATACACACAGTCTGCCTGTGCTCAATCCTTCATGACAAGTGAATGTGTATGTGTGTGTGTGTGTGTGTGTGTGTGAAAGTTGGAGGAAACAGGAACAGGAAGGATAAAGGTGAGGACATGAATCAAGTCCTTTCTCTCGCCTTCCTGTTCTGCCTTTACCCCCCCCCCCCCCCCACACACACACACACACACACACACTCTCTCTCTCTCTGTCTCTCTCTCTCCATGGGAACCTCAGCATGTTTCTCCCTGACCCTTCTCAGGTATGATGAGTTTTCTCATTTCAGATACTTTCCCCGCGTAAGCCGCCATTTCAGTGTCAGAAGCAGTTGAAAGTTACTTCAGCCAATGAAGATCTGATCCAGCGTTGCCTTGACAACGTCTCACAGATAATATTATAACTGGAAATGAAGGACAGAAGTTGATCATAGTCGTGTTCTGACACAGGTCACGCAGTGTGTCGTGACTGAGCTGCCGCGAAGCTCCAAGCTCCCACACACACAAAAAATCAGCTGCCACGACCCAGAAGGGTCAGAGGTCGTCCAGGGAGGAAGTGACAGAGGGGGGACGTCGGGGGGGGGGGGGGTCAGAAAGGTTAAAAAAAAGAACGAGACAGAGGAGGAATGTAGCTGGGAAGTTGTTCCTCACAGTTACTAACAGCTGATGAACTCTACAGTGCTTCAGTGGATTGCTTCATTTATCAGTTTGTAAACTGCTCACTCTCCCACACCAAAGTCCAGTGAGAAAATCAACAATTTCACATCATTGCACACAGTAGTTATAGATCCACTGCTGCCGCCATCAGTGGGTTCAAGCGTGTTATTTCGTGACCATGGGCTTTGGTGTGTGGTGATGACACATTTCAGTTTCCAGTGGAAAAGGCTGAGATAAAACAGGCCTATTTTTTAAGATTTCGTAGACTTAAGCGATCAGCTGTAGAGGTTTGTTGGGGGAAAAAATATGAGTTTAATATTCTCCTTTGAAGTGAACCAATGAACGGACCAGATGTCGTGTTTCATGTCTTTGTTTCATCTCATTTCTTTGATTTATTTTTCATCTTGTAAACAGCAGAGCGGCTTCTGATGATCACAGTCAGGCACATCTGCAACCAGCAAAATACTTCTGTTTAAGACGGAGAAAAACATATTTCTCTTCATTCTATAACAATGCACTTCATGTATTAACCTCTCTTTTCCTTTACACTAAGGTCGGTGTGAGCACGGGTTCAGCAGCTGAGGAGGAAGACATGGTAAAAGTCTTTATTGTCTCTTGTATTCAGGTGTGTGTGTGTGTGTGTGTGTGTGTGTGTGTGTGTGTGTGTGTGTGTGTGTGTGTGTGTGTGTTCATGGCGAGATCATAGTAAAAATACACATTTGTACTTTATATTTGATGTTATTTACAGCATGATCATGTGATGAGCCCAAATATTCAAGAACAAAGAAGAGTTTAAGATGTTTAAATGTGAGATGAGAACAAATGTAAACATCATCAGCATTATCTTTTCTTCTCCTCCTGTATTTCCCACAATCCTCCTCCTCCCGCCTGCATCACCGTGGCACTGACCTGTGACCCCTTCCATCGTGGGAAACGTCTTCAGGAGGATGAGTTGGCGTGACGACCAGGAAGACATTACCATGGCGATAATGAGTCTAACAGACACCCCCAACACCTGTCTGGTCCCCCTCAGCCAAGACACACACACACACACACATGTCTAAATGTGAATGTTTAGACATTTTATTTCCACTGTAGTGACTCATCTTTTGACATTTTTGACCAACTCAAGAAACAACCACACAACACAACGTAAAGTAAAAACAGTAATTAAAACAAAAACAAACAAACATGTCAATGATGGGGGTCCTTCAGAAAATGTTTGTTTTTGGGAGAAAAAGAAGAAAACGTGAGATCATCACTGTGGTCGAGGACAGCGAGAGAAAATTTACAACCTTCAATCTATCAACTGCAAAGTGTGGGAACTGGAGAATGACAGCAAAAGAGACGGGGGGGGGGGCTTTTATTAAACTCAGTTATAGAGTTAAGTCATTGAAATAAATGGGTACATACATACATATATGTGTATATATATACATATATGTGTATGTATATACATATATATATGTACATACATACATACATACATATACATATATATATATATATATATATATATATATATATATATATACGTATACTGTCTAAGAAACAGATTACAGATCCAGGCTTTAAAGAGAATGAATAATCACACCAATCAAATCTCAGTTCAACCAGTCATTGAGTTATGAGGAAACACTTTGATTTATAGAAGCTGTTTGTTTGTTTGTTTGTTTGTTTGTTTATCGGTAAGCGAGGAATGTCATGGGAACAAGAGTTTTTTACTGTAACAGCTGTTTCTCGCTGAGCGTCTGTCTCACTGTCTCTGTCCCTCAATCACTCATTCATTTACTCACTCACTCACTGGAATTAACAGCTAACGCTAATGCTAACGCCATAGAAAACTCCATAGAAACTTTTTGGGATTATTTTTTAGCTTTTTAACATTTCGTCCACAGTCTCTCACAAAAAGTGTTGCGAGGGAACTTAGAAGTTTGAATCTAAAGCAGTGGTTCTCAAACTTTTTATACCAAGTTTTACCGTTATCACCAACGTTAAAATCCAAAGTCAAAGTCATTGACACAAGCGCACACAGAGAGAGGCTTGTGCCACTGACGTTGTTGACGCGTTTCTGTTAATGCCCTGGTTTATACAGTAGAACAGTATTTCTGATTTTCCTCCAAGTACCAGCAGAGGAAGCTCACGTACCACTGGTGTTACACGTACCACAGTTTGAGAACCATGGAGCTAAAGTGACCAGTGGAATTGGCTCTTCTCAGGGTCTACTTGGTTATTACATAATGTTCAACAGACTTGTGTCCATGGTAACAGGATGGAACCCAACCCTGAGCTAGGCCTCAAAAGGCTGATGCCTATGTATTATGTAAAAAGACTTTATTAGTGAGTAAATAAGTGCCCAAATGTCCCCGGTTGTTTGTTAATGTCTTCATTTATGAAATGGCTGAATGTGAACGTTTGGATCAGTGTTATTTTTGTCATATTTGTTGATTCCAGCCTTGAGCGTCAGATTTCCAGGAATGTGAGCTCAGCAGAACGGAAGCAGCTCCTCCCTCTCCTGTCCGCTCCTTCGATAACCCCCTCACCCGCACTCCGCTCGCATCATCACATTTCACCGGGCCACTCGCCGCCACAGCCAGAGGATGGATCGTTAAAAATGGCAAAGGTATCTGGGACAGAAACTTCCAGAGGAAGTTTGTGTGGATGAAATAAGATAAGAGGGACGTGAGCTGATAGAGTCATAATCATAAAAGTCAGGGTGAAGGTCATGAGCATATTTAATTTGTGATGAACTGACACATCTATGGAGCTGCTACATTAGTAAAGGAATAGTTCAGGGTTTTGGAAGTGTGTTTATGTGAGGAAATGTCAGATATCAGACCTGAGGCTGAGGATCATCTATCAGTGAAAACACCAGAAAATACAGATTATCCACTCATACAAAACAACATTTGTAGCTTACAGGGACACAGGAGCTTCTTTCATTTATTTTTGTAACAGGTAAATGCCAGTGGATATTGTCAGTGGTAGATTAACGACTCTTGTGTGCCATGAACTAAAACTGATGATTTTCCCTATAGGTTTTAGTGTGTTAGAGGGAGCTTGAAAAGAGACAAACTTACTGAAGGAGGCATTAGACTGTCCATGTAATCTAATAACACTGATTTTCTCTATGGATGACTTTATGTAACATTAAGCAACATACAAGCGTAATTTCCAGAAGACTCATGGAATAAAACAAAATAAAACAACAAACACATTTTTAAGGTAGCGCAGGCTTAAGATGATGTAGATTTGATTAGGTTTTTGTTTGTGGCTAAGTTCAGGCTCTTGGTAAAAGTGGCCCACAGTGGCACAGTGCAGTCAGATAGAATAATCCCTGTAACACTGTTGCCTGATTTAACATGCACAGTCCTATGGATATGTAAATAATCTCCACCCTCTCTGTTGCTGACCAACATGTTAGTATGAACAAAGCCAGAGAGAAAAATGGCAATGTTACGATGTGATTCTTGGACGTTTCTAACAATTCACCATTTAAAATGGTTAAATGAGGAGTTCATTATAAACATCCATGACAACTTTTCATCATAATGTTCATCAGGTGATATGAAAGAGAACTAAACTACTGCACTTCCTCTAAAATCCTTCCAGCCTTTGGCAAATTTGACCAGCGATGAGAGGCTTTAACCAACCACAGGCGGGCGAAAGGACCACTCAGTGGTGAAGTGGCTTGTGGCCTCACAGCAAGAAGGTCGCTGGTTCGGATCCTCCCTGTGTGCATGCAGGATCTCTCCCGGTATTTCAGCTTCCTCCCACACATGCACCATTATGGATTAGGTTCATTTGAGCACATGTGTGACTATGAGAGTGAATGGTTGTTTGTCTCTATGTCCAAGGTGCACAACACCTTTCACCCTACGTCAGCTGGGACTGGCTCCAGCTCCCCCTGCAACCCACATGTGCAGGATGGAACGGTCGGAAATGGATGGATGGAGAAGAGTGAGAGGGTGCCGACCACACAGCTGCATGTGAAAGTCACCTTTGCAGCACTGGTAAGGGTGGATGACAACGAAAAGAGTCTAATAAGAGTGTTACAATGGGGTAGGGAGATGCATCAAAAAGAAGAATTTATTAAACACACTGTGAATTAAATAAAGAACAGATAGCTAAACTAAAGAGCAAATCAAACACTGAAGTTTTCCCATGGTGGTGGTGGTGGGAAGGTGGCAAAGGAGAGACTGGTTGCGTGTGAAAGGCGGGGCTTAAAGAGGTTGGAGGCAGTGGCCAGCTGCCTCCAATTCTATTATTAGGGAAAACCTGAAAAAGACACAGAGGTCTCCAAACAAGACCAACCCGGTATAAAGAGCCCAGGGCCGTCACAAGAGTAAAGGCCTGTACATACTCCACAAAAACAGAGACATTTGTTCTTTTTCTTGAGGCGGCAAGAACAAGAACAAAGTTAGTTCCCCTGGGTAGTCCTCATATGGAACGATAAGATTTTGCCCACTTCACATTATCGGACATCACACGAGAGAAAGATTCTGCTCAGATGATGTGTCAAGATCAAGCTAATCAAGCTGCGAGAAAAAAGGTTGTTCTTTTCTCGCGGCCCTGGGAGAGAGGGGAGTCATTTCTGTGAGTATGTACAGGCTTTAAAGAGAATGAATAATCACACCAATCAAATCTCAGTTCAACCAGTCATTGAGTTATGAGGAAACACTTTGATTTATAGAATCTGTTTGTTTGTAAATGTAAAGCCCTTTAAAACACAACATGAAACATGCGCCAAATAGTTGAAAAAAGACTTCCAGAGATGGAGAGATTAGCTCGGATCATCTGTCGTGTATGACTCAACTGGTGGGATTGAGCCTCCGTCCCAAAACGTTTACCCACCACCATCTTATCACAGGTTTTTTTCTTTTTGTTTTATTATTTCGCAATAATAATAATAATAAAAAAAACCTTGAGTCAACTGGTATCATTATAGAAACAGTGATCAATTAGTCACACTGTTATCATGATTCTGGTTGACGGGTAAAGCTGCGAGGACAATGGCCGAGATCCTGTGAGAAAAGAGGAAGAGGAAGAGGAAGGGGGGTGTAGTTGTGTCAAGGAGCGATAACAATCGGCGTCCGCATGTTTATAGCAATCTTCCTAATTGTTATGAACTATGACGAATACATAATTTGGTTTCTTTTTCGCTTCATTAAGCTGCCTTGTGTTTTCAGGATGTTGTATGAGGTCACATGTGAATAAATCTGTTTGTTTGTTTCTTTAACATCAGGAAGTTACGTGCTTTTTCTTTTTCCTGACAGGACGCTGGAATTACCCACTTTCTTTCTGCATTTGAACTCAGCAGCAGTTTGAAATCCTCACCAGCTGCTATGATTGGCCGCCTGTGGTCAGGTGAGTTCAAGAGTCAGCTGATCTGGCAGTTGTGCCTGTTCAGTTGTTGCTGTTGAATGAAGTGTGGAGAGATGTTTTTGTGTTTCAGGTATGAAACGCAGGTGCAAGGTTGGATTAGCATGTGATCCGTGAGGCATGAATGACATCACACCTGAGTTAAGTGCTTTCCAGTTTTCACAGAACTTGAAAAGTCAGGTTACGGTGGTTTATTTACATGTTAAACCTAGGTTTGGTAACAAGTAAGGTCATTTACTCGATTAGATAAACTCATCATCACAGAATTTCAAGTGTTTGATGTTGGAGTTGGTGTTTTGACGACTGATGGGAAATTACAACCTCTCATTTTATGCATTTTAAGAAAACCTGTCAGTGCTTTTATTCTCCCTTTGTTAACAGAAACTCTTCTATTCTGAGAAGTACAGAGAAATCTGCTGAATGACCTCTCTGTGAGCTCATTTGACAACATTTTCTTTATTGTATTGGATATTTTATGTAGTTTAAAGTTACACTCAACACTTTTAACTGATGGGTTTCTGTGAGTCCATCACTTTGAAGGGACTTTTTAAGTTATATTGCAACTTTATTTGTGTTTTATGTCACGCCAGGGTGTGTGAATAGCACATACAACCAGCAATTGCTCTCCTGTGGCTAATGTTAAAGCTAATGCCGCTTTTCCACTACATGGTCAGTATGCCGTTGCTAAATACACCAGACAGATATTGAGATTTTAGACATTTCCTTATTTAAAGTTAGAGATTAACGCATGTTTTCAGGGTGGATTTTTAAGTCTTTTTAACTGATCTACAGTTCAGCATTGATCAGTTTGATTCTTGTGTGGGACGTCTTGCTCATGCCTCTTCCAGTGACGACACTCTGACCAATCAGTGGCCGGCAATCTGTTTACATCACGCTGATTATTGGTACTATAACTAATGGAAAAGCAAAAAAAACCAGTGCTGTGCCGAGGCGAGTCGTGCCGGGACTGTGTAGTGGAAAGTTTGTTGATAAAGTGTGACCAACAGTTTGAATCAATTCAATTCAATTTTATTTGAAAAGCACCAACTCCCAACATAAGTGATCTCAAGGCAGTGTACATAGTAAGGCAGAAACCTTTATAATATTAAAGGAGAGAAGAGAAAACCCAACAATTCACACAATGAGGAAACACAAGGCATCAGTGGAGAGATAGAAAATTCAAATCAAATCAAAGATGTGCAGCATCTGCCTAGACCGGTTGGGGTGAAAGGGAAAATGGGGGACAGAGAGAGAGGGAGGAGATTACACACACAAATGTAATTGTTAGTCCAATTTGCAAGCAGGTCACACACACAGTGATCTGCTCGTCCTCATAAAAAAGGTTTTCTTTGAGTTCATCTAAAATGTAAACTGGGTAGGAGTTTAGTGATTAATGATGAAGGTAGTGTTTCTATAAATGGACATGAATTGAGCCTCCATGTAGAATCTTCCTTTGTTACAATTCTAGTGAATGTTCTTTGCTTCAAGTGTTCCCTGATGTTCATAATGCTTTTTTTTTTTTTTCTGTGGGTGAAGTTTCAGCTTCATTGCTCCACATTCCACATGTGACGGGAAGCAACACATCACTGATTAATTTAGTCCGGCAGCGAGCCTGAATGAGGCAGAGTTCAGAGCTCAGCTGTGGTCTGGACGACAGATTGTTACTGTTGTTTTCTGTCCGACAGCAGCGTCCCCTTTTATCTTAGATGTATATGAAGCGATCCTGGAATGTGTAATGTAATATATACTGTTTACACAGACAAAATTGTTTTTACGCACTGATTGATTGAGGATTCTTGGAGAAGCTGTTTTCAGTCATGAATTCTGGAAAAGGTATGAATTGGGTCAGAACATTTTCTTTTCTTTTTTTAAAATACCCCACATGTGTCGTATCATATTTTCAACCCTGTTAAATTCCTTGAAAGTCAACAAGAGCATGTTCTTAGTGTAGGTTAAAACAAGTGGCCGGAAACAGTGGACAGTGATTATAGTTATGTTAGAGAATCAGGACATGTGAGGATGGTTGGGTGTATTTACAGCAACTCTTAGTGTTGTTTCAAAGTTTGACTTGCAGAGTAAATATTTAGCACTCGCATACTGACGGTGACCTCAGACACTCGATGAGAATCTTTCAGTTTCATTTTTTGTTTCAAAGTACTTTCGAGCATATTTCATTAATGCACAAATAGATCTGGATGTTGTTGTTGTTGTTGATTAGTGGCACGGTGATGTTTGTTCACCTTTAGTTTTCAGAAGAACACATCAGTTGCCCGAGTTACTCTCCATTCCATCTCATCTGCTGTGTGTGTGTGTGTGTGTGTGTGTGTGTGTGTGTGTGTGCGTGTGCGTGTGCGACAGAGGAGAGAGAGAACAGAGAAATTACACTACAAACACACACTGAACTGAAATAAATCAAATGTTGCCCCAGATGAATGGAAGAGGAAACAATGAATCCCTTTTATATAAATGATTGTGTGTAATTTTGCAGCGTCACTCCATGTGTTAGTTAGAGGAATGTGCAGCGCTCGAGGTGTGTGTGCGTGTGCTGTGTGTGTGTGTGTGTGTTTCCTCACAGGCAAATGATAAAATTATTCCAGGAACACCCCTACCCCCCTTTTATTTATCATCATCAATAAAATGGATGAATCTAGAATGTACCATTGACGTCACTGTCTGAGATCAGCTGTAGAATCAGATATTAGCAGAATGTTGTTAATGTAAATGTTTGTTTTGGAAAAGTCACACATATGTTGACACAGAATGTCTCGTGGTTCTGATCAGACTCTGGGCTCAACATCAGAAAACATGTTGATTCACATTGTAAAAACCATCATTTCCCCCCTCAAGTGTCTGAATGTAACACTCCAGTGCGACTGTCACTTCGTTAACCCGCCATCACCCACAGCGATCTCCTGACGCCGTCGTCGTCAATAACTCGGACCTTGATTCTTTCAAAAAAACAACTTGTTTCCTCTCACCATGGTCCAGCTGGCAGTCATGTGTCCGACAAACCATATTTTGCTGCTGCAGCTTGTTTATGTCGATCGTGTACAAAGAGTTTGTTGTGTACATGACAAAAGGGTTTAATGCCAATTAAATCTCTTCAGGAATAAATTAGCCTTTTACTGCAGTCTCTGTCATGACACGCCACAATGTGTGACTTGTAGACGAGTCATCACTTTTTGTGTCAGTTGTACTGTGCTTTACAGAGACAGGTGAAGCAGTGGACATGTTTTAAATAAATATAAGTTAATCATTTATCAGAACAGCATGGGAAATTCTTTCTCTGCATTTAACTCATCTACTAAGAACCTTCCTAGAATTAGGAGCAGTGGGCAGCCACTAAACATTGTCTGGGGAGCAATGGGTATTTGGTACCTTGCTCAGGGGTACCCCAGCCTCGAACTGGCAACCTTCCAGTTACAAGCCAAGTTCCCTTTTCCACTACCCGACTTGTGATGCAAGTGATTAATTTTTTTTTAAGTATATTTGTGTGAGATACTGGCTCAGAGTCACAGCTGAGAACCAGTGGGAACCAACTTCATTCACAGTGGCACTTGCAGTGAAAAGGAAAATCATAATATATCCACTTAAAGCTGTAGTGCGTAACATTTAAATCTCAAAGAATGTCCATCACAATCAAACCATGGTTTCAAACCATGCTTTTCTTCAACGCCCGCAGTCTATTCTCATACAAAGCTTTGACGTCTTGTTGAGACAAACAGCTGGATGACCTCCATTGTTATCGGTTGTGTCTCGTTTGCTGTCGTTATTCGTTGTCGTCGCAGCGGTACAACGTTGCGCTACTTAACTCACTGACATCGTGCACAGTGCTCACTCCATCGACCAAGTGAAGTAGGTAGATGTCTGTTTTTACTTCCAGTAGCTTGATTTTGAACATTAGTCTGTAACTACTGAGGAACTATGACAAAAATAATTGAGAAAATTATGTGTTTGACTCACTGCTCTGTTTGGTCCATGTGCTTCTTGTTGTGTGTGTGAGTGTGTGGGGTGGGGGGGGGGTTACACACTGGAGCTTTAACAAAAGAGCTGTGTGTTGAATTACTGTGAAACAAGACAGATCAAACTCATCTTTTGATTCTTTATTTCTTGCTTTGATAATTATGCAAAGCGTTAACCTCGGGGTATTCATACGTAATAAAATAATTTCCACAGAATTAGTAACACAATGAAGGATTTGCTCTCAGACTCCCCCCACAGTTGGTCAACAGTATTGTTTGTTACTTGTCATATATGTTCAACACATTTTATACAAATATGATTACATTACATTACATACAAACAATTTACACTCAAGAAGTGACATAGTGCAAATACAGGTAATGCAGACCAGGCCAGGTGCCATTCATACATTGTGTCGCTTTAAAACACTGGCTTTGTTTATAATTTTCCAAGAATAAAATCAGTGAGTGGAGGGGAAAAAAATGCAGTTTGCTTTGCATTATTATATATATATATATATATATATATATATATATATATTATATACAAATATTCAGGTTTTTATTCTGAGTTTTCAGGCCTTTCAATGTGCGGCTCAGTGTAGTCTATGGTATTCTGCTGTATTTTTTTATGCTTATAAAGTGGTTGTACATATTCTCCATGACTTGAAAATGAATCCAGCATAAAAATGTCTGATACAGCAGGTGTATGCGCTACAGGTAGTGATGGGAAAAACAGTTCTTTTCAGTGACCTGAATCATTAGAATCGGTTCAATAAAAAGATTTGTTCAAAAGATTAATTCTCCAAATCGTTCAATACTTCCTGTATGACCAGATTGTGGGTTGTGATTCAGCTTAGTGTACACCAGTCCTTGTTAAATGTTGGCGATTAACGCACATTTTCACGTTTTTTAAGTGTTTTAAACTGATCCATAGTTCACTGTTGTTCTTGGATTTGCCAAGACTGATTCTGACAGTTTAAACTGCTGAATCATTAGTTCACTGAATCAGTTGTTCTTTGGAACTAATCATTCACGGTTGACACAACACGAGCAATAGGATCCAAAAACATCAACAAAATTAGATTCAACTAATCTAATCTAGATTAGATTAGTTACATTCTTGAAAAAGGTCCTCGGGTATATGCATTTAAATCTTCAAATTCTGTTGAACTTTTGAAATTTGGTAAAAGAAACGGTGCCATTGTTTGATCGCCATCATTCTCCATCTGTTCATCTGTCTCTTTTATGCTTTCCTTCCCAATGGAAGCATTAGCTCCACTTCTGTCACCATACAAGAAACCTCTGACCCCACGTCCTGTTTATCCGTTCATCTATTGTGAAACAGCATCATCATAAATGAGTGTGACAGGAAGACGCAGGCTGAAGACACATTAATATGCCTTTAACAAAAACACAACAGAAATGCTTACTCTGCCACACACACACCCATGCATGTAGAAACTGGTCCTGATAACATCTGGAAGGTTCTGGGAGTGAAACGTGGTAGAAATCTCTTTTCAGATGAAGTGCTAAAGTAACACAAAGCTATGAGTAAGTGATTTCAAAGATGGCTTTAATCTGATTCATTAGTCGCACATATGGGAACAACATGTTTGGAATGAGGTTTTCTTCTTTGTTTGGACCGAGGTGTGGACATGATCTTGATTAGACCAGGGGTGTCACTTCATGGTCACTTCAGACCTTCATTTAACAGTAACATTTACATACAGATGCACTGTTTTGTGATACTTTCATTTTCATCGTCACAATTATCATTTTTAATGGAAATGTAACCAAATCTAAGCCACAAAAATGACAATTCTTTCAAATCTGGAGTCAAATATAATATAAGATGAGTGCATATATCTCTCTGTGACAGGTGGGTTTCAAACCCGGGAATCAGTTTTCAAAGCTTACCAGCTGAGCTAATTGGGGTGTCACATGACTGGGGACGATTTTCTGGGGACGATTATAAAGCTGAATCTTTGGGCCACACAAAATCTCACCGACGGCTGAACTTTGGTGATGCCTGGTTTAGACCTACATTATGGTGTGTTTCCACCAAGTGGACCAGTTCAGTATGGTACGTATTTTTTTTGCATTTCCATTAGGAGTAGTAAAAAAAAAATGGTCCCAGCCATTCCATTTTTCGTTAACCTTCCCTTGGGGTACCAGAGAAATGGTCCGGTAAAGTATACGTGGTGGTAGACCCATGACAGTCAGCTGACTGGGCGACAGAAAAGCTTCACTTCTCATCCGAAGTTTGACGTTGTTGAGACAAATGGACACAAACTGAGCAGAAAAAAACGAGCTGCTCGATGTCCTCCATTGTAGTCTGTTTTGACACAGCCATCGGGCACAGTGCACACCCCGCCCACCCCAGATTTAAAAAATTGAGAGATTAATTAATTATGATCTGTAATTAATCTAATTAATCTCTTTTTTAATCTCAACTAAAAATTGCTGCTACTTGTACTAACTAGTACTACTACTTCGACTAGTTCCAGGCCAAGTGTGTTTTCTGACCCCAAACTGTGCGCGCACATTTCTGTGACGTGGCTCTCGAAAGGGTCTATAAAGTAGCCTGTCGGTCACAGACTTGTTCATACGCGGGGTCTTCTCCTCCAGTTAAGTTTGGCGAAGAGCTTTGCTATGGCTCGCTAAATTGCTAACGTCTTCGCAGCTAACATTAGCTGTGGCTGCAACTGGGTGCTTTGCATTGACGTGGTAGGCTAAACTTGAGCTGCTTCGGTGGTAAGCAAACTCCTTCTTACACAGAAGGCTTATCACTTTACCTTTTATTAAAGGTGCCGTTGGGAATTAAAAATCAGATTAACACAATTAAAAAACATAATGTGCTAAATATGACTGTAATTAATTAATCGCAATTAATGCAATAATTTGACACCCCTTTTTTTTTAACACAGACAAAGGCCATTGAGGCAGGGTGGGTGGAGCCAAGACGTGTTGACATCAACATCCGTAAAGTTTATACTGCCCTCTGCAGGCAGGGGTTTAGTTCAGTAGTGATAGATGGTTACTGGCACTGTGTGTGTGTGTGTGTGTGTGTGTGTTCTTGTATTAGTGACCTCATTATGATTCTTCTCTGGCATAAACATGCACCATGTCAGGACGAGCAGTCCTCATGAAAATCAAAACTTGAACTTGCAGACGCTCATTCCTGAAGAACTGTTAAAGTTTAGGGTAAAATTATGAATCGTGGTTAAATTAAAGTTAGGATTAGGATTGAACTGGTTATGGATAATGCTTTGTTTACGCTGTCCACGTGAAATGAAGTCAGTTCTGTGTCTTCAGAAGTATACCTGTGCAAACCTGTGTGTGTGAGTGTGTGTATGTGTACCTGGCATTCCGTATATTGTGGGGACCTAAATCTATTCACACAGTCACATTATGGGGACTTGTCTTCCTTATGTGGATAAGGGTTAGGTTAGGGTCAATTTAAAGTTACACTGAGGTCAGGGTTAGGTTAAGGTTAGGGTCAGGGTTAGGATTAGACCAGTAGTAGGTTAAGATTCGAGTAAGTCTCCAGGAAATGAATGTAAGTCAATGCAATGTCCACTGAAGTAATGGAAACCTGTGTGTGTGTGTGATGACACGGGACACTGTAGCTAAGGTGAATGTTGTGTTTATAGACTGCTGATATCATTACCATGTGCTCTTCCTGTTATGTCTGTATGCTAGTGTGCACAGTGTGTGTGTGTAGTGTGTAGGTCTTTGTCCTGAGTTCTTATTGCTACGCAGGAGCAAAACAAAAGCACATGTTATTGTGTGGTTTTGTTTATAATTCCATTTGTTTTTATTTTTCTCTATTTTCTACAACTGTGCTGATAAATAAACTCAGAGATTAAACCTTGTCAGTCTACAGGCTTTTACAGATGAAACTAAAACTCTGAATTTGCTGAAGTAACGATGATGAGTCTCATTGATTCGATCCACTTTTTACATGTTGGTGTTTTTTTTTTGGAGTTAATGAAGGATTTTAGTTTTCCTCTTGGACTCATCTGGACGTGACGTTATCACAGACACAAGCTGAGCAATGACGCGTGTCGTCGATGTGTGTGAGAACTGTACGTGTTACACAAATGTGACTGTGAGTGTTTTATAGGGAGACAGTGGGAGGTGGTGATTGGACATGGTCACGCCGCTCAGTGCAGAAGCTTCCTCTGCAGGAAGAGATGAGACTCACCTGTCCACCTGTCTGTCAAACCGTCTGCAGCTCATAAAACTGCGCTGAGAGATCAGTCGCAACAAAGAAGATCAGGAGTTAAACATGTTTGAGCCTCTGTTGATCGCTGGCAGGTCTCTCTCCAACTTCACATGGAGGTTAAGAGGTCAGAGTTCACACTGACATTGTCTTTCTCCTCCTAGTGTCTGTGAGGTCACAGTGACCTTTGACCAATTCCTCCTCCAGTTCCAGGTGAATGTTTGTACCAAACATTATCTGAGATGTTTTATCTGAGATGTATCGAGGTGATAAAACACGTGATAAATGGTTGCACTGACCATGATAACAATCCTTTTGTCTCCAAGATCCAATCACTTTAAGTTTCAATTCAAAAGGATCCTGTCTTGGCTTTCTTGAGATATCACATTCACAAGAATGGTGCAGATTATTATTATTATTATTATTATTGTTATATTTATTAGTTATTTACTTGCATTACTGAACAGAAATATTAGTTTTAGTGGTAGCCCAGTCAGCTGACCCACATTTGGGTATAAAAAGATGAATTCAGTTTATTTGCCAAATAAATAACAATAACATTAAAACAAGTTTTTGAAAGATTTCTAAAAAATGTGATTGCAGTCACAATTTGTATATATATATATTTATTTATTTATTATTTATTTCATCCAGAGCAACCATAGGCAACGATTTACGCAATTACTCGCGTCTTTGCTGTAACACTGTAAAAAAGCTCCATGAAAACATGTCTGAGAATCTTTCTCTCTAAGTGAAACTGACAAAAGCAGAGACGTTAATCAGACTCAGTAAATACACAGATGGAAACGACTCTTAATGAGCTGATTAACACAGAGGAACATGTTTTCCTTCTCTTCCTGCCGTCCCCCCCCCATGTTTCCTTCCTGCGCGTTCACTCCCTCAGACCTTCAGTTACTAGTCTTCAGATCAGCCAGTTCCTACTCTCAGACTTGGGTTTCTATAAAAAGCCGCTCCAAGGAAGACACCCATTTCCTGCTCGTCAAATTCCTCTTCCTGTTGGTGAGAGATCACGTCCTGTTGTGCCACAGGGCAGCTGAAAACACGGTGCCCTGCTCGAGACTGTTTCTAATCTGGTCCCAGGAGCTTGTGTGTGAAAGGCTTGCCACTTTGTGAACATTGTTAATGTCATTTGAAGTCATTTTAGGGGCCAGTGCTGGTAATGGCTGTGTAATTCATTTCCTATTCGGTGTGTTGGCCTGTGTGTTTCAAACCCTGCCAGGTTCAAAACCACTGAAGCCCCACCCACCACTTCTGTTTCAGTTCTGCTCACAGCTGAATGTGCTGCTCCTCCATCGTGGACGATGGACACATTAACAGGGACTATTATCTCTGTGTGTGTGTGGGTATACTTGTTGTAACACATTACCCAGTCAGACATAGTTAGGACAGCTTCTACTGTTGTTGTTTGTTGTTTTGAGAAAAAAAAACACAAGCAGAATTGAATACATTAATCCAATGTTTTAATCGCTTTTCTATTTTTTGAATGTTTAATGGACGAAATGTGAACATGTGCTTCTACCAGTAATAAAATCAAGTAAATTATTTGGCAAATGACCCAGTGAAAGTACATTTAAATAAATAATATGTGTGATAGGACATTGTCCTGAAACATGTTTGGCGCATGCACAGAACCGATCATGCTTCCGGGTACAGATCAGGGGCAAAAAGAAGAAAGAAAATCAGTCTATTTCTCTTGATTTATAACGTCAGAGAACATTTTTCTTAGGGTTTAATGGTCATAATTGCTACTTTCAGGTCTACTTTAATAGAACATTGTGTCAGTTTTGTAAATTATGTTCCCATTTAGAGGAAAAGAGACAATAAACCTCGATTCTGGAGACTTCAAAACAGGAGTTCAGATTGTTAAAGGTGACGTCACCACCAGTACCTGATCTATAAGAATATTGTATCAGCCTCATGCTGAAATAAGACATGACGAAACATCAGTGTTGTTACTACTTGTAAGACATAATTTGTGGTGTAGGTAGATTGTGTAACAATATCATTGATTAATTCTTAACAGGTTTTGTTTTGCAGGCATTACTTTAACTCTAACTACACTAATATGAATCAGAGGGCTGGATAAGCTGTTTATCTGATTCACACAATCAGATAAACAATCATATTTATTGTTTAACCCTTTAACACCTAAGCCAAGGTGAGGAACTGTATGTTGAAACAGTTTAAGAAAGCCAAGCTTTATTTTGGAAAAACACTGCAGTTGAGCGCGAACAACAGACGGGTGTTAAATTTGAGATTTGAACAATATAAATATGTGCAAAAATGGGCCAAAAAATGGAAACTACAGTATGTCCTGCTGTATATCTGTATGTTTGTTTTTTTTATTTTTATTCTTTTCCACATCTTCTACATTTTTTATTTTTTTTTATACTCTGTACAGATTTTAATTTGAGGTCTACTTTTATACTTTTATACTTATATTTATACTTAAGTTTGTGTTTCTGTCTCCTACAACTGACTCGTAGAACTCGCACAAGATTTCCAATGTGCCTGGACTGTCTGTTTAAGCACAAATGGCAAATAAAAACCTTGAATCCTTGAATCCTTGAATGTCCAGGAGTCTCCTCTCTGGCTGCAAACACAGAGCCTCATAAACCATTTAGGTTAATTGGATTTCCTTTGTGATGTTGAGCACATTATTCCTTTGCATTATGAAGAACGTGTTTTATATTCATCACAGAAAAGCTCTTGTTTTGTTTCAGTAATGGTGATAAGTTCATTAACACAATTTCTTAAACTGCTGGTGTATTCAGTTACTGTTCTGCTGTTGTTTTTCTATTACAAATCCATTTCATACGCTCAGTTTAACAGTTGAACTACGCAAATACGATGTGTCCATATCATCATGCCGAGAGGTTAGCATCACTTATCAGTGAACCTGCAGCAGACTCAGTAGTAGCTTTAGCTGCTTTCCATGTGTGTGACCGCTCACATAAACTGTGAGAGGGTTCATGTGCCGCACATCTCCTCATGCCTCAGCTCCTCTCAGCTATGTGGCCCTTTGGCTTCCCCCTGAGCTCTTGCTGCAGCTCTGCAGCCTCAGAGCCAAGTGCAGACCTGCTGCTCCTGTTTCCTCGGCCTGAGCTTCTCTCTTCAGAGTGACATGTGTTCATCGAAATGCCGAGTGACGCGGCTTAAAAATGAAAGTCAACGATATAATTTAAAACATAACTTGGCAAGACGTAAAATAGGAAAGAGCAGGAAAGGAAATGTAATTTAAAAAAGTTTCTTCTAAGGCAGCTGTACAAATTAGTTCCAAACCCCTTTTATTCTGAAATTCACAGCATGTTTGTGTCAAACCAGAAACCCTCCCTTATTATTGTGTGTGTGTGTTCGTCAAATGTTCAACTTGTTTTCTGTTCTGTGGAAACTGGAATGTCCTTACTGTAACTCAGGTGTGACACCAATCCCACTTCTGAGTGTGAGCACAGTCTCTTGTCCGCTGCCTCGTGTTTGTCACTTTTTGTTTTTCAACATCTAATTATGACTGAATAAAGTATTTGACATACCGAGGTCTCCTGTCGTGAAGTGGAAGTGTTGTGTTTTGAGTGAAAAGCCATTTCATCGGCTCTGACGTGGTTGACCTCGCTGTGCTCCTGTCCTGCTGGGGACCGGCTGGCATTCCTCACTGTGAGTCTTTATTGTCACTCTGTGATGAAAAGTGACAACTCCATCACTGTCAATGATTTTCTGCCTGAGCTGAATCCAGAGGACGACCTCCTCACAGGAACAACGGGGAGCGTGAATACTTCTGTCTCTTCACATTTCCCGTCGCAGCAGATTGTTTTGTTTCCGTTTCATATGGCAGAGAGTCGGTGTCACTACAGCTGTGATTTAAAAAACCTGCCACCGTTAAGAGAGCAGATGCAGCTAGTGTTGTGAATGGTTTGGAGTTGGTCAGATTCGTCTGGATTGTGGCTAAAGACGTTCCACCGTGCACGTAGTTCAGGTGGATTTTACAGAATCGGCTTCTCTACAGGAAACTGTTGGACAGTTAGAGAACACACACACACACACACACACACATGCATGACTGTCAGTGTGATTGACTCCTGGTGCCAGAGTTGGTTTTTCAGAAGATCTGTTTGTCGTGGTCAAATTTACTTATGTTGCTAAAGTGAAATCAACATGGTGTCTGCCATTGTTGAGTATGTTGTTTGAGCGTAAACAAATACTGTAAATGTAATTTAATTGCAGCCCTAAAGTGACTTGATGGCACGAATCATGAGAGTTTACTGTGCGTCACTCCCTCTAGTGAAACATTTGCTTTGCTTGATTCCACTGTAGCCAGTTAATGTTGAAATGGAAATAGGACTGATTTCTATTCTGGTTCTGTTTACTCAGTTGCACCAGGCTATAGACAAACTTGTTTCCTGTTTAGTGTAAAGGCACAATTTTGCTGATGTGCAATTGCTTGAAGTCTCAAAGTGTTTATTTTTCATTGCAGGAAAATATAATGACACTCAGTGCAGTTTACATGCACTGTTTAATCAAGCTATACATGCAGGGAAGAACATGGATTTATTGGGCGCTGTGTCTCTCTATAAACTTCCTGTTGACCTTTACGTCACAGAAAAAGCAAACTGTGAACGGTGAGATGGAGGGTGAGGTAGATCGTGCTGTGGTTCTGGATGTTTTGTACCTGCTGTACATGTTAAACGTGCCGCGTTGGCCGTATGCAACAGTCCTGCAGTTTTATACGTCGCCTCCTTCTGCTTCCGGGTCAAAGACCGGGGAGGAAATGTAGGTGCATGTGCAGAACGCCATGTCCAACTCCAGTCCGACTAAGCGTATATATGCCAGCGTAATCAGACTATTGTCCAGGTATGTTAGTCTGACTAAGACGAGTTCGATTTTACGTGTTTACATGACATTAAGAAAACAGAATTATTGTCTTTAACATGCATGTAAACATACTGAATGTCTCCTGTGTTCCTGTAACTCACAGACACTGTCATTATATTCTGTCCTGTTCCTTTGTGCTTAAGTTATCTCACATTTCTTATCACAAACACTCTTGTTTACTCATTCTGATGTTTGCTGTTCAATCACTGAACACACTGGAGGTTGCATATCTCTGTGACGCTTTCGCTTACACTCCGCTCCGTCAGTATGTTCCTACATTCCTGTGACTCTGGGACAGTAACTCATGAACATAAGGAAACAGTAACAGTTAGGTTACCTTGGTAGTTGTTATTGCCTCGGGTGAATTGTGCTTGGCAAGACTCAGGTATGACCCTGGTATCAGGGTCATAATCATCGCCTGGCAGGAGACATCGTCAGGCAGGTTGACAGAGGGGAATCACAACTTTAATTCAGACAGTAAAACTGTCATAGCTGAAACTTGTACTCACCCAGCGAGGTCACTTCTCTGTTTCCATCAGTAATGAAACATGCAAATTGAATTCTATTTATAGCACTATGTTGGTATGTTTTTGATGTCATTGGACAACACCTCCTATGAAGTGTACAGTCACCATAATGAACTTGACTGGAGCTATGTCAGACACATGGCCAGTCGATTGTCGATTAAATTCACCAACATGCAACACTGGAAAAACCCCTCCAGAGAAACAGTCGTGTTTGAAAAAGACTCCGGGAACAAATCATGATGCTAAGAATGCTGCTTGTGTATTGTCTTTGTTTATTATTTGGAAACAACCTGCCTTTAATGACGGAGGCCACCTGGGAAATTCTGGGAATCGCAGCAGTGTGTAGGCAAACTGAAGGAAACAAACTGGTAAATAAAATGATCGTAACTAAACACTTCCCTGAAGTGCTGCTGATAAAAAGCATATAAGGCCGTGTTTACTTAGAGAAAAAACTCCACTGGGTTTCCAGGTGAAGTGGAGAATTCCTGCCTTCAGTGGAATGAACACTTCCGTGTTTATCTTTCCAAATTAAAAGGATAATGACATTTTCTGAAGTTTGCCCGTTGCTGTGAACACCCGATGCACTGAGACAGCATGAGACAGTAGGGGAAAAGGATTTTAGGAAAAAAGCTAGTTAAAGTTCGAATATGGAACTTTTAATAAGGTTAATTGTTCAAATATGTAATTTATTAGCAAGAAATATGTTGGAATAAGCTTTTACTTTAGGAAAAGGCCTTGAGAAATCAGCCAACAGGAAACCACACCAAAGATAAAATCAGCAATTTTATGCTGCATTGGCTCAATGCAAATTTGTGTTGACTAGATGGCTTAGATCTATAACGCTAACAGTAACCACCAAATAACCTGTACATTTGGATGTGACTAGATTCACGGACGAGTCGAACACAAACATTATCTCACAGTAACAGCTCCGCACTCAGAAACTAAAGTGAAAGTAAAGCTCCTCTTTACTTGGGAACTTGATATATATACAGTCATTATCTCTGGTTCATTGTGTAAGAGAGTGAGTCATGTTCCTGTACTTTGATTTAATAGTTTATTTAAAAAAGTAAAATGTCGTTTGCTGCAGTGAACCTGATGAAAAAACATTTACTTTTTACATTTTAGACTGCTGCCATTTATGTCCAGTTTTTTTTTTTCATTCGTGGTTTTGTAGAAGCATCTTTCTCCCAGAAACAGTTTTTTATAGTTTTGACTTATTTAGCAGAATTGTCTCTAGCTCAATGCAGAAAATACATGTCAGAGCTGCTCGTTGGGTATGAAGCCTCCAGACCCCTCAGGTCATCAGGGACAGGTTTACTCAGCGTCCCCAGGGTCAGAACCAAGCAGGGCGAAGCTGCATTTAGCTTCTATGGTCCTCACCTGTGGAACAAGCTCCCTGAACACCTGAGGTGTGCACAAACTGTCAGCTTGTTTAAATCAGGGTTGAAAACAGTATAGTTTACTGCAGATGCTTTGTCTGTTCGGTGTTTCTCTGAGTTAAAGGGGGACTGATTAGATGAAATGGGAAGAACAGGTAAAAGAGCTGAGTGGGAGTGTAAGCCCTGTGACTTATTTCATTTTTACATCGAGGACAAATAAGGGAGGGCAAACACAGAACAGATGAAAAATTCTCTGTCTGCTTGATTTAAAAATTTTTTAATATTTTAAATTTCTATAATTGATTTTTTGAAATTGATTTTCAATGTATTTACTTGCTTCTGTAAAGCACTATGAATTGCCTTGTGTAAGAATGGCACTATACAAATAAACTTGCCTTGCCTTGCCTTATTGAAGCTTAAATCTTAAAGCAGTACAACTCGATTTAATCAGGTATTTATTCCACAGAACCAGGCCGTGGTAATTTGACAAAACTTTCTCCCACAGATGCCTTGGAATCTCTTCTTATCTGTGATAGAAATGCATTTCCATGCATGGACCACTGGGGGGCGCCCACAAAAAAACCATGTTGAAAACTACACGAAAAATGTAACCAACATGTTGGTTAAGCAGTTTTACTCTACACTAATGAAGTACGTGTGAGATTAAAGTTAAATGTTTGTATCGTCCTGACGAAAGAGAAAAAAAGTCGGAAGCTTTGCTCAGATTGTGTTTAGTCTTTCTAAGAACTAGCTGATGGTTTATCTAAGAAACGATGAGTCACCAGCCGGTAAAGGAAGTATAAATGTGGACGTTAGAGCTACAGATGCTTTACCGTGTGCTTATTTCCATTTACAGTAAATCATTTGGGATCAGTGTTACTTGAAACTCCCCGGGAGTTAAGAGGTGGTGGAGGCCTCTGGATTTTCTGCCAGATCAGTGTCAAATATGTGATGATGTGCTTTTATTACCGAACGACAGAGTAAAGAAAAAAACAGGCTTTAGGCACAATAGGTATCCTTAAATGGGCGTCACTTTTCACGCAGTTGTTCAAACCATTTTCACTTTTACAGCACAAAAGACTGCAGACTTATTTTGTGAGGTGTGTTCATACCTATACTGGACTCCTCCCATTTAGTGAAGGAGAGAAGTATGGAAACACTTGGGCTTCATCCACGTAACAATCCATATGATGTCACCCATCGAGAGTGCACAAGGAGGAGAAGATCAATCATATATGATTGATGACAGATTAAATAAGACTTTAGTCTTTTTTAATCCACAGTGGGAAGTTCCCGGGAGTATCCTCAGGTGAGCATGAACATCTCAAACACCTTCTGTCAACCACAGACAGAAATTCCAGGTGTCGTGAAAATAAATAAACAAAAACAATTCTTTTTATAAATAAGATCAGGAGGACAAGCACTGTCTCAGCCTGTGGCTCATGTTGTAATATGTTGAGTTTAATGTCCACTGAAGGTCATTGAACTTCTTGACAGTTAGCAGAAATTCATGACTCCGTTTGACCTGGTCTGTAAATCTGAAACTGAAATGTCACTGTTGGAATGTAGATCAGTTTGTTTTTGCTTTGGCAGTGAAAAGCAACACAATCAAAGTGACACTCTGTGTCTGGTTTTACCAGAAGCTCTCTGCAGGTGTGTGGGTGTTTGCCTGATGTGCACAGGTAAGGATTTTCCTGAAAGTGAATGAGTTCTGTTCATGAGAAACAAGAAATCCAAGAAATTGGCTCAATGCAGCATTTTCCTCTGCAGTGGCATAATACAAAGAAGAGGAAATAACATTCTTGTCCCAGTTAGGGGATGAAGTGTGTATGAAGAAATGTCTTCATATACATGGAAACCCCCCAAATGAACTGAAGAGAAGGAAGCACAAGAAACACAAGAAGACATGTGAATACAAGGGTGGGCTTTTGAGGTTTTTCTTTCAATTTGGGACCATTCATTCATTCATTCGTCCATCTTCTAAAGCTTTATCATCCACACGAGGGTCACATGGAGTGCTGTTGATGATCCCAGCTGACACCCTGGGCAGGTCGTCAGTCCATCACAGGACCACATAGAGACAAACAATCATCCACTCTCCCCTACGGTCAATTTAGAGTGTCCAATTTGCCTAATCCCCAAATCTGCATGTTTTTGGACTGTGGGCGGAAACTGAAGAATGGAGAAAACCCACATACACACAGGGAGAACATGCAAACTCCATGCAGTAAGGCTTGTTCCAACCGTGTGGCCCCACTCTGCAACCAATTTTCCAAAAATAATTGCCCTAAAATAAATCAAAGTTTCCCGTCACAAGAGATTACAGATTACAGCCCATGAAAGGTCTGTGTGATGCAGCAGTGGGCGATATTGCTGATTTAAGATGATGTAGATTTCGCGAGAAAACCTCCCAGATGGCCGACAGTTCAAACGAAAGCTGCATCATTCCAAAGATTGCCAAATGTGGTAAACACAAGGCTCTCTACTTTATGACTCAACATGAGTTCTGATCACAGAGCAAATTATAAAAACCATGTTAAGTAAATAAATGAAGGAGTGCACAGTGGATAAATGTGTGTCACTGTAACATGCTTCTTAATTGTGACATGTTTTTTGCCTCATTACGGTCCTGCCTGGACAGAAGCAGAGCCGCTTCACCTCTTAATGCGAGTGTCACCTCTTAACTTGTCTTGTTATGTAACCAAATCCTTCACATATTTTCACCAAAATAGAAAAGTTTAACAAGACCCAATTTCAACCTTTTAACATGTGGTTGTGTTATTTGCTGTCACTTTGCAACAGCTGGAGCTGGAACAAACCAGTGAGGATGGTGGTCACCAAGAACATTTCAACTGAAGGAAATCCTCTGGTTTCCTTCAGTCGCACAGTATATTTGAAGAAAAAAGAGAAATCCCCCTGTACATTCAAAGCATGTTGGTGCTGGTCGGTGGCAGGAACAAAAGTATAAATGAAAATTAGTTGCACTCGATACGACAAATTCACGAGTGAACAACATTTCACCCGTAGTCTCCTCTGAAGAAGGACAGGCCAGAGCAGAAGATGGTATCTTCTGTAATTAAGTGTCAATGACCTTAAGCGTTAGCTCTGTCAAATCAAATCTTGTCAATGAACAGTTATTTAAAGTGTAATGTTAAAATTAAGTAATTAAGAAATGTACAATTTAGAATGTACATTATAGGCATTAAGTTACCAGAATATATTCAATTCAATTTGTGTAGCGCCACATCACAACATACAGTACATTATCTCAAGGCACTGTACATACACAACATTATGGAGAGCAGAGAAACCCAACAATTTACACAATGAGTAAGCACTAGGCATCAGTGGAGTTAAAAAAAACAACTCCCTTTTAACAGGAATCTCTGACAAAACCAGGCTCAATGATGTGTGGCCATCTGCCTTGTCCGATTGTGGTGAAATGGGGGAGAGGGGAGAGGTGGAGGAGAGAAGACAAGAGGGAGGTGAGGTAGAGACAGAAGAGATTAGAGACTGTATCAAGTTATAAATTTAGATTGGCTGCCACGGCCAAGTGCCTTTGAATTTCAAGATGTTGAATGCATTTGTGTGGCATGGTCTACAGATCATCTGAAAGATGTTTTGAGAAGATTACACAAAATGTGTGACAAGAGAAGCCTTTAAAAGGTTATGGATCAAATCAAAGATGGCAGAAAATCAAATATGGCCGAAAAAAAATTAAGGATGCGTTGAACTCATCTTGGCCCAAGGGTTCCAGTGATGCATCGTTTGTGAAAATTGGATTAACAAGTCAAAAGTTAATGTACATACATGCATGTCCAACTTTGTCCTGTTGATGGCGCTAGAGCTCTCGAGCTTGCGTTGCTTACACAGTATAACGGGTGGTCTGCTGTTAAATTATTACAATATTGGGGAATTATTACATTATCAGGACCTGCAAAATGAAGGCTAACCTGATAATGTAATAACTTCCCGTTAATGTAATACTTTATTACATTATCGGTAAAAAGTGTATTACATTATTGGGAAATGCACTTTATAACATTATCAGGAAGTTATTACATTATCAGGTTTTATTACATTTTCAATGGACTCAAGTGCAAATTTTTATTACATTATCAGGGATTTATTACATTATCAGGTTCTACAGTCCTGTCCAGTCTTGCTGGGTTTTTGTCCAGACTGTCGCAACCAGTTAACCCAGAAGTGTGTGTTTTGTGTGTGAGTGAGTTGGCCAGCAGGAAATAAATGAAGTTTTCCTGGCCGAGTGACCTCTGACCCCCACCCCTTATTGTTTACAGACAGAAGCTGAGTGGTAGAGTGAGTCATCTTTCAACAGGAAAGTTGTGGCGTTTGGTTCCCGGCTCCGCTAGCCTACACGCCGATGTGTCCTTGGGCAAGACACTTAACTCCAAGTTGCTCCTGATGGTGAAAGATGTGTGATAGATAGTTGTGCTGAGTGAATGGCAAAACTGTTGTATAAAGCAGCTCAGAGTGGTCATCAAGAGTAGAAAAGCACTTAATAAATACAGACATTTACCTGTGACCAGATCTCATAAAGTCACTGGTGAAGGTAACAAGATCAAAGTCACCACATGTGTCTCTTTTCAGAGAATGCATTAAAGATTATTCAGGACCAGCGATAAACAGAACTGTGGCATCACTGTGGAAAATCCCGAGAAGACTCCAGCAGCATTTCGATGCAGTGATTATTGAGTTAAATAACTGAAACTGAGAGAAAACATCTGCAGGAATAGGATCTATTAGTGAATGAATGTGTTGCTACAACAGACTGTGGATAAAAGTGGACGTGTTCTCTTAAGGAAGTTTCTGAAACCTGTATTCCCTTCAATGTCAATGTCCATGTAATAATTCATAACATCTGTAATTTCCTCAATCACTAGTTTCAGGTCTCTAATATGATGTAACATGTCGTAAATGATGGTCCCATTTACAGTTAAAGTGACACAGAAATCACTTTATCTGCATCTGTATTAACTCCTGCCACAGTAAGAACTACAACATTCTACTTCACGGCATTACTGCACGTCGCTGGAACAGGTTTTCCTCAGAGCTGATGTTGCGTTGTGTCATCATAAAAACCCTTTAGTATAGATATCACAACTTCAATGCAATGTGGAAGTGGGGAAAAGATCGAATTGCAATATATTGTGATTTTTTTTTTTTCTTTTATAAATGGTTTTCCACAGAATCGTGTTTCTTGATGAACAGAAATAGAAGAAGAAGAAGTTCACTCCAAAGTGTATTGGTAAGTTCTGTTCATCAGTGTTCTCTGCAGACCAGGGTTTTAATTATAAACTGCACTGTCATGTTTTGAGAGGGGGCCACACGGTTGGTGAAGTGGTTAGTGCTCTTGCCTTTGCAGCAAGATGACCAGGGTTTGTGACCTGGTCAGAACAAGGGCCTTCCTGCATGGAGTTTGCATGTTCTCCCCATGTGTGCACGACTTTTCTCTCGGTTCTCCGGTTTCCTCCCACAGTCCAAAAACATGCAATATGGGGATTAGGTAAATTGGACACTCTAAATTGACTGTAGGTGTGAGTTGGTGGTTGTCTTTTATGTGACCCTGTGATGGACTGGCGATCTGTCCAGGGTGTACCCCGCCTATCGCCCTATGTCAGCTGAGCTGAGCTCCTCATGTGGAGGATACAGCGGTAGAAGATGGCAAGCAAAACTGAAAACACTGTATTATCTACTTGTCCTGATTGTAAATGTAACAGTTTGGACTGTCTCCTTCAATTTAGATCATTTAGATTAAGTCTGTGCTTTGGCTTTGGAAATATGACTCGTGGGTTCTGTTTCATTCAACAATTTTGGTTGAAGGCAGAGAAGAAAATGAAATGAAACCACTGAAAGGCACTACCTTTTGTAACTGTTCTGACCAGTGGGTGATGAAATAACAGAACACTAACTTCATCATTTCTACAGAGGTTTACAATAAATTGTGATCGAGCAGCCTGTGATTCTTTCTGTTGTTGCGTGCAACTCATTGTGTAATCTGCCATCGGTGTCCCCACCCGCCCGCCTGTCACATGTCACCGGTCTTTACATAACAAACATACCTGCACTTTCTCTTCTAGGCCTGGGAAAACAAAAACATCAGCCTAAGACTGATATAGAAAGTCAAGAGGAGTGGATTCTTATAAACGGATAAGTTAAGACATGACAATCAGTGAAACTGATCAGAGATTATTGCCATCAGTATCACACAAATGCTATGTGACATAAACGGTTGCGGGAAATCAACTTTTTATAATGCGTGAAAGGAAGCTCTCCTCAAAAATCCTCCATTCTTCTTCCTCTGTGTTATTGTTGTTTTCTGCAGGGTCCACGTGCACAGACAGAAATGTGACATGTTCTGCAGCTGCAGACATGTTCTGCAGCCAGTAAGCAGCAGGTGAGGACAAATTAAAAAAGTGCATTAAAAATATCATAAAAGAACTAGCAATACAATTACTTTGGTCATACCTGTCCTTTGCACGCCTCAAAGGTGTGTATCAATGCTATCAAACATCATCAGACTACTGTAAGAATGTATGTAGGAATCTTTGAGGGACAGTGAAAAGCCAGCTCTGTTTAGTTTTTTGTGGTGGGAGACGTTCATAACATGTATTTTGTACATACTTTGGCAAAGTAAATAATATTTTTTTATAAATGTGAATGATATCAATTCATTTGTTTCCTCAGTAAACATGAAGTGAATGTGTGTGTGTGTGTTTTGTGTGTGCTTGGGCGTGTGTGTGTGTGTGTGTGTGATTGATCACCTTTGTGCTCACTAAAATTATTTTCATAAAAACGAAAGTGGGTCAGAGAGTGCAGAGAGAGAGAGTGAAAAAAACAGAACACCTGCTGATTATATTATCAGTCACTATTATTGGTAACACACATGCCCTGTATATGTAATCTGATTACATGTAATCAGGTGTTTAATCACACAGCAGTACGGGTGTAAATGTAATTTCAGTCACTTGAGACCAAAACAATGAGCTTAATCTGAGATACTATATTTATTTAAAATGTCACATGATCATTTAATCTGATGTCAACATACAGATATCAATTATTGTAGCTTTAAATTAACTTTACTTTGTATTTCTAATACTATTTGTGCTGCAGTGAATGAATGAATTTTAATTTGGTTATAAACCACATATCAAACATATGTGGTTTATAACCAAATTAAAATTCATTGCAAAAACATAAAAACACATTTATTAACCAGATTTCTGATACATGATTGCTCACATTGTTTGTCTTAGAGTACTCGTTTATATACTGTTTGTATAATTGTTTACTGCAACTACAGTCACCTGACATCAGACAGTACCCATGATGACCCACTGATGTGTAAATGGCTCCATCTAGTGTCCATGAAGTGATTGACAGATTACAGTTCTCTTTATATACTGTACATGTAGGATAGAAAGTAAAGGTTCAGTATGTAAATATTCCACATTAAAGTGTTATTTTTACACATTTTATTAAAAGCAGATGATCCGCTGTGGCGCCCCCTAGAGAGGGAAAAGCCAGAAGAAAAAATTGTGTTATATGTGTACTTAAATGTGTACAGGTGTACTATACATGTAGTTTAATTTACTTGATTGCTCGCCTGTCAGTGGCAGTGTCACATGTCTGAAGAGTCAAAGACATTTTTTTTTCTCTAGTTTTGAAGTTCCATTGTTATGATCCATGTTTTAGGATTGTAGTCTCTGTCGTCAGGACGTCTGGATCATCAGAGAAACAAGCTGAGCTAACGTTAACAGTAGCTGTTGCCACGGTTACCGCTTGGTTTTCATGTTAAATGTCATTTACACATGCAGTGTAAATGACATTTAACATCCTTGCACTACAACAAAGTCTCTCATGTCTTACTGTTTTTTAAGATGTTTCTCTAAGTTTCCCCTTAACAACAACTAACCAGAAGTTAAGGAGCTGGCTTATATTTGATCAGAAGTTGTAAGTGATGATCCAACACTGGATCAGCAAGTCTGTATATAAGCTAGCAACATGGTTCTCAAACTGTGGTAGTTGTACCACAGCTGAGCTTCCTCTGGTTGTACTTAGTGTAAAAAACTATGACTACTAGTAGCAGAAAGTTATATATTGTGCCTTTAAACTTCAGGATAATGTTTATTTTGCCACTTTTACTGACATTAAATAATTATTTTATTTCATTTAATTTCTTTGGTTCACAGGAAACTATTAATACTAACTGTTCATAAAATTAAAAATATTCTTTCCTGTCTGTGTTATTATCTTTGTCTTATGAAGTACGGGTACTCGGGGTAAATATCCTTCAAAGTTACTTTGAACAAGTGTCTTTTTGGGCAGGTCACAGCTCATTGGTCGGTGAGTACCTGTGAGTAGAGCAGTCATTGGTCGAGCAGCACTTGTGTGGTGAAGAGCCGACAGACCTGACACACAGACACAGTGTGTGAGCGGCAGGATGGGCTCCAGCCGCAGCCGCATGGACGACATCCCACACGCCCAACAACTCATCCATGAGACCGACTGTGAGTTCATGTTTGTTTGTTTATTAATTTGTTTATTTATCGAGCTGTACTGTAGACATTAAAGAGGAGAACAGAAGAGACGAGAGTTTTTAACTACAGTAAACAACATGTTCATAAACAAGAACATTAGTAAACCAAATAATTAGTATAAAAAGTATAAAAACATTTCATTCCCTGAAGATAAATCTCTGATCAAAACAAGACACGTCTCTGTTAAAAGTTATTTATATAAACAAATGTCACAAACCTGTTTTAAAAGAAAGTCAAAGCACAAAAACAACAACATTTCTGTGTGTGTGTGTGTGTGTGTGTGTGTGGGCGTCGTTGAGTGTTTTTGTTTTATCTTCAGTTTGTGAGTCGACACCCTGACCTGTTCACACTGATACACTGACACATCAGTGACTGACACTCAGACTGTTGCTCTTCTCTAAAGTAGGACAGTTTTATGAGACTGATCTGCAGAAAGCTGAATGAAGAATGAATGAAGAATAAAGTGTTTCACTCACATGAGAAAACCCACCCGAGATAAATATAAAAATTCCCATATTTCAAGCTCACGTTTGTCGAGTTTGGGGAGGTTTTCAATTTCGCATTTGACGAATTTCAAACACTTTTATTTATCGCCTTGAACCCTAAAAACTTAGGTGACCCCTGGTCTAGTTTAACCCTCAGGCTTCACTTTAATTTACTACCCGCTTCAGTGCAAATGGACAAAAATGTTCAAAATGAAGTTTACATACCAACAGATGATGTCACAGTGACGTCAGGGTGCTTTGATAATTAGTCCTGTTCACGTGTAATGTCACGTGTAATGTCACAGATATGATTTATATTTATTGATTGATTGGTCTCTCATTGATCAGCTCTTCTGTGTGTTTCAGTCTCGGCTGCTCACCTCCTCCGTCTGCATCAGAGATTCAAGCTCCTGGACAAATATCAGACAGGAGAGCTCCGGTCAGTGGAATGAATCATTACAGTCGTGACAAATCAAGAATGTTTTTAAACTTATCGAGAAAAATTTGGATTGAAACATAAAAGCAGGTCCAACTGTCTTTATCTAAAGTTATGAAAACAACGAGGAAGGAATAAAAAATTATATTTTTCTTTATCTCTCTGTCTCTCTCTATGCTGCAGGCCTCGGGATTTTGGAGCCATTCCAGCTTTGGCCCTGAACCCCATTGGTGACCGAATCATTGGTGCCTTCTTCTCCCCAGGGTGCAGAAGCTGCTCATGTTGAAAATACACGGTTACAGTAAAACACTGATCTCTGACCATCAACCACAAATCAGTTTTGGTTTTATATTTCCTCTGCTGTCGTGATGAAAACACAGACACAGCTGGATGTCATGCAGGATGTGCACTTTCTCAGTGAAGACGCTGAAACAGTCAAACTGTTGCAGAAACCACTTCAAATCTGGGCACAGACATCGTCGTGTGACAACATCACATGTGATCTATAAAATGTTTATATCTCATCAATATATATATAAAGTTTATATAAAGTCAATGTTTAAATGCTCCGGCCCACATCTGGCATCACAATATCAATTTTAACATCTAGTTTTATTATTTAATATCTAGTCAGCCTGAAAAGTGAAAAGTAGTCATCTCGTGTTCGCAGTATTTTAATCCTTAGAGCACAGAGCCTTTCGGCTGCTTTTTTCCATTCCTATGTTTTGACGTACAGTATATACAGAGGCTGTAAGAATGTTTTTTCAGCATAACCTATAGACAATCTGATGACATTTTTCTTTCATTTTCACCAGATATATAAACACACCTGAGCAGGAGGTATTTAAAATGTTTAAAATCAGATTGAATTTGTGAAATTTTTTAAATACGTCACAGATGCAATATTGCTACTTTATATCACTAGTAAAAATGGCGACATGAAATGAATCATAACTTTATCTCAACAACACATAAGAAGACGAAAAAAAAGCAATATGAATATGAATGTGTGACCTATAAAGACACCCCCCCAGGATGTCCATATAAGGAGTTGTGTATTATTCCCACCGCAAAAGGGTGCACCTGCAGCACAGATCTGTGCCGCATGAACACTAAGGGTTAATAATCAAACAGTAACAAAGTTTCTTCCTTAATTTCAGTGATATTTCACATTGTTGCCCCTGCTCTCGTCCATATTACTGATAAATGTCTATCTTGCTTGTGTCCATTAGTTGAATAAATTAGTGCGATTAAGTGAATTTAGAGTACAGCAGCAGCAGCTTTACATCTGTTTGTTCTGATCAGGAATGAGGAACTGTTTCCTGTTCCTCTCTCTGCTTCTCCACAGACAGGAAACACTGGACTTTCCCTCCTTTGTCAGGATTCTGGCTCATTTCCGTCCCACAGATCCAAACCGAAGCAGAGACGGGACGCAGCAGGAACTGGCCAATAGCAGGACCAGGAAACTGAAATGTTAGTGCAGCATTAATATGTGACCTCTGACCCGCCAACAGTGACAGCTCCCTCTGCATGTGTGTGTGTTTAGTTGCCTTCCAGTTGTACGATCAGGACGGAGATGGAAAGATTTCCAGAGCTGAGCTTCTTCAGGTTCGTAGGTGTAAAACCTTTCACACGTCAGAAACACACTGCTGGCTGCTGATTGGTCCACGGCTGTGACGGACAGGTGCTGCGGGCCATGCTGGAGACGCAGGTGGTGGAGGAGCAGCTGCAGAGCATCGCAGAACGAGCCATCCAGGAGGCCGACCTGGACAAAGACGACGCCATCTCCTTCGATGAGTTCAGGAGGGTGAGACAAGCAATCATATTATATTAATGATCCACAAATCTGTCACTCTTTTTTCAAAAGTTTGTTCTTATTTATAAGCATTAGCTACATATTAATCCTACATGTAAAGCTGCTTTTTCCCCCAATGTAACAACATTGAAGCTTTTTGTGCCATAAAAAGATAAGAGATTTATTTTAAAATTTGGAGTAAAACAACACGTTGTTTATTATCTATGTTATTTCCCTCAACAAATCAATCAATTACTCACAGACATATAAACAGTCTACAGACTTAAATGTGGAAAATCATTTTACAGATTGTATTTTTCTTTTTTGTATTTTGTTTACAGTCGCTGGAGAAAGTGAACATTGATCACAAGATGAGTATTCGCTTCCTGAAGTAAAGACGGGACATCTGCTCATCTGAGGAAGAAGCAACAACAAGAAAACGAGAAAACAGAAGTTTTGCTTCAGTCCTTTAAAAACCAGCAACACTATTCTTAAATTAATTATTTGACAATACAGTGTATAAATCCAAGCACAGGACTTCTATGATCCACTTTGTTGTACTTCTGTCCCTCTGATTTATTCAACAGAGATCTGTAAACACATTTCATTTGTTTGTCTGCATTTTAATAAGGATCATCATAGATTGTCATTCCAGTGAAAGTGCAGATTAGTGAGTTGTGTATTATTGTTAAATAACTTTATTGTCTTTGTTTTCTTGTTCCCAGTCTCTGAATGTTTCACACACCAATCCCTGTTTTCATCAATAAATATTTATGAAGTCTATCTTAGTGTGAGAGTTTTTTTGGTGCATGTTCAGTGTGTGACCACGAGTGACACTGTTGTTCTCCTTCTCTGGTACTCGTGGTGAGTTCAGAGATCAGACAGCTGGATTTATGCTTTATTTCCCTTCATATGGAAGTTGCGCTCTAATTTAGGGACCAACAACAATATACTTTTTATTTTTGTCCCATGACCTATGACTTTTTTGTCACATTTTGGACGACATACTAACCTATGACTTTTTTGTCACATTTTGGACGATATGCTATAGTAAGACTTTTTGTCCCATTTTGGACGACATACAAACCTATGACTTTTTTGTCCCATTTTGGACGACATACTAACCTATGACTTTTTTGTCACATTTTGGACGACATGCTAAAGTAAGACTTTTTTGTCCCATTTTGGACGACATACAAACCTATGACTTTTTTGTCCCATTTTGGACGACATACTAACCTATGACTTTTTTGTCATATTTTGGACGACATGCTATAGTATGACTTTTTTGTCACATTTTGGACAACATGCTATAGTATGACTTTTTTGTCACATTTTGAACGACATACTAACCTATGACTTTTTTGTCACATTTTGGACGACATGCTATAGTATGACTTTTTTGTCACATTTTGGACGACATGCTATAGTATGACTTTTTTGTCACATTTCGGACGACATACTAACCTATGACTTTTTTGTCACATTTTGGACGACATGCTATAGTATGATTTTTTGTCACATTTTGGACGACATGCTATAGTATGTCTTTTTTGTCACATTTTGGACGACATACTAACCTATGACTTTTTTGTCACATTTTGGACGACATGCTAACCTATGACTTTTTTGTCACATTTTGGACGACATACTAACCTATGACTTTTTTGTCACATTTTGGACGACATGCTAACCTATGACTTTTTTGTCACATTTTGGACGACATACTAACCTATGACTTTTTTGTCACATTTTGGACGACATACTAACCTATGACTTTTTTGTCACATTTTGGACGACATACTAACCTATGACTTTTTTGTCACATTTTGGACGACATGCTATAGTATGACTTTTTTGTCACATTTTGGATGACATACTAACCTATGACTTTTTTGTCACATTTTGGACGACATACTAACCTATGACTTTTTTGTCACATTTTGGATGACATGCTATAGTATGACTTTTTTGTCACATTTTGGACGACATGCTATAGTATGACTTTTTTGTCACATTTTGGACGACATGCTATAGTATGACTTTTTTGTCACATTTTGAACGACATACTAACCTATGACTTTTTTGTCACATTTTGGACGACATGCTATAGTATGACTTTTTTGTCACATTTTGGACGACATGCTATAGTATGACTTTTTTGTCACATTTTGGACGACATGCTAACCTATGACTTTTTTGTCACATTTTGGACGACATACTAACCTATGACATTTTTTGTCACATTTGGGACGACATGCTTATAGTATGACTTTTTTGTCTTATTTTGGACGACATACTAACCTATGACTTTTTTGTCACATTTGGGACGACATGCTTATAGTATGACTTTTTTGTCTTATTTTGGACGACATACTAACCTATGACTTTTTTGTCACATTTTGGACGACATACTAACCTATGACTTTTTTGTCACATTTTGGACGACATACTAACCTATGACTTTTTTGTCACATTTTGGACGACATACTAACCTATGACTTTTTTGTCACATTTTGGACGACATACTAACCTATGACTTTTTTGTCAAATTTTGGACGACATGCTATAGTAAGACTTTTTTGTCCCATTTTGGACGACATACTAACCTATGACTTTTTTGTCACATTTTGGACGACATACTAACCTATGACTTTTTTTGTCACATTTTGAACGACATACTAACCTATGACTTTTTTGTCATATTTTGGACGACATGCTATAGTATGACTTTTTTGGCACATTTGGGACGACATGCTACAGTATGACTTTTTTGTCACATTTCGGACGACATTCTAACCTATGACTTTTTTGTCACATTTTGGACAACATGCTAACCTATGACTTCTTTGTCACATTTTGGATGACATACTAACCTATGACTTTTTTGTCACATTTTGGACGACATGCTATAGTATGACTTTTTTGTCACATTTTGAACGACATACTAACCTATGACTTTTTTGTCACATTTTGGACGACATGCTATAGTATGACTTTTTTGTCACATTTGGGACGACATGCTATAGTATGACTTTTTTGTCTTATTTTGGAGGACATACTAACCTATGACTTTTTTGTCACATTTTGGACGACATGCTATTGTATGACTTTTTTGTCACATTTTGGACGACATGCTATAGTATGACTTTTTTGTCACATTTTGGACAACATGCTATAGAATGACTTTTTTGTCACATTTTGGACGACATGCTATAGTATGACTTTTTTGTCACATTTTGGACGACATGCTAACCTATGACTTTTTTGTCACATTTTGGACGACATGCTATAGTATGACTTTTTTGTCACATTTTGGACGACATACTAACCTATGACTTTTTTGTCACATTTTGGACGACATACTAACCTATGACTTTTTTGTCACATTTTGGACGACATGCTATAGTATGACTTTTTTTGTCACATTTTGGACGACATACTAACCTATGACATTTTTGTCACATTTTGGACGACATGCTATAGTATGACTTTTTTGTCACATTTTGGACGACATGCTAACCTATGACTTTTTTGTCACATTTTGGACGACATGCTATAGTATGACTTTTTTGTCACATTTTGGACGACATGCTATAGTATGACTTTTTTGTCACATTTTGGACGACATGCTAACCTATTACTTTTTTGTCACATTTTGGACGACATGCTATAGTATGACTTTTTTGTCACATTTTGGACGACATGCTATAGTATGACTTTTTTGTCACATTTTGGACGACATACTAACCTATGACTTTTTTGTCACATTTTGGACGACATACTAACCTATGACTTTTTTGTCACATTTTAGACGACATGCTATAGTATGACTTTTTTGTCACATTTTGGACGACATACTAACCTATGACTTTTTTGTCACATTTTGGACGACATGCTATAGTATGACTTTTTTGTCACATTTTGGACGACATGCTATAGTATGACTTTTTTGTCACATTTTGGACGACATGCTATAGTATGACTTTTTTGTCACATTTTGGACGACATGCTATAGTATGACTTTTATGTCACATTTTGGATGACATACTAACCTATGACTTTTTTGTCACATTTTGGACGACATACTAACCTATGACTTTTTTGTCACATTTTGGACGACATGCTAACCTATGACTTTTTTGTCACATTTTGGACAACATGCTATAGTATGACTTTTTTGTCACATTTGGGACGACATGCTATAGTATGACTTTTTTGTCTTATTTTGGACGACATACTAACCTATGACTTTTTTGTCACATTTTGAACGACATACTAACCTATGACTTTTTTGTCACATTTTGGATGACATACTAACCTATGACTTTTTTGTCACATTTTGGACGACATGCTAACCTATGACTTTTTTGTCACATTTTGGACAACATACTAACCTATGACTTTTTTGTCACATTTTGGACAACATGCTATAGTTTGACTTTTTTGTCACATTTTGGACGACATACTAACCTATGACTTTTTTGTCACATTTTGGACGACATGCTATAATATGACTTTTTTGTCACATTTTGAACGACATACTAACCTATGACTTTTTTGTCACATTTTGGACGACATGCTATAGTATGACTTTTTTGTCACATTTTGGACGACATGCTATAGTATTACTTTTTTGTCACATTTTGGACGACATACTAACCTATGACTTTTTTGTCACATTTTGGACGACATGCTATAGTATGACTTTTTTGTCTTATTTTGGACGACATACTAACCTATGACTTTTTTGTCACATTTTGGACGACATGCTATAGTATGACTTTTTTGTCACATTTTGGACGACATGCTATAGTATGACTTTTTTGTCACATTTTGGACGACATGCTATAGTATGACTTTTTTGTCACATTTTGGACGACATGCTAACCTATGACTTTTTTGTCACATTTTGGACGACATACTAACCTATGACTTTTTTGTCACATTTGGGACGACATGCTTATAGTATGACTTTTTTGTCTTATTTTGGACGACATACTAACCTATGACTTTTTTGTCTTATTTTGGACGACATACTAACCTATGACTTTTTTGTCACATTTTGGACGACATACTAACCTATGACTTTTTTGTCACATTTTGGACGACATACTAACCTATGACTTTTTTGTCACATTTTGGACAACATGCTATAGTATGACTTTTTTGTCACATTTGGGACGACATGCTATAGTATGACTTTTTTGTCTTATTTTGGACGACATACTAACCTATGACTTTTTTGTCACATTTTGAACGACATACTAACCCATGACTTTTTTGTCACATTTTGGACGACATACTAACCTATGACTTTTTTGTCACATTTTGGACGACATACTAACCTATGACTTTTTTGGCACATTTTGGACAACATGCTATAGTATGACTTTTTTGTCACATTTTGAACGACATACTAACCTATGACTTTTTTGTCACATTTTGGACGACATGCTATAGTATGACTTTTTTGTCACATTTTGGACGACATGCTATAGTATGACTTTTTTGTCACATTTCGGACGACATACTAACCTATGACTTTTTTGTCACATTTTGGACGACATGCTATAGTATGATTTTTTGTCACATTTTGGACGACATGCTATAGTATGTCTTTTTTGTCACATTTTGGACGACATACTAACCTATGACTTTTTTGTCACATTTTGGACGACATGCTAACCTATGACTTTTTTGTCACATTTTGGACGACATACTAACCTATGACTTTTTTGTCACATTTTGGACGACATACTAACCTATGACTTTTTTGTCACATTTTGGACGACATGCTAACCTATGACTTTTTTGTCACATTTTGGACGACATACTAACCTATGACTTTTTTGTCACATTTTGGACGACATACTAACCTATGACTTTTTTGTCACATTTTGGACGACATACTAACCTATGACTTTTTTGTCACATTTTGGACGACATGCTATAGTATGACTTTTTTGTCACATTTTGGATGACATACTAACCTATGACTTTTTTGTCACATTTTGGACGACATACTAACCTATGACTTTTTTGTCACATTTTGGATGACATGCTATAGTATGACTTTTTTGTCACATTTTGGACGACATGCTATAGTATGACTTTTTTGTCACATTTTGGACGACATGCTATAGTATGACTTTTTTGTCACATTTTGAACGACATACTAACCTATGACTTTTTTGTCACATTTTGGACGACATGCTATAGTATGACTTTTTTGTCACATTTTGGACGACATGCTTATAGTATGACTTTTTTGTCTTATTTTGGACGACATACTAACCTATGACTTTTTTGTCACATTTGGGACGACATGCTTATAGTATGACTTTTTTGTCTTATTTTGGACGACATACTAACCTATGACTTTTTTGTCACATTTTGGACGACATACTAACCTATGACTTTTTTGTCACATTTTGGACGACATACTAACCTATGACTTTTTTGTCACATTTTGGACGACATACTAACCTATGACTTTTTTGTCACATTTTGGACGACATACTAACCTATGACTTTTTTGTCAAATTTTGGACGACATGCTATAGTAAGACTTTTTTGTCCCATTTTGGACGACATACAAACCTATGACTTTTTTGTCACATTTTGGACGACATACTAACCTATGACTTTTTTGTCACATTTTGGACGACATACTAACCTATGACTTTTTTTGTCACATTTTGAACGACATACTAACCTATGACTTTTTTGTCATATTTTGGACGACATGCTATAGTATGACTTTTTTGGCACATTTGGGACGACATGCTACAGTATGACTTTTTTGTCACATTTCGGACGACATTCTAACCTATGACTTTTTTGTCACATTTTGGACAACATGCTAACCTATGACTTCTTTGTCACATTTTGGATGACATACTAACCTATGACTTTTTTGTCACATTTTGGACGACATGCTATAGTATGACTTTTTTGTCACATTTTGAACGACATACTAACCTATGACTTTTTTGTCACATTTTGGACGACATGCTATAGTATGACTTTTTTGTCACATTTGGGACGACATGCTATAGTATGACTTTTTTGTCTTATTTTGGAGGACATACTAACCTATGACTTTTTTGTCACATTTTGGACGACATGCTATAGTATGACTTTTTTGTCACATTTTGGACGACATGCTATAGTATGACTTTTTTGTCACATTTTGGACGACATGCTATAGAATGACTTTTTTGTCACATTTTGGACGACATGCTATAGTATGACTTTTTTGTCACATTTTGGACGACATACTAACCTATGACTTTTTTGTCACATTTTGGACGACATGCTATAGTATGACTTTTTTGTCACATTTTGGACGACATACTAACCTATGACTTTTTTGTCACATTTTGGACGACATACTAACCTATGACTTTTTTGTCACATTTTGGACGACATGCTATAGTATGACTTTTTTTGTCACATTTTGGACGACATACTAACCTATGACATTTTTGTCACATTTTGGACGACATGCTATAGTATGACTTTTTTGTCACATTTTGGACGACATGCTAACCTATGACTTTTTTGTCACATTTTGGACGACATGCTATAGTATGACTTTTTTGTCACATTTTGGACGACATGCTATAGTATGACTTTTTTGTCACATTTTGGACGACATACTAACCTATGACTTTTTTGTCACATTTTGGACGACATACTAACCTATGACTTTTTTGTCACATTTTAGACGACATGCTATAGTATGACTTTTTTGTCACATTTTGGACGACATACTAACCTATGACTTTTTTGTCACATTTTGGACGACATGCTATAGTATGACTTTTTTGTCACATTTTGGACGACATGCTATAGTATGACTTTTTTGTCACATTTTGGACGACATGCTATAGTATGACTTTTTTGTCACATTTTGGACGACATGCTATAGTATGACTTTTATGTCACATTTTGGATGACATACTAACCTATGACTTTTTTGTCACATTTTGGACGACATACTAACCTATGACTTTTTTGTCACATTTTGGACGACATGCTAACCTATGACTTTTTTGTCACATTTTGGACAACATGCTATAGTATGACTTTTTTGTCACATTTGGGACGACATGCTATAGTATGACTTTTTTGTCTTATTTTGGACGACATACTAACCTATGACTTTTTTGTCACATTTTGAACGACATACTAACCTATGACTTTTTTGTCACATTTTGGATGACATTCTAACCTATGACTTTTTTGTCAAATTTTGGACGACATGCTAACCTATGACTTTTTTGTCACATTTTGGACAACATACTAACCTATGACTTTTTTGTCACATTTTGGACAACATGCTATAGTTTGACTTTTTTGTCACATTTTGGACGACATGCTATAGTATGACTTTTTTGTCACATTTTGGACGACATACTAACCTATGACTTTTGTCACATTTTGGACGACATGCTATAATATGACTTTTTTGTCACATTTTGAACGACATACTAACCTATGACTTTTTTGTCACATTTTGGACGACATACTAACCTATGACTTTTTTGTCACATTTTGGACGACATGCTATAGTATGACTTTTTTGTCACATTTTGGATGACATACTAACCTATGACTTTTTTGTCACATTTTGGACGACATACTAACCTATGACTTTTTTGTCACATTTTGGATGACATGCTATAGTATGACTTTTTTGTCACATTTTGGACGACATGCTATAGTATGACTTTTTTGTCACATTTTGGACGACATGCTATAGTATGACTTTTTTGTCACATTTTGAACGACATACTAACCTATGACTTTTTTGTCACATTTTGGACGACATGCTATAGTATGACTTTTTTGTCACATTTTGGACGACATGCTTATAGTATGACTTTTTTGTCTTATTTTGGACGACATACTAACCTATGACTTTTTTGTCACATTTGGGACGACATGCTTATAGTATGACTTTTTTGTCTTATTTTGGACGACATACTAACCTATGACTTTTTTGTCACATTTTGGACGACATACTAACCTATGACTTTTTTGTCACATTTTGGACGACATACTAACCTATGACTTTTTTGTCACATTTTGGACGACATACTAACCTATGACTTTTTTGTCACATTTTGGACGACATACTAACCTATGACTTTTTTGTCAAATTTTGGACGACATGCTATAGTAAGACTTTTTTGTCCCATTTTGGACGACATACAAACCTATGACTTTTTTGTCACATTTTGGACGACATACTAACCTATGACTTTTTTGTCACATTTTGGACGACATACTAACCTATGACTTTTTTTGTCACATTTTGAACGACATACTAACCTATGACTTTTTTGTCATATTTTGGACGACATGCTATAGTATGACTTTTTTGGCACATTTGGGACGACATGCTACAGTATGACTTTTTTGTCACATTTCGGACGACATTCTAACCTATGACTTTTTTGTCACATTTTGGACAACATGCTAACCTATGACTTCTTTGTCACATTTTGGATGACATACTAACCTATGACTTTTTTGTCACATTTTGGACGACATGCTATAGTATGACTTTTTTGTCACATTTTGAACGACATACTAACCTATGACTTTTTTGTCACATTTTGGACGACATGCTATAGTATGACTTTTTTGTCACATTTGGGACGACATGCTATAGTATGACTTTTTTGTCTTATTTTGGAGGACATACTAACCTATGACTTTTTTGTCACATTTTGGACGACATGCTATAGTATGACTTTTTTGTCACATTTTGGACGACATGCTATAGTATGACTTTTTTGTCACATTTTGGACGACATGCTATAGAATGACTTTTTTGTCACATTTTGGACGACATGCTATAGTATGACTTTTTTGTCACATTTTGGACGACATACTAACCTATGACTTTTTTGTCACATTTTGGACGACATGCTATAGTATGACTTTTTTGTCACATTTTGGACGACATACTAACCTATGACTTTTTTGTCACATTTTGGACGACATACTAACCTATGACTTTTTTGTCACATTTTGGACGACATGCTATAGTATGACTTTTTTTGTCACATTTTGGACGACATACTAACCTATGACATTTTTGTCACATTTTGGACGACATGCTATAGTATGACTTTTTTGTCACATTTTGGACGACATGCTAACCTATGACTTTTTTGTCACATTTTGGACGACATGCTATAGTATGACTTTTTTGTCACATTTTGGACGACATGCTATAGTATGACTTTTTTGTCACATTTTGGACGACATACTAACCTATGACTTTTTTGTCACATTTTGGACGACATACTAACCTATGACTTTTTTGTCACATTTTAGACGACATGCTATAGTATGACTTTTTTGTCACATTTTGGACGACATACTAACCTATGACTTTTTTGTCACATTTTGGACGACATGCTATAGTATGACTTTTTTGTCACATTTTGGACGACATGCTATAGTATGACTTTTTTGTCACATTTTGGACGACATGCTATAGTATGACTTTTTTGTCACATTTTGGACGACATGCTATAGTATGACTTTTATGTCACATTTTGGATGACATACTAACCTATGACTTTTTTGTCACATTTTGGACGACATACTAACCTATGACTTTTTTGTCACATTTTGGACGACATGCTAACCTATGACTTTTTTGTCACATTTTGGACAACATGCTATAGTATGACTTTTTTGTCACATTTGGGACGACATGCTATAGTATGACTTTTTTGTCTTATTTTGGACGACATACTAACCTATGACTTTTTTGTCACATTTTGAACGACATACTAACCTATGACTTTTTTGTCACATTTTGGATGACATTCTAACCTATGACTTTTTTGTCAAATTTTGGACGACATGCTAACCTATGACTTTTTTGTCACATTTTGGACAACATACTAACCTATGACTTTTTTGTCACATTTTGGACAACATGCTATAGTTTGACTTTTTTGTCACATTTTGGACGACATGCTATAGTATGACTTTTTTGTCACATTTTGGACGACATACTAACCTATGACTTTTTTGTCACATTTTGGACGACATGCTATAATATGACTTTTTTGTCACATTTTGAACGACATACTAACCTATGACTTTTTTGTCACATTTTGGACGACATGCTATAGTATGACTTTTTTGTCACATTTTGGACGACATGCTATAGTATTACTTTTTTGTCACATTTTGGACGACATACTAACCTATGACTTTTTTGTCACATTTTGGACGACATGCTATAGTATGACTTTTTTGTCTTATTTTGGACGACATACTAACCTATGACTTTTTTGTCACATTTTGGACGACGTGCTATAGTATGACTTTTTTGTCACATTTTGGACGACATGCTATAGTATGACTTTTTTGTCACATTTTGGACAACATGCTATAGTATGACTTTTTTGTCACATTTGGGACGACATGCTATAGTATGACTTTTTTGTCTTATTTTGGACGACATACTAACCTATGACTTTTTTGTCACATTTTGAACAACATACTAACCTATGACTTTTTTGTCACATTTTGGATGACATACTAACCTATGACTTTTTTGTCACATTTTGGACGACATGCTAACCTATGACTTTTTTGTCACATTTTGGACAACATACTAACCTATGACTTTTTTGTCACATTTTGGACAACATGCTATAGTTTGACTTTTTTGTCACATTTTGGACGACATGCTATAGTATGACTTTTTTGTCACATTTTGGACGACATACTAACCTATGACTTTTTTGTCACATTTTGGACGACATGCTATAATATGACTTTTTTGTCACATTTTGAACGACATACTAACCTATGACTTTTTTGTCACATTTTGGACGACATGCTATAGTATGACTTTTTTGTCACATTTTGGACGACATGCTATAGTATTACTTTTTTGTCACATTTTGGACGACATACTAACCTATGACTTTTTTGTCACATTTTGGACGACATGCTATAGTATGACTTTTTTGTCTTATTTTGGACGACATACTAACCTATGACTTTTTTGTCACATTTTGGACGACATGCTATAGTATGACTTTTTTGTCACATTTTGGACGACATGCTATAGTATGACTTTTTTGTCACATTTTGGACGACATGCTATAGTATGACTTTTTTGTCACATTTTGGACGACATGCTAACCTATGACTTTTTTGTCACATTTTGGACGACATACTAACCTATGACTTTTTTGTCACATTTGGGACGACATGCTTATAGTATGACTTTTTTGTCTTATTTTGGACGACATACTAACCTATGACTTTTTTGTCTTATTTTGGACGACATACTAACCTATGACTTTTTTGTCACATTTTGGACGACATACTAACCTATGACTTTTTTGTCACATTTTGGACGACATACTAACCTATGACTTTTTGTCACATTTTGGACAACATGCTATAGTATGACTTTTTTGTCACATTTGGGACGACATGCTATAGTATGACTTTTTTGTCTTATTTTGGACGACATACTAACCTATGACTTTTTTGTCACATTTTGGACGACATACTAACCCATGACTTTTTTGTCACATTTTGGACGACATACTAACCTATGACTTTTTTGTCACATTTTGGACGACATACTAACCTATGACTTTTTTGTCACATTTTGGACAACATGCTATAGTATGACTTTTTTGTCACATTTGGGACGACATGCTATAGTATGACTTTTTTGTCACATTTTGGACGACATACTAACCTATGACTTTTTTGTCACATTTTGGACGACATGCTAACCTATGACTTTTTTGTCACATTTTGGACGACATACTAACCTATGACTTTTTTGTCACATTTTGGACGACATACTAACCTATGACTTTTTTGTCACATTTTGAACGACATACTAACCTATGACTTTTTTGTCACATTTTGGACGACATGCTATAGTATGACTTTTTTGTCACATTTTGGACGACATGCTAACCTATGACTTTTTTGTCACATTTTGGACGACATACTAACCTATGACTTTTTTGTCACATTTGGGACGACATGCTATAGTATGACTTTTTTGTCTTATTTTGGACGACATACTAACCTATGACTTTTTTGTCACATTTTGGACGACATACTAACCTATGACTTTTGTGTCACATTTTGGACGACATACTAACCTATGACTTTTTTGTCACATTTTGGACGACATGCTATAGTATGACTTTTTTGTCACATTTTGGACGACATACTAACCTATGACTTTTTTGTCACATATTGGACGACATGCTATAGTATGACTTTTTTGTCACATTTTGGACGACATGCTATAGTATGACTTTTTTGTCACATTTTGGACGACATACTAACCTATGACTTTTTTGTCACATTTTGGACGACATGCTATAGTATGACTTTTTTGTCACATTTTGGACGACATACTAACCTATGACTTTTTTGTCACATTTTGGACGACATGCTATAGTATGACTTTTTTGTCACATTTTGGACGACATACTAACCTATGACTTTTTTGTCACATTTTGGACGACATACTAACCTATGACTTTTTTGTCACATTTTGGACGACATGCTATAGTATGACTTTTTTGTCTTATTTTGGACGACATACTAACCTATGACTTTTTTGTCACATTTTGGACGACATGCTATAGTATGACTTTTTTGTCACATTTTGGACGACATGCTATAGTATGACTTTTTTGTCACATTTTGGACGACATGCTATAGTATGACTTTTTTGTCACATTTTGGATGACATACTAACCTATGACTTTTTTGTCACATTTTGGACGACATACTAACCTATGACTTTTTTGTCACATTTTGGACGACATGCTATAGTATGACTTTTTTGTCACATTTTGGACGACATGCTATAGTATGACTTTTTTGTCACATTTTGGACGACATGCTATAGTATTACTTTTTTGTCACATTTTGGACGACATACTAACCTATGACTTTTTTGTCACATTTGGGACGACATGCTTATAGTATGACTTTTTTGTCTTATTTTGGACGACATACTAACCTATGACTTTTTTGTCTTATTTTGGACGACATACTAACCTATGACTTTTTTGTCACATTTTGGACGACATACTAACCTATGACTTTTTTGTCACATTTTGGACGACATACTAACCTATGACTTTTTTGTCACATTTTGGACGACATACTAACCTATGACTTTTTTGTCACATTTTGGACGACATACTAACCTATGACTTTTTTGTCACATTTTGGACAACATGCTATAGTATGACTTTTTTGTCACATTTGGGACGACATGCTATAGTATGACTTTTTTGTCTTATTTTGGACGACATACTAACCTATGACTTTTTTGTCACATTTTGGACGACATACTAACCCATGACTTTTTTGTCACATTTTGGACGACATACTAACCTATGACTTTTTTGTCACATTTTGGACGACATACTAATCTATGACTTTTTTGTCACATTTTGGACAACATGCTATAGTATGACTTTTTTGTCACATTTGGGACGACATGCTATAGTATGACTTTTTTGTCTTATTTTGGACGACATACTAACCTATGACTTTTTTGTCACATTTTGGACGACATACTAACCTATGACTTTTTTGTCACATTTTGGACGACATACTAACCTATGACTTTTTTGTCACATTTTGGACGACATACTAACCTATGACTTTTGTGTCACATTTTGGACGACATACTAACCTATGACTTTTTTGTCACATTTTGGACGACATGCTATAGTATGACTTTTTTGTCACATTTTGGACGACATGCTATAGTATGACTTTTTTGTCACATTTTGGACGACATGCTATAGTATGACTTTTTTGTCACATTTTGAACGACATACTAACCTATGACTTTTTTGTCACATTTTGGACGACATGCTATAGTATGACTTTTTTGTCACATTTTGGACGACATGCTATAGTATTACTTTTTTGTCACATTTTGGACGACATGCTATAGTATGACTTTTTTGTCACATTTTGGACGACATGCTATAGTATTACTTTTTTGTCACATTTTGGACGACATACTAACCTATGACTTTTTTGTCACATTTTGGACGACATGCTTATAGTATGACTTTTTTGTCACATTTTGGACGACATGCTATAGTATGACTTTTTTGTCACATTTTGGACGACATACTAACCTATGACATTTTTGTCACATTTTGGACGACATGCTATAGTATGACCTTTTTGTCACATTTTGAACGACATACTAACCTATGACTTTTTTGTCACATTTTGGACGACATACTAACCTATGACTTTTTTGTCACATTTTGGACGACATGCTATAGTATGACTTTTTTGTCACATTTTGGACGACATACTAACCTAAGACTTTTTTGTCACATTATGGAAGACATACTAACCTTTGCCTTTTATGCCCTTTTTTGGACCACATATTAAACTTTGACTTTTTTACAGGACAGATGTTTGATTTCTAGTATGTTGGTAGTCATAGATGTCATGAACATAGCCTAGCCATTCTGGTTCCGAACTTATGAAATTAATTGTTTTTATTGCAAATCAAATTTGGGAATTTCTTCGATGTCATTGTTGTGCTTTTAATTTGAAATTTCTCAAAAACTGTACAGTGAAATTCAGTGTCCCCGACAAAAAAATGCAATATTAAATCTTGAAACATGAATACAGATATATATTTTATTTTTTTTATTGACGGGAAATGCTCCTTTACATATGTTTTTTACATGTTCACCACTGACATGATGAAATAAAGATTACGATTTAAAAACAATCAAATGAATTGTAGTTACTGTACACAACAAACATGCTTCGAGTGTCGTTGTCCATGTGTCCATGTAACCGACTGAACCCGATGAACGTCAATGTTTTTCTCGCTAATGTTTCTTCTGAGGCATCGCGGCCATGAACAGCAAGTACAGACTGTAGAAGGTTCCTGTGTACACACACACATTTAAATATGAATGACATACACTCACATCTATTTTTCATTTTCATGTTTGAATCTACAAAAATTAAGAATGATCTTTGACTGTTCTGGTCATGAACTTTGACCTGTACACATGTTTTGTTTGTGTTACCTCCGATGGTCAGAGTCATGGTGGCTCGGTAAAAAAGAACATCACGGGTTCCTCCCTTCAGGTGGACCGGCAGTCCATTGTCCTCCTGTAACCATAGAAACCGCACAGGTTAAACACTCTTTGATATTGTGTTAGAGCAATTGTTCACAGGTCACCTTTTTAAAAGTTATTGTAATCCACGAATGACTGAATTCAAGTGACTAACAGTGTGTTTTGATTAACATGGAAAAATGGGCTGTGTCTACCAAGGTTATTATAGATTTTTCATTTGTTTTAGTTTTTATTAAGTTTTGGCTTTTTTGTTTTTCAAATGAGTTAGATTTACAGCAGATTTGAAAGTTTTTATTAGTTTTTATCTTTTGTAAATGCTTAAATTTAGTTGAGTTTTTATTAAAATATGCCAATTTAAAAGTATATTAGGACACATGCACATCCATCCCTGAATCAAATATAACATGGCTAACTTTACTGCTGACGGGTCATAACACCAGATGCCAAATGGCCCGGGGGCTCACTCAGTGTTTGGTTTAGTTTGGGCTGGTGAAGTGAAAAAAAAAGTCCAACTTTTTGAGAAAAAGGCACCAAAATAATATCATAATATTTATGATCATATTTCACATCAAGTAAAAGTGTTTGTTTTGATTTGGAATGATAAATAGTTCTAAATATAATATTATTATATATATATATATTATAATATATTATTATGATGATAGAGAAATGGCTCATTATCACTCTGGTCTATGGTCTGAGTGAGCAAAGGGGGCGTGGCTTTAGCCTATAGTTGTGGCACTTCTGAGTCACAGGCTTCATTCAGGTTCCTAGGCTGAGGTGACTCACATCTGACTTTTTTCTCTTGATGTGACTCAAATCAGATTTTTCAGGGGAAGTGACATCAGCTTATTTGCCTTTATGACGTGTTGCTCAGTGTCTTCATATGGGCAATGGGACAATGGGAAAAAAATGAAAGTAAATGAAGGACAGTGTTGTCCCCTCTGGCTAAATCCCACCCACGCATTTTGCTGCAATATCTTCCATTTCTGACTAAACTCTGGCATCAATATCCATCCATCTTCTACCGCTTTATCCTCCACATGAGGGACAGATTGCTAGTCATCACAGGGACACATATAGAGACCAACAACCATCCACTCTTACACCTACGGTCAGTGGCCACTTTACCTAATCCTCAAATCTGGGAGGAAACTGGAGAACCCAAAGAACAGCCACGCACACATATGGAGAACATGCAAACTAATATTTCTGTACTCGTAAATGATGTTAGCTGCTGTTGTTGACACATGCAGGTTCAGGTTTCAGGGTTAGGGTTAGGTTTTTTTTTTTTAGCAATTTAATGTTTAATGTGATTAGAACCAAACCTTAGTATCAGGTCTCAGGTCCTGACCCCTGTTGACGTTTCCTCCCCTCTGTGATCTGTCATGTTACCTGGATTAAATTAGCTGGATTATTTTACCTGGAAGATTTTCTGGGCCTCAGGGACTCTGTTCTTCATTTGTCTGGCGGAGCTGCTGAAGGCACGTCTGGCCAAAAGTGGAACTTTCTGCAAAACACAAAAACACACACACACATATTGGACACATTTTCATGGAAAATGTCGTGATGAAGTTCACAGTGAGCAGTCACAGCTCATTCAGTTTTCAGGCTTATTTTTTGCCGAACACACATGAGTTTCCAGCACATTAACATGTGGTTTTTATTCTGAGAAATAACTGAGAACAGACATAAAACAGACATAAAGACTGTGACTCATACTATGTTTTTTTGATCAATATTATCCAATAATATTGTTAGATAAAGATGTTACAGTAAACATTAAAATAATAATAATAATGACACAAATCAGGTATAAAAAAAAAAACCAAAACAGGAAACAATTCAAATAAAGTGTAGTACATGTAAACATATATATGTGTATATATGTATATATTTATACATATATATATATATCAATATATACAATATATAACAAATATTTCTAAATAAAACCTCCGGAAACATGATATCTTTGGTAAATGACCACACAAACATAACATTTACGTAAGTAGTGTAATGAAAATATACAGCAATAATAGTATGATTATAGAATTATTATACATTACAATTATACATTGTAATGTCATATCACTTTCTATCTTTAGTTAAATTAATTTAAAAAGTATTTTTTAATTTATTGATAAATTTTTTCGCCCAATACTTTTCTTCTTTTAGTTAATATCGCTGCATTATTATTTGTTATATATTGAATATATAAAAAATTTTTATAAGTTAATGACATGAAAATGGATTTAAATAACGATAACAAGTGATATGTAATTGTGTTTGTGTATACAATGTATATTAATGGTATAATGATTTTTTTTAATATATACATTTTTCTATTTTCACCATTTTCACATACGTTATCTTTGTTTTAATCTGTTAAATGTGAGCGTGTGATGGCGGAACAGAAACGTTTACAATATCACAACATTTTCATCCTTTCAAACTGTGTGTTGAGGTCAAATGATCAAACATTGAGGTGGGCGACATGTTCTGGTTAAGGTGTCACAATATGTGACAGAGAGGAAGAGAAAGTGACTCTGAGGCTGAGCTTGTTTCTGTAACTCACAGCTGACAGATGTGGTCAATGCTTGTTTTCTCTTCTTGTTTTACAGCAAACATCACATCAAAAGAAAGACAATGAAAATCCATCACCCAAACATACACTTTCACATGGACTAGATATCCTGAAGTCCCTTCAGTCTCACTGTGACGCCAACAAAACTGATTCTAATATTAACGTTCGACTGATTGACTTAAATGTCTTTGTTTTGTTTGAATCCTCACAGCTGAGGAACGACACAACAGCTTCAGAGAGGAAAGAAACAATATGATTTGAATGTTTGCAGTTTAATATTATGTTACTGTTCACACACTGAGCACATATGAAGGTGACACCGGTCTCCACTTCCTGCTCTGACTGCTACGTTCAGGTGAACTGGGACTTTTCAACTGTTCACTGAGGTCATGCATGAACCTGACACTTCAAGCAATGGAAGCAGAGTGGAGAGGACGTACGGGTTGGGGGGGGGGGGGGGCGTCATTACCAAACAGTCTGCTGTGTGATTTCCACTTTGAGCAGACAAACATAGACATAAACGCCTTTTTGGTTGAACTTGAATGAACTGAGCAGAGTCTGTGAAACTCAGAGTTTGCCTGAACTCATCGTCAGAGTTTTATGGAAGAACGTCACAGAGAAAATAAAGCTGGTGCAGTTTAATGAAGTCAAAGAGTTTATCTGTAGTTACCATTATTATCTGACAACTGATACAGGGTTAAAAAGTGTAGCAACACAGTCAGTCATAAATCTGAACTATCCCTTTAAGTAACTCCAGAAGCATAAAGTGTGTGTGTGTGTGTACGTGCCAAGCTGCATTGTCAGATTAACATACAACCACAGGTGTGTGTGACAGAGTGTTAGAGGTCATGTGAGGGCACTAAATATGTCTTCATGACTCTGTATATACACTATGACTGAGGCTGAAATGACACATAGCCACTCATATCTACCCTGGTCAGAGCAAAGATCAGGCCCCAGTCACTTACCCTGACACTCTCACACACACACACACACACACACACACACACACACACAAAAACTCTTCTCTTCCTGAACCATTTTCTTTTTTTTGCTGAATAGATTCCAGATGCTTCACAGTAACAAACAGACAAAACAGGAAAGGAAACTGCTGTAGTTACCAGTAGGTGATTCATGTCTGTAGTCTGTAGCGTGTTTGCCGAGCTGTGCTGCCTCGATTTACCCTCACAAGGACATGCGCACACTCATTTACACACACACACGCACACACACGGAGTATCAGTTCATCTGAATCTGAGCCAAACTACGATCTCCTGCAGAGGCCAAACAGCACAGAGGACACAGCTGCCAAACTGCCACCTGAACCTGAATTAACAGGTGTTTCTGATGGACTCTATCTGTAAATGTCAATAAAATGTATTGTTATTCACCAGCATCTGTAGCACAGATCCAACACAAGAAATAATACTAATACGGTTAAGATTGTGACCAAGGAAAACATGCAAACATCATCAAACATCGCCTCAGTATAACAACAGTGTCAGAACATTACAATTGTCATAGTATATATATCTAAAAACATTATCAATAGTAAGAAGTAACACAGTTGCAAAGTTGTCACAGCATAATAAGAAGTTTTTACAACTTTTTGACACATTATACTATGATTTTCTTATGACATTTTTGACACCTCAAATGTATCAGAAAGTCATAAAAACCACATCAAAAACATCGTAAAACTTTCTTATTGTATGGTAAAAAAAAGTGCTGTTTAAACATCATTGTACAGGAAGGAACAAAAGCAAGTTAAAAAATAAAGTTAAACTACAATTTTTCATTTGTACATTTTTAATTGAGGAAAACAAACTTGCTGCGTTAATACGTCTACTATTTTTACCTTTGGTAACAGGAAGTGGACTCGCGCTGTTGTTTGATTGGCTGAGCTGATGTGACACCTGTCACAGCAGGAAACTGTTTTACTTCCCCAAAACATGTGCAGCTCAAATGAAAGCACGACCACTTGGATTCCTCGTTTGTGTTTGTGAAGCATCGAGAGCATCGAGCTCAGAGCAGCAGCAGCAACTTCATCACAGGTAAGATTTTTTGGGGGTCTGTTTTCACAAGATTTTTTTTCTGAGTCTGTTTTTACAAAAAAAATAGAAAATCTCGTAAAAATAGTCCTGAAATTTCTTACATTTGTGAAATTTACACAAAACACAGAACTATGTTGCGAATGACTTCACGTAATTATTTCAAACACAGGTTTCTTGAGGTTGGGGAGGTTTTTAAATATTGCATTTGACATAGACGTAGGATGTGACGCCTGTTTTTAGTTGACGGATTATTAAAACACCCTTGATCTCTAAATAAGTGGTGTTCACTGTGAAAGACAAAAAAAAGAATATATATATATATATATTTATATTCATATTTAATATAAACGTATCAAACAATAAAAACACACTGTCTGACTTTTTTTGATTCTTAAAGTGAGTTTGGATCATTGAGGACATGAGGAGCCCGGTGCTGCCTCTGCTGCTCAGCTTCTTCCTGCTGCAGGTGCTCGTCAGCGCCACACACTGGGAGGACTATAAATATGGCCATCAAGACCTAGAGCCACACAACAAAACATCATACTGCACCTGGAAATGTCTCCTGTTCACGCTGCAATGGCCCGGAGGTTTCTGTCAGGTGGACACGATTACAGTCATCACAATAATCACAATTATATAATTATTATTCCTCAGAAGAAGAACGAAATGAGGGGGGGAAAGAAGGCAGAAACGAGGGCTGAAGAGACTGGGAGGACAGAGGAATGAAGGAAAGGAGGCATGTTGGGAAGTGATTGGGAAGAGATCAGAAAGAAAATAAGTGTATGGAAAAGAACTAGAAAGGAAGCAAAGGAGTAAGCGACGGAAGAAGATAGGGTGTAAAAGAAGGAAATGAGGAGGTATAGGGAAGTAAAGGAGAAAGTAAAGGAAAGGAACTTAAAGTGCTTAAAGACAGAAGGAGGAAGTAAAGAAAGGGCAGATATGAGGACAGAAATATTGAGAAGCGAGGAAACAAGGTGACAAGAAAGAAAACAGGAAGTAACAAAGAAGTAGGGAGGTAAATAAGGAAAGAGAAGTAGGAGAAAGGAAAGAAAAAGGTGTGAAGGGAAGGGTAACTGTCTCCAGACGATATACAGTATGCTGATGTTCAACATAGCAGCTGCTTGATGATGAAGTGTCCTTCTGTCGTCCCCCTCAGTCTCTGAACAACAAGACAGCATGCAGGATTCCTCAGAGCATCAGCAACTGGACCATCCACGGCCTGTGGTAAAAAAAAACACTTTGGTTTATATCAAATTCAAGGACTTTCCAGGGCAAATTCCCTCAAATGTAAGGACAGAATATAACGCAGCTTATGACAGAGCCGTTTTGTCCAGTGATTTGTCCTTGGGATCTTGAAGTCAGTCTTCGTAATGTCCTTTGGTGAGACAGAGATCCCAGGCATCACATCCTAATGTGCTCGCTCGCTTAACTTTACTCACTCATTGTTCTGCATGGAACTCACGTGGAGAGAGACAGTGGACAGTGTCCACAACACCGCTAGTAATTAGGACTGGACCATGGACGTTTGTTCTGCGTAGGCTAGTCTACGTAAATCAAGCAACGCAGGGCATGAAACAGTAGGTGGCGGCGTAAAACAAATAAGGGAGACATTTGCTTGGATATCAACTTAACTTCTTTCTTGCACAAAATTCAAGCACTTTCAAAGACCCATTTCTATTTAGGACGAAAATCTTTAAAGGGCCCCGAATTTTTGCCGAATTTTTTCATTCACAAACTTTCAAGGATTACAAGGACCTGTGGGAACCCTGGTTTAATAGAAAGAAAAGAGCCGGCCTGTAGGACAGTGTATGGTTACTTTGGAGGTAACTGAAACTGTTTGCTTGAAAATGTTGCACAACTTTTTTAAGTTTTGCCGAACAACAATTATAAAAACGTTGTTAGTTAGTTAGAACTGTGAGTTCTGTCAGAATTCCTTTTAGTGTCCAAACATGTCACAAATCAAAGATGTGCCTCTAACACCGGACATCACCTGTCTCTGTCTCCACATGAATGAAAAACATGCTTTTTGATTGTCTATAGATTCTCCTTCTCTCATGTCCTTTGTTTGGGAGTGTTTCACACTGCAGTTTGATGGATTATATTCTTTTTAATTTTGGACAAAATTGTTTTTAGTCAGCATTTCAACTCAGGGTGAACAGAAACGATTATTCATCACTTGGTGTTTTCAGAGCCAGACTCGAGAAACTTACCTTTGTGTCTGATTTGACTGGCTGCTCCTCTGTGTGTGTGCGTGTGTGTGTGTGTGTGTGCAGGCCTGTTCGAGCCAAACACTGCTGCAGCTGCTGGCCAATGTTTCACTCTGATGTCCAGGTGAGGCACAGTTGACCTGTGACCCTCACGTGACGCCTCCTTCTGAGGCTGAACTCTGACTAAACAGTGTTTGTTGTGTGATCCAGGAGCTGGAGGCGGAGCTGAATGAACAATGGCCGTCCTTCGTGAAAACCAAAAGCAGCTTCCACTTCTGGTGCGAGACATCAAATCAATATCTGTCAGCTGATCAGGAACCGTCGGCTCCACCGGGAATAATAAACTTCTTGGTCTCTGCCATGAACCTAAAACAAAAACGGACGACACATTAGCTCCTAAAACCAAAGACAAACCATCTTGATCACCCCCTGGTGGCTGGTTACTGTATAGGTTATAAATCCTGCTCCTTACAACATAAAATGTGTATAAAAATCGTATCGAATTCTTCTGATGAGGTCAACCCAGAAGTAAAAATATATTAAGTAGCCACCAGGGGGCAACCTTAGTTAACATCTTTCTGAGGAGTTCCATATTTGCTAGTTTCAGGTTTTCCTCTTCTGCACACAACTTCAGTTTTATAAATTACGTCACTATTTAGAGGAAAAGAGACGACACCAGTGTGAGTGACAGCTGGTATCGTCCAGTAGGTCACAGCAGACGTCGGTTGCAAAAACTCTAAATTGTAATACAAATCACAAGTCACAAGGCTTCAAAATAAGAGTTTAGATTGTTGTGGGTGACGAAACGACTGGTTATTACTTTGTTAGCAGATAGGACTTGATACACTGACAAGTGTAAACATCTTTGTTTGTGTGGCGCAGGAGAGACGAGTGGAAGAAACACGGAGTGTGTGCAGGCTGTGTCGAAGGCATGAACTCTCCTCACAGATACTTTCAGATCTGCCTCAAACTACGAGGACGGTTCAATATCTACAAGTAAGCGACACACACACATGCAAACTAACCATTTAAATAGCCTCATCCTCACACAGGCTTTTGAAGTTGTCTGCGTAACAAAAACTGGACCAAACAAAGGGTTTGGTCTGGTGAATGAAATGTAGCGTTAAGACTTTCAAAGTAAACTTTAATGTTTGTCTGTCGTGCAGAATTCTGGAGGACGGCGGCATCGTTCCATCCTGCGAGCGACCGTACAAGGTAACAACACATTCACTGTGTTATCATTTAAAATGAGTCTATTCGAGGTCCATCGAAGGGCCAGCATGTAAGGACCAACAACCATTCACTCTCACCTTCACACCTATGGTCAATTTACAGTGCCCAATTAACCCACCCACACCCACACACACACACACACACACACAATTCAAACTGGTGACCTTCTTGCTGTGAGGCAACAATGTAAGCCACTGTTTCACGGTGTGACCCGAGGAGCCATAATAAGACATTTGAACTGATGGAGGCAGCAGTGGATTAACAACTATATGGAAAAGGTTGTTTAACGATGAGATAACTGGCAAACATATTGTGAAGATAACAAACTGTTAGAATGACATAGATTTTTATTTGTTGAGTTTTTTGTTCAGTGGCTATAATCTATCATTCCCTGTTCAAAGATCCTAAATTATCTCCTTCATACTGTGTGTTGTTTGATTAACAGTGAGTATAAGATTTGCTTCCTCTCTTTGTGTTTGTGTGCACAGGTTGAAGAGGTGCAGAGTATCCTCGCTCCACATCTGGGCAAAATACACGAGATACAGTGTGTGACTGACAGTAAGGTCAGTTCTTCCATCACCGTTCTAGTATTTTAAGTGAAATAGTGACTCTAATCTTCACGTGGTGCAGGCTCTGAGCCTGTGAGATTCAGGAGCAGATGTAAACGTGGGAAAAAAACTCTCTTTTGAACCCACAAACACTTGAGTGCATGGGTTTTCAGACACTGTGTCCCGAAGCTTTTCATCATGTTTTATAAGCTGCTTTATTCTTGGATTCATGGAACTCAGCCACCATTCGTTTTAATGTTTACACCTGTGATAATGTGAATGGATGCTGTGCAAAGTGCTCATTATGTTAAATGAGCCAAATCCCACTGTCCATAATATGACTTTATACGAGTATATGAGTACTATCAGGGCCAAACTATAGAGAAAATATAAATTCCTTTTTCATAATATTAGGAAAAAAAAAGGTTGTAATATGACGAGAATTAAGTCATAATATTGCAAGAAAAAAGTTATATGAGAAAAAGTCATGTTATAAGAGGAAAAAGTCATATTACAAGAAAAAGAGTCCTATTTCATCATAACAGTGTGAAAAAATATATATTATTGGATTGTTGTATCATTAAATAATGAAATGGAATATTATAATTATTATAAAACAGCAAAACAACACAGATGTAACCAGATCATCTTTGCTTGAAGAAAATAATTATGACTTTATTCTCAAAAGATTGGAAAAAAAAAACGTCTTCAGTTTGGCCCCAATTCTCCATCACACCATAACACCAGTGACATTAGAATTTAGAATTTATTGGAAAAAGTAGACGTACAACAGTGATGAAGAAAAAAATATCTTGTTTAAAGCGGTGACTGTGTCTCACCTCTATTCTTCTGTCTCTACCTCAGGAGAGAGAGGTGTGGTTTCAGGTGAAAGTTCCTTTGGCTCAAAACCTGACCCTCGGCTGCCATGACGACACAGAAAAGGACCATGGCACTGGTGCTGGTGCTAGCCCGGGATGGATCCCATCTCCCGGACATCCCTGTCCTCCTCAGCTCCCGTTCTACTACTTCCCCATAAACTACAAGCAGCCACAGCAGCCGTGTGACTGACAGGGGAACCACAGCAGTGACTGCTGCAGATAACACCTACTGCTACTGAGGGATAATTCAATGCACTGCTTTTTAAAATAATTAAACAAATAAACATATACTGATCAGCCACAATCTTAAATCCAGTTATCTGTGTTATTTATTTGGCAAATAACAAACTGAATTCACCCAAATTTGAGTCAAAGTCCTTCTATATACTGGTGTATTAACATGCATAAAAAATGATTTTGATCATTATCAATGCCGTTCATTTAGAGCAGCTGTGGTTTTGAGTGGTGGTCGAATAAATGTATAAAGCACTGTGTCTACATACAGTTTCTAGGCTGTAGCATGAGTAAGCAAGTGTGTTAAAAAGGGATGAGGAACTCCAACTAGACCTATGGTTTCAAGGTGTCACAGCTGTAAAGAGGAAGTGAATATGGATGTGGTTCACGTGTGTTTACGTTCTGACTGGTTTGCTGCAGCGAAACTCAACGTCCTAAAAATGTTACTTCCTGTATCTTACACTTGTGATATATCAAACACATACTTCTCATTTCTTGGTCTCAAAAGTTTCTCTCACTGTGGCAAACTCAAGCACTTGCTGTGCACATTACTGGAGTGTTCCACCAGGGGGCACACCACTCAAAATGATTTAGAAGTTTGTAAATAAAAAACACTCATAGGAAACTTATAATTGAACAACATTGTGACAAAGGGCTGTACTGCCCCCTACTGTTATTTTAACTGTTATTAACTGTGGTTGCAATTGCAGGCTGTGATGCCTGTATTTCTGAGGCCACGTCCAGACAGAAACAGCAAGAAACGTAAACGCAAACTTTTTCTTTGCCGTTTTCAGAAAAAAGTTAAAAGGAAAGAAAGGGAAATAACGTCTGTCTGTTGACATTTCATGCCATTTCCATGTGCATATTTAGCGACTAGTGACACATCTACACACTTTCTGTCATAAACCTAAATACTTTAAGAAGGAAATGTACAATTATGCCGCACGAGCGAGATCCACCCAACTGTATTTACTGTGGGCGGAGAGTCGGACACACAAACAGTCACAGACGAGCTGTGGATGTTCAGTGCAGCCGACCGTGTGTGGAACAATCACTGGTCTGTTTTTGTTTATTCAAGTAAAAATAGGTTGTTTTCTCCTCCATTTATTTCAGGACGTGTTCTAGTGATATCTAGGGTCTTTTCAGACTGACTTTTAGTTACTTTTCATTGACAGTATTTGATAAAACTGTCAAAAAATCTCCAAACACAAGACAATGAATGACAGCGCAAGGGAGAGCTGGGAATATGACGTCATCGTTTTCTTAAAATATCGCATTCTCTGTCGACACGAAAACACGACTGCATGACACGTGAAAGAGCCGCGTTGCTACAAAAGCAAAAGCAGAAATATGGATTGACTGGTTCACACTTTATTGACGATACATGGATGTGTTTTTGTTGTTTTAAACTGTCCCACTCCAGGATAAACAAAACAACAATGATCTAAAAACAGACTCAGAGCACTAATAAGAAACAGTGATACTAATTAAAAAATAAAAAACCAACAAAAAACAGAGGAGAGATTTTTGTGTTGTGCAGCGTGTATGTGTGTGACTTCTTTAAAGTTGAAAAAAATAAAAATTTTCATCAGCTCTGCAACAAAGTTTGTGTTTTTTTCCGTACTTCCACTGCACTCTGCGTGTGTCCCACTGTCTTTCTCTGTCTCTGTCTCACTCATTCAGAAGCATCTCAGTGCTCCAGGCGTCCCAGGAACCTCAGGTTGAGGATCTTCAGCTGGTCGTCCAGCTCCATGCGAACAATACCATCATCTCCGTCAATGCTCAACAAGATACCTGTTGCCTCGCGGTCCTCTCCAAGAATCACCTTAACCTGCACACACAGGGACAGTAATTGCAACGTTAAAGTGATAGTTCAGGTTTTTGAAGCATGGTTGTATGAGGTACTGTCACTGCATGAGACAGAGTGAAAACACACCGGGAAAAACTGATTTTGGCAATAACAAAGGCCAGTGTTAGTCTATAATAACTAAACATTTTTAGCATTAGGGGACAGAGGGGCTGCTGGTCTCCTGGGCGTTGGGGCTAGGTTGAGGTTTGGTGAAAATTAAACACGTCTGATGTGTTTGGCTAACGAAAGGTTCTAGGCAAAGGTGTAAACTGCAGTCAGCTTTATGTAAGACTGTGTCAATATCTCCTACAATAACCTAAAGGATAACTTAAACAATAGTCATCAACACTGCAGACTCTCAAATAAATAGGTAACTTATCCATTTTTTCCTAAACTGGGAACAACTTCTTGTTAGTGACTGTTACCTTGTTGTTCTTGGTTGGTGTGACAGGCTCTAGGTGATCACTGCTGATACTGACCACCTTCTCCGACTCCTGCATGAACACTGAACACATCCCTCCCTGCAAATACACACACACACACACACAAAACAGTGTTATTCATACTCATACTATTATTCATACTTTCATTTCATTCTTCACTGCGTTTGATTCCAGACTCATAAAACATGCTCTTAATGACTAACAAGGTGCTTTCATGTTCAAGAAGCCAAGAATGTGTTTTATGAGCCACCGTGACCTTTGACACTCAAATCATAACAGTCAATTCATGAGTCCAAGTGAATGTTTAACATTTCCTATATATATTCTATATGAAATCCATGTACCTTTTGGGTCTCTCTATTGTCAGGTCTTGAATCCTTAAACTTTAAAACATGAAGCTATGGAGGGGAACTGTCAGAATTGGGTCGTTTACAATAATGTGAATTTCTCTGTGAGATGAATAAAGTATCTATCTATCTATCTATCTAATTAGTTAATTGTCAAAATCATAGATTTCATATGGTTGTATAAATCTGTGTTTTCCGTACCGTAACACTTCTAATGACACCCGTCTGTCCCATCAGGTCCATGAAGGAGTCCTTCACTCGGACCAGGATGTCTGTGGTCACCCAGTCGCTGCCGCCCTGCTCAATGTTAGAGCCTGGGGTGTGAGGGTTATAGCCTCCAGGAGAGGGCGCTCCAGGTGTCATGGGACTGTAACCCACAGGACTGGGGCTGGGACTGGCCTGTGGAGAGAGGAATTCAAGAAATTCTCACTAAAGTGTAACAAAACATAGCACTGTTCCACATCAAAATCAGAGAGGATTTCTGTCAAAAGCAGAGTCTATTAACTTTCTGACGACTGTATATAGTACATCCATATATTCTTTTTGGAAAAGTCTGTCTAATGGTGAAAAGTGTGATAAACGTATATTCATATATCATAGATGTAAGTAGGTGTAGATTTTACAGGGTGAACTTTTTGTTAAAATCAGTGTATTCTGGTGTCCCAGAGGGCAACCATGTTTTCATTATGCATGTCCCTGCCTGTGTCGGTGTATTGCTGAATGCAGCACTGACTGACAACCTCTAGAACTTGTTATGCTGAGGCTCTGTCACTTCAGTATCGAGCCTGAGCTCTGAACAAGACACAGCCAACATTGACAAAAGACCCATCTGTTTTATTCAGACACATACTGAAATACTGATTTAAGTCAGGTTTCCTCCTTCCCATTTACAACAGACACATCTCCTACCTGATAAGCCATTGGGGAGGGTGTCGGATGGTAGCTGGCTGGCGAGTGCGTGTTTTGGTAGCCAACTGGTGAGGGCGCCACCTGGTGGTAGCTCTGAGGACTGGGGCTGGGCTGATAAGAGCCTTGCGGTGAAGGGGCCGCATAGGGAGAATACTGCTCTGTGTTATACCTGCAACACACAAACACACACAGACACACAGTTTTATCAATATTGTGATGATTTAAGGACAAAAAGATGAAGAATATTTACTTAGTCATCTGTGTGTGTGTGTGTCTGTGTAATTACTCACATAGCAGGCGTGCCAGGTGTTTGAGGGTTGTACTGAGGGTTGACCTGCGGAGAGGGGACTTCTGGGTAACCCGGGGTCTGTGGGTTGGGTGTTCCGCCGTACCCCTGCGGGGAGGGGGAAGGCTCGTCATCGTAGCCAAAGTCGTACTCTTCCTCATTTCTGTAGAAAATGATAATCTTTTAATAAAGAATGAAAGGAAATTAAAGAGAACAACTGCGCTCAAAACAGACAAACATTCATGTTGTGTTACCTGGACGGTGTGTTGGGGTTGTTGGGGTCCCAGGCTCCGCTCTGACCTGGCGTTCTGCTCCCATCATGCAGCGGCGTCTGAGAGCCGTAGTGAGGCGTACGGCTTCCTGTTACAGAAACACAGTCACGTCGATATTAACATTTAAAGCTGCGGATTCTGTTGTTTTCATCAACTCTGATACATGATACACTGTATGTAAATCAACATTAACATCATTATGAAAGCATGGCAACACCTTGACATGTATAATGGCGGGATCACACTGAACATACAGAGATTTTGTTTTTAATGCAGTGTTAATTCATGTGAATGTGGTCACTGGATCATTTGTGTTAATTGCATTACTCACACAAGTGTCATACAAATGTTATGCTCAATTTCAAATATTTAACTTTACATTGACTTCTCACTGATCGCATCATGGAAAAAGTTTGCATTGTGAACATAAAAGCAAACGAAACACCTGTGACTTAACACATGAAACTAATGACACAACAAAACAAAATAATGTAATTGGTAAAATCAGCCTCTTACCGTCGTTCAATGGTGTCTGAGAGCCGTACATTGGCGTTCTGGAGCCGGTGCCATACATGGGAGTCTGGGAGCCGTACATCGGCGTGCGTCCATGTGCCGACGTCATTCCACCGTGTCTCTTAGCTCCCCTGGAGGGAGGGATCAGTGTAGTGTTAGAAACTCATGGTAATACATCAAAAGGAAACCTCAAACAAGAGTGAAAGTGGTAACAGCTGTAAGTAATACTTAGATCAAAAGTGAAGCAATGAGTGAAGAGAAAACATGAACACAGTATGGAAAATGAAAGAAGAGTATGTACATGGTGGTCAGGCGCTGTCTGTCCACAGAAATGGTCTGACAAGTGGAATGAAGTTCCACTCGGGCCGTTGACTCCGTCGCGTCCTTAACCACCCCAATGTATCCTGGGCCACAGAGGAAAAATTCATCAGCATCAAACAAGGATTGATGAATTTGTGACGACACAAATTGTCACCATTTTTACCTTTGTAAGGACCCTGCGAGATACGAACTGTCTGACCAATCAGTTCATTGTCTCTCCGTCCTCTGCCCCTTCCCATTCCTCCTCCAGGGCCACCGCCGCCACCGCCGCCGCCACCTCCTCCTCCTCCTCCTCCTCCTCCTCCTCCTGCTCCTGCTCCTCCTGCTCCTCCTCCTCTCTGCTGCGCACCTGGAGGGCAATGACAGAGGACCATGTTGAAAGCACCATTAGTGAACAACTGTGCTTCATATGGGGCTAAAGAACATTTTAATTATTTTTTTTAATGACATATAACAGGAGGATCCTTGTTCTAAAGGTTCTTAAAGGGGACTTGACTAAAGATGATGCTGGGACCTTGAGCTCAGCTCAATCTTATCTGCTCATCTAACATCAACAAAGCAGCAGAAAAAAAACGTCTTTGTTCTATCACTTACCTCCTCCGCCATGGTGCATGGGGCTGCTGATGCGAGGACTCATTGGAGCGAATCCTCCCACAGTGAAGTTGGTAACATCTCTTGGCTGAAAGAGAAAATAAATAAGATCAGCAAAGATCAGATTTCTATGGTTGCTCAATCCTTACAGCCCACACTAAATATTTGAGTGAGTTCATAAGTGCATTAAGGGCTGATTAGTACAAGGCATTTTATTTTCCATTTGAACACAACATATCACTGATTACCAGTGTTGGGAACTTTACTTTAAAAAAGTAATTAGTTATAGTTACTCACTACTTGTTCCAAAAAGTAACTGAGTTAGTAACTGAATTACTCTATAATAAAAGTAACTCATTACCAGGGAAAGTAACTATTTGTGTTACTGTTAGAAAAAAAGTTGCTTTGATCACAATGAACTTGAAGAAGTGATTTTATCACACTTTGAAAATGCCAACTTTACATCGGAGTCCTGACTCGCCATCTCTGCTGCTTCATCGATTCTCTGTTTAGCTGTTTGTGTGTGTGTGTGTGTGTGTGTGTGTGGGCGTATGCTGGAATGCGTGAAACGTGACTCTGCCTTGGTCAATCATAATCGCTTACCTCGTTATTAACCCGCCTCCTCACTAGCTGTGAGCCAGGGGTGCGTTGGGATTACACAGTTTATTCAATTAATGCATAGTAACGCACCGCATTTTACGTCCAGTAACGTTAACGGCGTTGTAACGACGGGAAGAGTAATTAGTTAGATTACCCCGTTACTGAAAAAATAACGCCGTTACCTAACGCCGTTCTTTTAAACGGCGTTATTCCAAACACTGCTGATTACTGCCGAAAAACAGGGACAGAAGTCTAAACTGTCTGTGTCCTCATGCACAAAAGTGATAACCCTGTGGCCAATAAAAGTCCAGATTTACAAATCAATCAGCCAATCAGATGCATACCTTGGATCCACCCGCTAACACCAGATGTCGCGTCTTGCAGACAAACATGCCTCCGTTCTCCACCAGCTTCTTGCAGTGAAGGAAGGCAAAGCCTCGGAACAGGTGTCGAATTTCGCCTTCGCGGCCCTGCAGCAGAGACACATTATCACACATTAGAGTGCTTTCTTGGCAAAAATGAGCAGGAACAGGTGACATCAGACAAGCCGTCTTCTGCCTTAACAGAACATTATCAGATCAATGAGCAGTGTCCTTACAGAGTGCGGCCCGTCGATGACCTTCACAATGTCCTTGACATGGATGTTGTTCTGCTCCGAGTCGAGCGCAACAGCAAAGCGGTTGTCTTTCCTACGGTTCACTGCCTGGTGACGCACTGTTAGCACCTTCCCGTGCATGTTCAACACCTGTGGGACACGCATATCATTCAATTAACATTCACTTCTACTTTCAGTGTCTGCTGACCTGTGACTTGCTGCCCTTTACATCCCCGATGAGACTCTTACTTGGAATGTCTCTCTCTCCAAACGGACAATGACTCCAACTGTCTGTGGGTCAAGTTGAACCAGCTCTCCCCACTCATGCTGTCCCCCAGCATCGACGCCAGACGCCGTCTCCGAGCAAAGCTGCAGGTCTCTGGGTAACACCTTCAACTGTGCGCACACACATAAATATGCTTTTTTTCCCAGTGGTGAGAAATACTTGCAGGAGTCTGCACGGTTTTGATTCTGCCTTGTTACGTTGCCGTGACACATCTGAGTAAATTGCCAGTCTCATCACATGATGTGAAAATTTACCTCGTGCATGGTGAGGTCAGAGAAGAGTATGACAAAGTTTTCTTCCACTCTGACGATGAGACCGGTGTCTCCTTCGTAACGCCCAGCGATCACCTTAACATGGTCGCCCATACGGAAGTATTTACGCAACTCGTGAGCTGGGAACTCCAGAGGGTCCTGCATCAAAACACACACAGAGGAGGAGAGAGACAAGTGAGACGAGTATGTTCAGCTTTGGTGCTTTAATAAGGAGTTTGTTTTGAGGTCCTGGTTAGACAGAAAGCTTTTTTAATTCATTATAAACCTGTCATCTTCAGTTATACACCAGATGTAACTAAACTGTGCAGATCCAAACACAGAAGCCATCCTATCCAGACCTGGTCCTATAAACTATTACTCACTTTTAGAGCCTTTAGGGCCAATAACTAAACAGTGGTGTGAGTTGCACACACAGGCAGATGAGAGGAGGAACAAAAGAAACTGACAAATCAAAGAAAAGTAAATTCACATTGCAGATTCCGAAAGGAAAAGTTTCATTTACACTTTTTCTTCTGACAATTAAGCATTTCATTCCACTTTTCACATATTCAAATGATAATTCATCCATCCATTATCTACCTCCACCGGACAGTCACGGGGGATGCTGTGCCAATCTCAGCTGACATAGGGCGATAGGTGGGGTACACCCTGGACAGTGCACCAGTCCATCGCAGGGCCACACATAGAGACAAGAAACAACCATTCACTCTCACATTCACACCTATGGTCAATCTAGAGTGACCAATTTACCTAATCCCCATATTGCATGTTTTTGGACTGTGGGAGGAAGCCGGAGAACCCGGAGAAACCCCCCCCCCCCACACACACACACAGGGAGAACATGCAAACTCCATGCAGAAAGGACCTTGTTCCAGGCGGAACCCAGGTCTTCTTGCTGCAAAGGCAAGAGTGCTAACCACTACACCAATCGTGTGGCCCCAAATGATAATCTAATGTAATATATGTGTAAAGTTCAAAATGAAAACTAAAAATAATGACAAGATCAATTAATGAAACTTTCTTTCATATGAAAGTCAGCTGTTGACTGATTTCAGACACTGAACCCCCCCCCAAATAACCCTCTATTAGACATTATGATGTTCTGGGCCTTGGCTTGAGGATTTTTTCTTTAGTTGGACCAATCTAAATTTAGAATGAATGAACACAACATAGGGCTTCATGTGGAAATACCTTTGCACGTGTACAGGCACACAGAAATTTGATCGTTAGGCTTGTGTGGGTGGGTGTTTGAGTAGAAGATAAGAAAAAATAATGTGGGTGAGGTTTGTCTGAGTCACAACACTCTTGGTTTTGATAATTTGCCATTAAAGATTAACTGGTTAAAGTTATCAGAAGATCTGGTCAGGTGTGTGCCTCGCGACCCAGTTTGGATCCATCATTTCAAAGATTTTCAGGGACGTTTCAGATTTGGCATACATTTTCGGTCCCACAAAGAACTTTTCAGCCATTATCTGTGTGTTTTAAGTGTGAGAGTGTGTGAATACCTTAAGGTCTTCATGTTTGGGCATGATGGTGATCTTGTTGCCGTCCACACTCAGGATTTTTCCCTGTAGGTTGATCAACTCTCCCTCACACACCTCCACATTGTCACCAGCTTGCAGGTTGTGTTCACGCTCCTTACCTGTAAGTGTGAAACACAAATTTCACCTTTAGACTTGATAAAAAACTGACACTCATGAAGAGTGATAGTATACACATGGACTGAACGCGAATAGAAGTTTGAAACATCACTAGGTTCTGATCATCTTCAGCTTGACCATTATTCGTCAGCTCACCTTTTGATAACATGGCATACCTGACTCTGTGACAACCTCCAGGTCGATTCCTTCAGGCTGGTCTTCAAACTTCTCCAGCTCAGACAGAGTGGGCTTCACACCATCTGTGATCTGATGCAATAAATAAATAAATGAAAAATGTGATATGTTTCACTCATCAGTTTAAGGATGTAACCATAGACCAGATCCGTCATTCTCACCACAGCAGACATGGCAAAACTTTTAAACAAGAATCCTTTGCGGCTGTAACGGTTCCCCTCGAAGATCATGAAGTCTCCATCATGGCTGACCTCCCCGCCCAGGGACCTACGAATCAAATCACCATCATCATCACTTTTCAAAATAACCAATCGAAACAGTAATGTGTATTAGTGTGGATGACGTGTCATGTATTTGACACTATATCTAAAATAGAAACATGCAACACCTGTTCCTGGGAAAGTTTATGTTGATTATGAAGTCACACTAACCAACCACTTCAATTCAATTCAATTTTGTGTGTACCTGATCTTCTCAGCGTCAAACAGCCTCTGAGCAGGCCTCTTGTACTTCTTCTTTGAGAACCAATCTTTCTAGAGTACAAAGACATGCACAGTTTCAGTTTTTTCAGTCTCAGTCAACTGTGAAACACACACTATATCATGTATAGAATTTATATAATTGGTTCCTGCTGGGCAATTGCTATGTAAGGGAGTAAGCATCTACTACTATTCTCCAGGCTTTTTCTTCTCCTCTTCCACTAAAGTTTCACTGTAAAAAAAAAAGTACTTTGATTAACCCAAACAACAAAAGTTATAAGAATAAATCAGAATGGCTACTTTGGAGCTTCACATCTTCATCGTAATTTAATAAAGAGATGTGGTTGGAAGAAGATTTTTTTCTAATCCTTTTTATAAGTTGAGTTTGTTAGTGATCGGGCAGTAAGACAAATTTCTTTGCAATTTGTTGTTTTTGCACATGACAATAAAGCCTTTGAATCCTCGTTATCATTTGATTGGGAGGCAAGATAAGCGTGAGTGAGAGTTTGCTGTACCAGACTCATCTTGGCCTTGATTCGGTCCAGGTCTATTCGAGGGATCATCTTCAGGGAGATTGTGTTCTGACTCAGCTCCACATAATCAACCTGAAGAGAAAGAAAGCATGAAACCCATGAAATCAAACAAAAGCTGAACGTGTTTAAATTAACTTAGCTGTAAAACATATAAAATGTTTCTATGGATTGGTGGTGTTAGTTGGTACCTGAGCGATGTCGTCCCTGTACAGGCCTCTCTTCAGTCGCACCCAGGACTTGGGCTTCAGGTTGGTGACCTCTTTGACGACCTTGAGGACATCTGTCATTTCTTTGATGGGAACCATCTGCTGGTTCCAGAAGCCCATTCTCAGGTTCCCGATGCCCTCGATGGCTGACTTGACATGCGTCTGTTTGTACGACTCCACGTAGATGTAGCCTTTAACATGATCGGGGGCGACCACGGATTTAATCTGCAGTGGCTGTGGGGGGTGTGATGAGTAATCTGATTATAAAAGCAGGAAGCCTCAAAGTTTCCACACATATACTTTATCCATTACGACCCTAATCTTTTCACATCATTGGCCGCTGAATCATCAGCATTGAAATCACAAGAGTAAACACAATGACCCAGCCAGTGACAGTAAACAACCGACCAACAGCTTGAATAAAGCATGTTAAAACATTTTAATCCGAAAGACAGAAGCGAACATTGTCAGTGTCACATCTTCGTGGGGTCTGCATGAAAGTAATTAAACATGTCATAAAATGTAATAAAACAGGTAACAGTTGCTTACTGTGTCAGTGAACTGGTAGGCGATGAACTTCCTCATCAATGCAATGGCTGTCGCTCGCTCTTCTCCAATCTGTCAAGGCAGAAAATACAAGGTCAAGACATGTGTGTATTTTCTAACTGAAGTGAAGTAAGTGTGTCTGTGTGTTTATCTGAGTAAAAACATGTGTGTGTGTGTGTGTGTGTGTGTGCTGCGGCTGAATGCCCGACTCTGTGCCAATTAACCTGTGTGACTCGGTATTCTAAACCAGGGATGTGTTACTCCTCCCTGCTGCCTCCACATGTGTCTCTCCACCAAGACACCTGAATCACCTTGTTTGTTCCTCAAGCTCAAGCTATAGAAGTTCAGCGGTGGTGTCTGTGGTGGTGACAGACTTTTGATTATCATGTGTACCATTACACTTTGCCTTTGTCTAACAGAAAATGAGTCAGTGTTTTTATTCTAGGGCACTCTGTTTTTGATGGTTCTGGAGTTTTTCCACACATTTTGGGGTAAAAGTTTGCAGTTCAAAACTGATTTTGTTTTGTACACATCAGAGGATTTTTATGTTAAGACACTCCAGGTATTTATGAGTGTTGTTTTGATGTATTTTTCTGAGAGTAGTGTAGCTACTGAAGCTTTTATTTCTAATTTATTTTTCATTAAGTTAGATAAGCTCTGTTTTAAAGACAGTTCTGTTTCTCTCATGTTGTAGTCTTGTCTCACATCTTTTGGTTTTGTGCAATATTGCAGTGTAAATAAATAATATTCTTTTAAATCAACACTAGCTGGTTTTTATGTTAAATTTCTTATGAGCTGTGTGTAACTGTATGAGTGTGTGTATGTGCGTGTGTATAAAGGTTACACACCTTACACTTCACTGTCCACAGGTTTGGATCCCTGATGGCAACAAACACATTTTAACATTAAAGCACTTTACTGATCTAGATGTTGATTGGTGAATGCTTGTTTCTTTTTACATACTTGACACCAGGAAGCAGCTGCTGCTGTGTGATGTCATCCGACAGTTCCTCAGAGCCTCCAGAGTGACTGTGCACCACAGAGGAAGAGAAGCAACAGTTAACATTATTATTCTGAAAATCCGGGTAACGTTCTGCAGTTGCGAGAAAACATCAAAATGAAAAGCCTTCAGAAATAGATTAAATTAAAAACTGATTGTCGAGAATAACTTGGAAAAGAAATTTACTCACTGCTCTCCTCCTGAGGACTTGGCATATTTCCTCATGTAATATTCACCCAGAGCCTCCTCTCTGGAGTCTCTGTAACACATCAAAACACACACATACAGTTGGACAATGACACACAAAAATACATTTAATCAAAGATCTGTGAAAGAAATAATATGAGCAAAGTTTAGAAGTTTAGAATGTTTAGAAAGTATCTTCACAAAGAAATGCGCCTGGAGTCTGTTTTCCATTAACTCCAGTAAGAACATGAGCTGTTCAGCTGATGGAGATAAACTTGTGTTTATTGACCACATACGAAAAAGAACAAGGTTCAAAATATCCCTGCAAAAACATCATCAACCCAGGGCTTTCATTTTTTCATTCTGTGAATCTTGGTGTACCGTTAACATTATATTATCTGTTATACTTGTCATGTATGCAACAAATAATTGTCTGTTACCTCCAGAGGTTCTGCAGCCGCCTGGATCCAGAGTGATCCTCGTCCAAAACCACATGGTCGATGTTTGACACTTAACAGGAGAGAAAAGAGGTCAATTTTATATCAAATCAATGGTTTGATACACCCCAGGGACACTCCTAGAGTAGTCAGCACTGTGTCATTAACTCATGCAAATACAATTCAATAAATGTTAAACGATTCCTTTACTGAGGATATCAAAATTAAAAAGTAAATGATTGTGACTGTTAAAGAAAAAAAAAAGTAGATTTACCTTCAGCCTCCTCTGCTCGTGGTCAATCGGCGTAGAAGAAGAAGGTAAGAGGGTACGGACAAAGTAGAAAAAGAAAAGGAAATGAGGAAGCATCAAAGAGAAGGGAGGAGGGATAAATGCAGGGGGGAAAAAGTGGATAGAGAAAAAGATCAAGTCAGAAAGAGGGAGGAGGTGAAAAGGTCAGCAGCGAGCAGAGGAAGAGAAAGAGAGAGACCAAGAGAAGAGAAGAAAAGTTGAAGGAGGGAGCCGCAGGACAGATGAAGGAAGAGTAGCAGTAGGAGCCAGACACGTCACAAAGGAGCAGAGTCACACAGCAGCGACATAAACCATGATGGGAGAAAAAAAACAACAGAAACAAACACATTAATGTGACTGCAGAGCATATAGAAGCATGAGGCCAATGAAAGGTTCAATGTTAATGGAGTAAGTGGAGTAGAAATAAAACGCCACCACGGGTGGGAATCACAGGCTACCTCACGATACGTGCCATAAAATCATGATTCAACGATTCTGTGATAATCAATATATTCCAAGAAAATAATATATGTCTAAGTCAAGAAAATGTGAATGCAGTATTTCCCTATTTATTAACAAAATAGAGTACAAAGTGCATACAATCTATGTATTGAATGTGGATGGAGCATCTCTTAATGTCATTTTCTCCGATATTATCTCACTGTAATCTCCCTCTTCCCTCATTAATTTGAGCAACAATATGTTGATGGATTTCATTATCAGGATAATCATGAATGGGGAAACTGTTACCACTTCATGTGTGTGGCTTAGAAAAGCTCTCTAGCCTGCCTTTATTTTGAAGAGCCACAAAGAGGAGGCTTCACTTCCTAGTCAATCAAGGACATTATGCTCAATAATGATCTTACGAGAGGACCAAAACACCTGTGTCACCCCCGTTGGCTTGCTATAGTAAAGTTGGTTTGTCGACACATTGCAGAGCTAAACGGCGAGACTGTAACTGCTTGTTTTGTTTCTACTGCATTGCCACCTGTGGTGAGGTTGTACGTTACCATGTGCAACATGTAAAGCTTTGACCACATTCATTAGTATGTATGAATGAATGAATGAATGAATGAATGAATGAATAAATAAATAAATAAATAAATGTGACAGGTCTGCTACTAGGCCGCAAGTCAGGCAAATGATCACACTTGGTTCTCTGAAGGTGGAATCACTTATCACAGATCAGGATTAAAACTAAGCAGCTGAAATATTAGTGCGCATCTGGATACAGAGTCACACTTCACATATACTTTGAGTGTGTGTGTTACAACCTGAAACCATCTTTTGTTGTTTGTGTGCCTAAATTTTTTGATGTACTGATACATAGTCAGTATGTTATATAAAGGTGACTGCACTCTGATCTCCCAGTGCTGAGAAGCAGCAGGGGGTTGGCAGGTGCAAGCTCAGTGATAACGTGGCTGCCAGTGAGGACAACAGGGAAAAATGTACAGAATTTTAGCCACTTAACAAAAGGCTTACCAAGTAAAATCTGTCATGGGTGAGCTTTTTGTTATGCAGCAAAAATCAGGGTTCCCTGGACCCTGTTGGCGTATTCACTGAGCGTACACTCACTTGCAAGTAACACACCGACTATAAGTATCTCATACAACCACACTTTTAAAAAAAAAAACTAAACTATTCCTTAAATCCAGAATAAGGTGTTAAAACGTTCAATAATCATATTGAGGTGTTGCTGTTCAAAAAGCCAAAAATGGATTTGCCCTCTGTGCTTCCTCCCATTAAGATACACATTTACACATACAGCTGTGCTTGGATGAGGTGGGGGTTAATACATTCTGGGACATGGACTTTATCAGATGGAAGAAACTGGTGTTCCATCTGCTTCATCAACACATAGATATAAACAAAGGCATCAGAGCAAGAGAATTACCGTTAACTGAAGAGGACATGCATGACAGAAAGGAACACCAATAAGACAGAGAGAGTTCAGTCAGAAAACACATTGCACCAGTTTAACATGTCAACACGTTTTTTTACTTATTGATGTAAAAACATCTAAATCAATGCAGTCCAACTTCATAAATATTGTTTAAGTTTAGATTGAGTGCTCACATGCAGAACGCCATGATTCTGATCCTATTTCGATGAACTAACGGTGATGCAACAGTCAGTCACACTGATTCATTTATTTACCCATAATGTTACAATCTGATAAACATTTTAAATAAGATTTACAGCATATAAATAAAACCACAAGCCTGTTCATATGTGTTGGGCAGTTTTTTTTAATTTCCTTAATAAAAAGAGAGACACGTTTGGTTTATGTTTACTTAATGGGTATTTGTGCCTGATATGAACAGATCAAGTTCTCACCTTTCTCCAAGATGTCTTCAGCTCCTTCCTCCCACTGATCCTCCTCATCCTCATATTCATCATCCACGTCTGCAAAGAAAGGAGACAAAGAATGGACACGTTTAAGCTCTACTCATCCCTATGAGGCAACAGGTAAGGAAGCAGAGCACGGAGACACTAGGGAGGACAAGGACAGACAGGGACAAGCAGAGAACACAAAGAGGAGGGGGACAGATCCTCTGTAAATACCGGCTTCATCCAGGATGAATCCTCCGTGTCTTGGCTTCTTCCTGGGACGCTCTTCATCGTCCTCCTCCTCTTCCTCATCATATTCTTCCTCATCCTCTAGGTCCTCTCCCTCCTCCTCAGCTACCTTGTCGCTGCCCACCGGACTAGCCGTCTCCTCCTGAAAAGGAAAGACCGAGACATATAAAGTCTCAAGATTTTCCTGACCTCTCAGCATAGGATGTACAGCTTCCAATGGAAACATGGTATAATTGAAACAATTACTCGATTATAATCAATAACTAAATTAATCGCCAACTATTTTGATAATCAATTAAGAGTGGTTTTTTTTTAAAGAATTAAAACAAGTTTTCAGATTTTTTCTTTGGAAGTTTATTTGCTTCATATAACAAAGATATCATTAAAACTAAATCACAGCAACCAGGAAATGTTCACAATAAGAAAATCTGAAAATTTGTTTTAATAATGAAAAAAAACACACTCACACCAAAATCGTTGATTAATTTATTAATTGATTAATCGACTAATTGTTTCATCCCTCAATACAATCTTTACACTAAACACCTCTAGATCTTCCACTAACCAGCACGTTCTGGATGTTAAAATGTCCAGTTGTTCTTAAAAGTCAAACAAGTTTTAACATCAATAAACCCTTCTTTGAGCAATTCAATTAATGTTCCCTAGCCTTACGTTCCCCCTGAATTCCCGGATCTGAACCTGACTATATCGTCGTCACAGGAACAACGTGTGTGTTGTGTTTATCCACCTAAAGACAGGTGTTGTGCCAAAAAGTGATCGTATCACACATACCAACTAAACACATGTCTTTGCTATTACCACAGACCATTTAATCCGGACATATGCAGTTTTACACGTCATAAATAAATTCCGTGATACAGCTTTAATGGGCTACAAAGGCTCCAGTGGACCCGGATCAGTTACTGGCAGTGGCAGACTCACTGAGCCGCTGTGTTTACGTTAATAGCGCGGTTACCACGTCTAGCTAGCGGTTAGCATACCTCATTCTCCTCCACTTCCTCGGCCTCCCCGTCGCTGCTGCGGTCGCTCTGGTTGTCCGAGAAGTCACTGTCTTCGCTATCAGACATGACGGAGCCCTGGATAAACAGCAACAACCAAAAAAGTAAAACACTTTGCGAGAGTTTCTTAAACGTACCCTGAGTGGCTAATATAAGCTAGCACCCAGCCTAGCAAAGCATGCTAGTGTCATTAGCATGGACGTAACGTTCCACATATCTCCATCACACTTGCAATCTAATTCTCCCTAATAAGTCCGGTGGCGGTTACAAACATGACCTAATTCAAATCACGAGTTATATCGTGTTATTTGGTCAATTCAAGTAAAAAAAATCACCTTACTTTGGTGAATGCAGTCCCTCTCACGTATTTTCGGAAAACCGCGAGATTTCGGCAGGCTGCTCAAATCTCTCGCGGGATTTGGGTGGCGATTCGTCAAGACGAAACAGGGGTCTCACTCCGCCTGTTCTTCAAAAAGAGTATTTTTAAATGCATATTTAACAACTACCTCTAATATTTTTTGCGGGAGCGGGGTGATGCTACCCTCCAGTCAGTCTTCTTAATCCCCATTTAAGTGAAAGTATCACAAAATACCTATATAATAATAATTATGAACTTTTCTTTTTAATCACTTCCTTAAACCCATCGCCTTTGATGTCAAAAGTCAAATGAGGCTGTGATGTTTTCCATTAAGGATTTCCCTTTAAGGATTTCCCAAGGGGCTCTTAGCAAGTTGGATTTTTTTTTGGGGGGGGGGTGCTTCACAAAGACGTCTGTTTTTGTGACGATTGCAGAACGTTGAGCCCATAGTTTGTGGTCCACCGGGGATTGTACAGAGTAACTTGTCTTCTTACATTATACGATCTCTGACAAGTCGTGACTCTCGTACGTTCGACGCAGCCAATCACACCCAGCGCCTCAAGGTTAGTGACGCAGCACAGAGCGTGCTACTACTGACGTCGCTGCCGGTTTGACAATATCCGTAGGTCGGGTTTTCTTTCGCTGTTCGTCTGTGTTCTGTTTTCAGGCGACATGAACAGCGTGGGCGAGTCCTGTACGGACCTAAAGAGGGACTACGACCAGTGCTTTAACCGCTGGTTCGCCGAGAAGTTCCTGAAGGGGGACCGGAGCGAGGACCCGTGCACCGAGACCTTCCGGAAGTACCAGCGGTGTGTACAGAAGGCCATCAAGGAGAAAGACATCCCGGTCGACGGGGTGGAGTTCATGGGTCCCAACAAGGACAAACCCGAGAGTTGAGGATGGGGGAGAGGTCACCGGTACCGACACCCGGACACTGTGCTGTGTCCACGACTCCACTGAGCATGCGCAAAAGCGAAGTTGACGCTGCGCGCTCAAAAATACCTGCTGCAGCTGAAACAGAAGAATGAAGCGGCAGGTATTTGTGACGATAATGCTTTAGTTTGAGAAGTTTGCCAAACAAACAAGAAAACAAACATATCAACAACAAAAAAATGTCATCCCACTTCCAGTGACGTCAGCATTTACAGTTTTTTCATCTTGGACTGAAAACTTTTGGACGTTTCTAATCAGTGACCGATACGTTTACAAATAGCAGCATCGTCAGAAATAAATATCTTCATATATTTTACGATTGGATTCTTTGAGGACATCACCGTGGACACAAAAGGAACAGTGAAGGACATCTGTGTCTTCTACCTTCAGATTTAAAGAGGAAGTGAGATAAGTCAGAATCAGCTGCTCGTGTAAATATCGATGATGCCTATGCGCTGACGAATGTCTGTAAATCTGAGTTCATTTTGTTTTTAAAATAAAATTCCATTTGTTTTAAAATACACTTTGATTCGGTGAGATTTTTGTCTCATTTTTCGTTTGAAGCAGCTCACAGGTGCACTGCGTCACTGACTGTTTTAAAGACACTTATAAGACACCAATAAGGCCTGGTGTGACTTTTTTTCTTTTTTGGCCCAGGGGCTGGTCTCACAGGCAGCCTGTAGATGGCTCCTCAAACCATCCATCTATCCATTGTCTACCACTTTAGCCTCCATATGAGGGTTGTGGGGCCTGGTGCCAATCCCAGTTGTGAAAGGGCAAAAGGTCACCAGTCCATTGGGGGCTAACATAAAGAGACAAACAACCATTCACTCACACCTATGGTCAGTTTAGAGTGTCCAATTCATGTCTGCATGTTTTAACATGTTGTTAGACACCAACTTTTACCTACAAAAGTAAGCAGAAACAATTGATTCATTCAAATTAATTTGACACAATTTATTGTGTTTCTGCTCATTGCCTTTTACATTTTATATTTATTTTTTGATTTAGTGACATCTTGACAAACATTGTGTTGTATCAAACTGATTTCATAACACAAAATGACACTGTGGCAAACAATGGTGACACACAGCGGCACACTAGCTAGGTAATCAACTCGATTCATCATGCAATGAATGAATGAAGCAAGACCTGTGCAGTGCATGCCCTTGCTTCAAATCAGCCAATATGAAGTGGGCCCCACTGCCGTAACTGAAGTGCGCAGGGCTATCTCAGCTGTGCCCCACCGAGTGGAAACGGAGTTGACCTATCTTTGTGACCTTTTCCCTATCATATAATCACCACAGCATTCATTCACAGCTTGACTGTTAATTGTTGTCTTAGAACATTACAGGAAACAAGAAGAAAACCAGTTATTTCTCACATTTCCTCCCTTTTGACACAAAGTGTCAACATATTTTTGGGAAATCACATGGTCTCATCAACTAACTCTTTCTATGATTACACACTGCAAACATATTAGTATAGGTTAACTCTTAATTCTCAGTACATAACAAGAAAAAAATAAAACAACACCAAAAAAAACCCCAAAACAAAACAATTCTATTCATACTATCTCTTCATCTGAATCACTCTCACTATATGGGTTCCCTGAAGCCCATTCTGAAATGTGACACAAATTTCGATTCACAATCCTTACTTGGTTCACAAGATATTTTCACATACAATGGTGTTTTGTCACCTCCAAGTACTCCACCTATACACCAATGCACACAAAAAAATACAACAACAAGTTATACAAAACACAATTAGCACAGGGATACACACATGAACAATCATTTCATCCCAGGGACCAAATTGTTCATTTAACCATCTGTTGAATGTAAAACCTTATTTCGTTCAGCGTGCAGAACGTGTGTCCAGATATTCGCTATTGTCCAGTTTCCCATCCACCACATGTAGCCATGACACGATCCTTGAGGCCAAGGTGATCGCATGCCTCATTGTCTGCGTCGATGCCGGAATGAGCTGCAAAAACAGTTTCCATACGTGTGCGGTAGTCAGCTACTACTACTACTAGTCAGCTTGACTGTTAATTGTTGTCTTTACAGAACATTACAGGAAACAAGAAGAAAACCAGTTATTTCCCACAGGAGGAGGCGCAGCATCAGGCACAACCAACTATTCACACACAACTACACTACATAAAGTGCCTACAGAGGAAATTGCGTTCATCAAATGAAAACTGCGGACATTTCATTGGGGACAAAGTTGAATTTATTAACTTGTGCTCAACTACATTTTGGACACAGGAAAACTTATAAAAGCTTATAATCCCCCCCTGCACAGCAGCGCTCTCTGGTGGGGCCGTGACCCTAATGCAAAGACGCCATTGGACACACATACACAAAAAACAAAAAAACGTAACACAATGAGCAGGTTTTTTTCTACTTATGTAATGGTGGCACTACAGTAACCTTTACAGATTATTATAATTTATATAATACGTTTATATCTATAACTCCTCCCTACCTTGGTACCGCCATCACTTTCACCATTTCCTAACTTTTATCCGTCTTGTCTCCATAATCTATTTCCCTCTCTTTCTCATCATCTTATTTGTCATTACTTTCCTCTTTAGTGTTGATTTTCCCAGTTTACTTTCCAGAAAACTTACTTACTGTTACTTGTGGTTTTTCTCCACATAATCACATTTGTCCTTCACTGTATTCCCTAAGACAGCTGAAGGTGTCACCACAGAATACCTATCTACCTTGAACATTAATGTAACATGACCTAGGGCCCATATAGAGGCTATGTAACAAACAAAATAGGCGCCACTGCCATTATTGTAAAAATATTAACGATTTTCCCCATTCCTAATTATACTAAAAATACAAATTCACCACAATCAACTCATTGCTAGTGCTTCTTTTCATGATGCATATATTATACTATATATTTTATAAAACATTCCACTGTTATGAAACTAACACTCATCCAGCAGATATAAATTGCAGTACAGCAGTGAGAGATACAGTTGTGCCATTCACCCATTCGCACCCATTCACTCACACAACGCATCTATGTGCAGCGCATTTTCTTTTTTATACCAATCTTTTTATTCGTTTTTTCTTCTCCAGACAAATCAGGGCAATTTATACAAGGCAGTAGTATCATGACATATGCATGGTAAACTGAAATTTAAACTTATCAAGAAGGAAAAGAAAACCCCAACAATAACCCCCATAATATGATGCCCACCCTCCAACTTCCCGATGAGGTTATGGTGAAGTTTACCACTGAATGGTGGTTAGTGCAGGTACAACATGACATACACCTTTTCAACCACTCACCATTCACACGCCGCAGCTGTCGGGTGCAATGTGGGGTTAAGTTGCGCCTGGCGGCTCTACCACTGAGCTATTGTTGTCCCTGGTAATAATAATTACAAAATAATAACATTTTTTTTTTTTTTTTTTTTTTTAAAAGGTACTGAGGTTCTGACACATTGTCAGCACTGACTTCACCAGACGCTCCAAGAGAGACTGTTTGTTTCTGATAAACAACCATTGTTTCACTCTAGTGTGTCCATGTGTGTGTGTCTGGTGGGGAGTTTGGGAGGGAGGGAGGGGGATGGGCAGTACTGGCTGTTCATCATCATGAGAACAGTACTCAGATTACTGAGGAATGTCTCTGCAGTTTGCTCTTTCAGGAGTTCACACTGACGACACCCGGTCTCCATCTGTGGACAACACACACACACACACACACACACAAATAATCGGAGTTTAACGACAAGGATCCATGACCGCTCTGTTTTTTAAATGCATGTTTTCCAGTTCCTATTTGTGCACATCCACAGTGTCTTTTTTTCTCTGGGTTTATTTTGAAAAAGACAATACAGACAATAAATAATTTGGTGCAAAGAGCTGTTAAGCTGCTAACTAGGGTCAGTGATCGGTGCAGCAGGACTTAACGAGGACTTAACCAGGACTTACCCTTAACCTTAACTTAACCACTTATGGCCCTTTTCCACTATGGTCCCGGGTCGCCTCACGTCGGCACGGTTTAGGTTGCATCTCCACTACAAAAAAAGTACCTACTCAACGTGGGCGGAGTCATCACTGCACGGCTGCATGAAACTGCGGTGACTTCGTTTTACACACAATTACACACAATCCCCATGAATTGTTGGAGATTAACCCACGTTTGAGGATTGTTAAGTAGTTTTAATTTATATACAGTTCGGCATTGTTCGGCTTGATTTCTTTGTCGGCGGTCTCTTACTGTGACAGCACTCTGACCAATCAGTGGCTGGCAGTCTGGAGACGTCACGCATAGTGCCTACTCAGTGCGCTTACCAGGTACTATGCTATTGGAAACAAAACTTAACCACACCATGCCAAGGCAAGGCGAGTAGAGCCAGTGGAAACATGTCATTATGTTTAACATACCAGCACCTGGAGCTTGGCATTCTACCATTGTGCTTTGTGTGTGTGTAACTTTTATTTAACAGGATACAGTGGGCTGAACTCTACATGCTTGGGCACAGCATGCCATCAGTGCTTAACAGAACCAGGGTGGAACAAAGTGGGAAAAAAAATGACATCACTGGCCCCATTTGATAAAAAAAATAAGCAGCAGTCATAATATGGAAGTATGAAAGAGAAATGACCTATGTTTTAAATATTTCAATCTTTAAGTGTGTGTATTGTCATGAATCTGTGGTCACCCTTTCACCTGGTTGAAGGACGCCGCCAGTCTCTCCAGTATCATGTTGAGTTTGATTCCTCGTTTCTTCACAGTTATCCACTCCCACTCCTTATTGAGGACTTTGATTTCATCAGCAAAACACCTGAAGGTGGAGCTGGGACAATTCTGCTGGAGAGAGACAGAGCTTTTATTGAAGTGATGACATTTGTGTGTGTGTACATCTTTATTATGGTGTGAGGACACATTTCGGAATCAGAACAGACCTCGTTCCGACCGGGTCACGAACCTGGGACAAGAGGCAAGAGTGCCAGCCACTACACCGACCGTGTGGCCCAGGTATATTAGTCATTTTCCATTTTGTGCACGAGCAGATTCACATGCTCCTCCGTAGTAAATAGTCTGTAACACTTTACCTTTAGTGTTGACGTCCACTCAAAACACTGTACACTACAGTACACCCATCCATTGACATTCATACATGTTCTATTACACAGCTGTTGGACTTATTCACAGGCAGCCGGTACAGTCCTCAGGAGCAACTGTTGAGTTATTTGTCTTGCCACAGGGACACGTAAGAAGACAGAAGTTCCAGTGTTTTTAAAATTAAGTCTCCAAAACACTGTCAATTGTTGATTTATGAGATTGCCACACCTATATTCTTGATTCCAGTTACATCCTAAAGTCACTGATTCATTTCGATGAGGCCTCACCATGTAAGATGGCGTAGTTCCATGCTGGCAGATCTTGTGTTTTTGAAATGCAATGTTTACAGTGTCTTTTGACTAGTTTTTGTGAATTTACTGCATTGTTTGTATTAAATGTAAAACAATTTAGATTCTGAGGGGCACACTTCCAAAGTGAAATGGCAGCAACTTTCATTGACTCAAGTGCAGACTTGCAGACCAATGAGGACTTGACTGCAACACAGGTGTTTACCTGGTAGTCTTGGGGGGTGGGTGTGTACAGTTTGCAGCCCAACTGCACCTGCGGGGGGAGAGAGAAAGTCAGACATAAACATTTATTTAATGTGATTTTGTTTTCAGTTGGTGATCTAAACTGCAGCCAGCCACGATGAGGTGACTCAGATGATTTGACATCGTTATGGACAGTCAATAATACCCAAAACAACACATAGGAGTTGTTGGTCGACCTCTGCCTCCATCAGTAAGTTATTATTTATTATTACCCAGGTGACATAGATTGACTAAAGTTTGATTGGACATTGGACTTTGGTGCAGGATAGTGAGTGGATTACAAAGCATTACAAATGTAAGGTTCCTAATGGAAAAGGCTGTCTAACCTATTCTTGAGGTATGATTAATTCATGCTAATGTTTATTAAGGGAGCCTTTTTTTGTGCCTGCAAACAGCTGTATGCAAGACACTGACTTTGTGTTAGTACCTGTGTTCCCTTGCTGCCCTATGACTTAATGTATGCCATGTGTACTCCAGTTGCAGTAGTCATTTTGAAGTTGTACATATTTTACTTATAACCTAAACTGTCACAAACAGAGCTCTCGGACAAGTCTGTTCTCCTTGTTGTCTGTATTTTATTTTAACGACTTCAACAACAGCAACTCTTCCTCTGTTAACGTCTGAAAGTTGGCTCCTGCACCAGGCATCAGGCATGTTCTGCTCTCTCTGACCTGAACAGCCATTAATCAATAACTAATTTCTTAGTCCTACAGGGAAATTAGTCTTACAATCTAGCGCCCTTATAAAGCAATAAAAAACTGCTGCAGATAAACAAAACATGCTGTTAGTCTCATTAAATTGTACATGGAACGTGTGGTATAACAATAAATCATTAACAGCTTAAAACCATTGCACAATGTCTACGGCCTCAGCCAAGTTTGCTCTCGTTTGCATCGTTTGACAGCTGTCCTTTGCGAGGACACGAGCTGCACTCGCCTCGCCTCGCCACGCCACGGTTTAAATAGCGTTTCCACTAGCACAGTACCTGGTACCAGGTAGTACCTGCTCCGCTTACTGGCCAGAGTCCCGTCACAGGAAGAGACGTCCAACACACAAATCAAGCCGAACAGCGCCGAACTGTAGATCACTTAAAACTACTTAACAATCCTAAAAACGTGGGTTCATCTCCAACAACTACCAGGGATATTGAAGTCTTTTAGTGGAGTGGAGGAGTGGTGTATTTAGGGACAGCGCCGCTGATCGTGCGCGGCATCATAGACCGCTGCCGCTGTAGTCTGTGGAGTAGGAGGCTGTACTCCGGAGCTTGTGGGCAGAAATCAAGCCGAACAGTGCCGAAGGTTACCAGACCACGCTGACACCTGACTATGCTCTCCGAAGTTCCCTGATTCATTTCTTTTTTTCTAATTTTAAAAAAGTATTTTAAATGTAGCCCATTGCATCAATTCCTAATTAAATGAAATTTGACTCAATTTAATTCAACTACACAAAGTGTTTGGTGATTCAAGGCTATCTTCTTCTGACCTTATATACACTAAGTCACATTATTAAAACAATGTCAATGTCAAATGATCTATAAAACACTCCTTAAAACAAATTATTATGATATCAGTCCCCCTTTTTTCACTTTCACTTCAGTGGTTAAAGCAACAGGTACACGAGTGCTCTACAACAGAAGGTCGGGAGTATTACAAGATGTTCAATTTATAAAAGTATAAAATTGAGCAGCTTCAACAGCAGCTCATTCTGAAGGAGATGAACATATCGCCTGCAGCACAGTCTGCTTCTGCACACACTCAGATCTTGAAGTTTGACGAATACATGCATGTACTGGGCCAAATAAACCAGTGAGTGAGCTACGACTATAAATATGCAGTTATATAACAAATGCAGCTGCGTTCGCGTCCCTGAGTGAAAAAGAAATGTGAGCAGGATAAAGTTTTAAATTCAACATGAATTTGCTGATTTGAAAGAAAGAAAGGAAAAAAAAGTAAATTCATACCAAATCTGGGGTTTTTGTGATGAGGTGCTGGACCTGCCTGATGGTATCCTGAGTGCAGAGTATGTTAGTTGGTTGTGGCTTCAGGGCGAGCAGACAGGCAAAATACAGAATGACAATCATGAGAGCTAACCTCCCTCTCCACATGGCAGAGCGTCATCTGCGTCACATGGCCTCTCACACTATGGCATCCTCTTGATGGACAGAAAATTGATTTTTTTTTGTATGTCCAGAAGGTTCACAGCAGTCAGGACTTGGAGGTCTTGATGCGACAGGAATGCATGTCAGGAGTTGAACTGAACTGTCAGAGTCCTGTTCCTGAGAGTGCTTCTTCAGCTGCCAGACCTGGATATTTCTCCCGAATGTGATGTTAAAGTCCTGGCATGAAAAGTCTTGTTAAGTGTGGATGTGTCTTTTAAAAGGCACAGAAATGTGGCTTAATGTGGCTGCAGAATGCCGTGTTCACACCAGATTAAGTTTAATTTCCAATTTAATTTCCATTTGCTGGAAACAACCTGGTCTGGATGGAGGAAGGAGGGTCAGACAGACGAGCTCTCAGCCTCTGCGTTTCTTCTGCATCTGTCACATTCCTCTCTGTTGTTGTCTGTTTTATGTTCTTACTCCTCCCATTCCTCCTCCTCCTTGATTTCACTCTTCCTCATCTCCCACCTCTTTTCTTTTATTACTGCATTCACATATGTTTACACAGCAGTAGTAGATATAGTGATTACAATATAATTGGCTTAAACAATCGACCTTTGGACAATTTTAGGCACACATTTGATAATCCACAAATAACTAACTACTCTGCAGCGGCACAGTACAGAAGTATAGAAATTCTAGTCCATGCATTGAACAGTGTTTTTTATTTGTATTTTACTAAAAAAAAACCTCACTCACGCAATAATTATAAGGTCCTGAAATGACTGAGGTTGGGCCTCAACTCATTCAAGGTGCAGACACACGCTTTATGATCAGACACATAAAAATCTTCCTGTCATTTTAGAGGTTTTCATGGATAGGCTTTTGGAAATGATGCCACTAATTGCATTCACTTCCTGATAAATTCTTCTCTACTCGACACACAGCGCTATTAAACCTGTTGTACCAGAGTCCACTGACAAAATCATTGTTCATCATCAATAGACCAGAACATCAAACGTACAAATCAGTTTGTTTTGGTTTGTCACCACACACCTTTATTTTTCATACATGTCACTGGTGATGACTTAGTTCATATTTCCATTTCATCAAGTCCCAAAAACACAAGTCCAAACAAGTTACCAGCACTACACCGAATCCCTCACATCTCACTGGTGGTTTTCATCTTATACTTCCACGCATTTCTAATTAGTGTGAATGGTAAGTCAACATTCACAATACTATTTTCCATTCTTGTTCCATTCTTGTTTTTGCTCCTCACATCACTTTTCGGTCACAACCTCCTTCCAACATTTTCATAATTTCCATCGTCACAGCAGCATTTTCTGCCATGGCCAATTCCACTCTTTTGGGTTTACTGAGTGACAGTGACCTCTTGTGGACGTATAATTATGACGGGGCTGAAGGAGAAAACATCAAGTTCAGAAAAATTAGTCTGGACATTTTCTTGAGATTACTGTTTACATACAAAGAGAACGAAGCGGGAGAAAGTCTAGGTTGGATGTGTTCACAATAGCAGAACACTCAAGACGAGAGGTGGAGAGGAAGGATGTTTGCCTACTTATTTGCCGGGAATTATCTGAAACTTTTCCTGCTTTGTTCTCACAGGCATTCACTCAGATATTATCTGGACATCTGACTAGGGAGCTGGAAGGTGAAATCTGCATCCTCACATACAGCCACTCATGTGGACTTCAGTGCAGGTCTGAAAGAAGCTATTGGGAGGTCGGGGCAGACATATAGGTCAACAAAAACATTACTCTTTAATCCAATAAAAGTAAAACAGCAAAATCTGTTTATTTTAAACATAGGTATTCTATATAAATTGTTGTTTTTTGTTGTTTGTTTTTTGTTGTCATTTAAACCTGCAGTTGTCAGGATATCAATAAAACAAGACTGCTGAGTTTCATTTACAAGTGGGTCTCTTACTTAAGAGGTTCAGGTACAGTGTGAACACTTGCTAAAACCACCGTTGACAGCATTTGGCTTGATGTCTGGGAAATTTTTGATCACATCCTGTAACAACTCTAACGAACATTGGCACCAAGAGAAACAATTGTGAGAAAAAAAACACAGATATTGGCTTGGTCTGAAGAAAAACAACTTGGCAGACACGTCATTTGAAACTGACTGACACACGCGCACGCACACACAAACGCAGACACACACTCACATGCACTCGCAAAGGACACTGTGCAAAATACCAAAATTTTGTTAAGGATATTAAGTGCCAAAGATAATAAGACTAACTTCATAAATAAACAATAAAATAAAAATAATTATAAAAATAATGAAAGATTAATAAAAACAAAACACTGCTATCACAAATCTTAAAGACTGACCTCAGATAATCAGATAAAAACATAAACAAACAACAATAATAATACATTAAGTAACTATGATTGCATCAGCACTGGATGGACGTTGGACCTTCAAAGTGTCTGTTTGCAGGTTTCACTCCGTATCTCATTCTGTTGTGTGGTTGTATGAGGTACTGACATACAGTCAATGTTGACGTTGCCTCTTTGGGATTTCAGCAAGAGACAAGCAGGCACACATCCAGTGTACTACTAGTGCCAGTCCCAAGCCCGGATAAATGGGAGGGTCAGGAAGGACTGTCCTATCTCATGTGGTCACAAAAGATGCATCCAGGCTGCAATTTGTCCTTAATGCTGTCCACATGAGATTGGAACACTGAGGACAGATATTAGTTCCAGATCTGTGTCAGTGCCTCACACAACCACATTTCAAACAGCTCAACTATCCCTTTTAACAGGCTTTTACAAAAAAAGTCAGAAAGTAAACTGTCCAATGAACAGATGTGAGACCAGCTTTCCGATCCAGATTTCCACATCTTTAAATTCTTTACATGCAGCTCTGGACATTCAGGGTTTTGGCTTCTCACAGAACAAGATCAAAGCTAACTGATATATTTCCAATGATGGTTTCATACAGTAACTCTTATCTCTTTACAACATTAGGATCTTTATAGGATTTCCACTGGCATCCACAGTCCCGGGATGAAATCTTCAGAAACCATTATGTGAAGGCAACAAAGCATCTAGCTTTCAAATCCATGATATTATATTCCTCAGATGTAAACTTGTTCTCGGGTCAGATTACGTCATGTTTTGACATTTAAAAACGTCAATTTTTCAATATGGATTTGTGGATATTTTTTAATAGCTCAAACAGTGGTTCAAGTCCAACAAGTGAATAAATCCAACCTTCAGGACCACTGAGTATGAGCAGCAGTTATACAACAACGTGCGATGCTTACTTTGTCTCCACAGTCTCAAAGTGCATGTCTTTACTAATGTCTTTTCCATTTTCATCACCTCATCTTTTAAGCCTCCTTGTTTTATTTGGCCATGAAAGTCAGAGGCCTCCTTTCCTTTATCTGATATTTCTAATGAAGAGGGGGAGGAAGGTGGGAAAGTCCATTAATGCTTACTCTCCTCACCATCTGCCCTTGTACTGGGCCTCCCCCACTGGCTCCACCTTGCAGTGTTTGGGTCAGGCTAACTTGGGGGGTGCTGAAAGAGGTTATTCTGCCACTCCCAGCAATCTGGAGATTGACTGTGGTAGCATAGCTGGTCTTCTGGTTCCCTGGTTTCATGGGAGATGAAATGGAAAAAGGTAAGGATGGTGAACTTGAGGGCAAGGGGGAGTGGTTTGAGGATGCAGGCGGTGTTTTGCTGGGAATTTGGACCTGAGGTTGTGGTTGAACTTGGAATGGGTAGTTCAGGTGCTCAAAGGAGGTAGGTGGAGGAGATGTCATGCCTGAGGAGGACAGGGTCAGGCAAGAAGAGGAGAGTTTTTGTTCATGGAGGGGCCGGGCAACATAGGCGCAGATGAGCTGGTTACGACAGTTACCCTCTTCTACCTCTGGGTCTCCCCAGTCTGTCTGACTGTCTGATGGAGCCGCAGGGTACAGAAAAGAATGAGAGACTGGGGAAAGAGAAGGAGATGAGGCAATGATAGTGGAAGCATCACTTGTATCAAGGCCATCAGCCCCATTATATTTGTTGGAAAGCTCTTGTACATCAGGCCAGGGCACACTGGTGAAATGCTGCCCGCCAAGCGTGCCCTTTCCTGATGTAAGCTTGCCAGGTGAGAGGGGTGATTGAAGCCCAGCTCGAGGACTGAGGCAGGATGGTGAGCTGTTATACGAGGACCATCCACTCCTTGGACTGGTTGGACAAGACTCCTGCTGGTCACAGGGCCCTTGACCACTTCCACTTAAAGCAAAGGACCTATGATGGCTCTCTGTCCATGAGCGGCGCAGTCCAGTAGAGTTGCTCCGGGCTGGGCTTGGTGGTCTGTCAGCCAAGTTGGAGGAGAAAGACCTATGGAGTGTTTGGGGGGTAGTAGGATGGGGTCGGGAAAGGGTGGAGGCTCCACAACTTCGCAGTTGAACCAAAGAGGAAGAAGGAAAAGAGGCTGCCTCCACTGTTGGTGGGCTTAGGGAGGAAGAAAAGGAAGATGGAGGAAATCTAGCTTTACTAGGTTGCGGTGCTGCAACATTATTTGTCCACATGTTTGCTGACACACCAATGGGTGGTGGGGAGAGAATACGAGGGCTCAGACAAGAGGAGGACGGCACAAATGCTGAACTTGCTGAAGAGGCTGTGGATAACTCTAATGTGAGACCAAGGGGATTATTGGCACTTGCACCTCCTGCCCTTGCACTCCGTGGGTGGGGAGGTTTGTTTGCCATTGGGGAGGTATAATTATGTTGGAGAGGAGGAGAGCAGAGGCGGGTAAATGCAGCCGGGGTCGAGGAAGGTGTTGGGGACTGAACTCGTGAATTGGGCTCAGATGCAGAAAAAGGCCGAGCTACGCGATTGTGAGACCCCAAGCAGAGAGGATCATGAGTTTTTTGCATTCCTACGCCATTAGTGCCACTATTGGCTTCTGGCATGTTCTGTGGACTTCTTGCCCATCCCCTGTTACTAACAGCACCATTAATGAAACAATTGCTCTTATTGTTTTCATTGCTGAATGCAGTGGTTAAACCAGTGAACCTATTGTTGTTGTTGTTGTTGTTTGAATTCTGTGGTGAGTCATTTTTGGAATGAAGGAATGACGGTCGGGGGGGAGGCGAAGAAGACTGATGATGGGCCAAACTCATACATGGGGAGGGGGAGCGATGCGAAAGAGAGGAAGGAGGTGATTGAGCAAGTGACAGAGAGGGATAAGAGGACTGGAGAGAGGACGGTGAACACCTTGGATGTTGGTACCCATCCATAGTGCACCCTAGCTGGACATAAGCAGGTGTACTGCAGCTCTGCTGATTGGACGTGAGTTTTGGGGAGGGGGAACGCCGTCGTAGATTAGATGAGGGTAAGAGTGGAGTGGAGGAGGGGCTGTGACTTACTGACTTTATGGGTGGGGCTTGTTGCTGGACAGCATTCTGTTTTGCCATAGTCTGACTGATGGACTGACTGATACAGGAGGCAGCTAAGGATCTGGTAAAAACAGAGGAAGAAGCAATGGAGGAAGAGCAGGAAGATGGTGTAGGGGAACAAGGAAGACCTGCTCTTCCTGATGAAGACCTCGCTGAAGAAGAAGAGGATGGGGTGAAAGTAGTGTGATGTGTAGGAGAAGAGACAGGTGGGTGTCTCACTGAGGACACCCTGTCAGAAGAGGGGGTAGGGGATAAACAAGAAAGAGCCCCAAAGACAGTGTTTGGGGAAGTGAAGCCTTCCACAGATACAGTGGTTGGAGAAAATGCTGGAATAACCCTGAACGGTGAAGGGCAAGGAGGTGCTTGGAAAGAGTAGGAAGAGGAAGGACAAGCCCTAACAGGAGAAGGAGAGTGGTGTCTGAGCCTTGGTCTGAAAGCTGAGGGGGCTGGGTTGAGTTCTGTCTCCTGGCTAGAGGTGGCCATCACTGGCTTTGGTTGCTCCACAAGGCTGACTGTTTCTGTTAAGGGTCTGGAAGGTGGGCAGGTGTCTGACTGAGGTGTTAGACTGAAAAGGGTCAGGTTATTAGGAGATCCCAAGTCCTGCTGGTCTTGTTCCCTGGATATGACAGAAAATCAAAGATCAAAACAAGCTTTACATTGAGTTATATCACACATAAGAGTATGAGAGTACACACAGTTAAGGCAGCTTTTCAGAACACTAATTTACTAAGGTGCGATTTTGGCAGCCAGTTTTCCAGTAAGTTGACAGATACTTCACATTAGCACACATAAAGTGCAGTGGACCATGATGTGGCTGGAGGCAAAATCCCTGCTGGTTACAAGCCAATGCTCACAATTGGCCTGTTTTAACCTGTGTGTGTGTGTGTGTGTGTTGCATGCACTTGTATCTGTGTATTTATATTCTGTATTTCGAGTGGAAATTAACTAGTAGCTAATTCTATTAAAATAAAGTGAACTAAACTCAACATTAATCAATAAGTCAGCCAGATAGCAGCTTGATGAAGCTTATATTTCTGCACTTTATCAGAAGATTATAAGATGAATAAACCAAGGGCATGAGAGGAGTAATATTAGGACGTTTAGATGTTGATATTTAAAAAACATTTCTGAGCTCCAACCAGTAAGCATTAGAGAGTATGGCTTTATATAAACTTGCAAGTGGAAAAATGGGAATGATGTTCATGCATTCATAAAATTAATTTGAATTCATATTCTCTTTTTAATCTCTTACAAAGCACTGACAAACAGCAAAAACAACATCCTCTTCTAACATGGTTATAAACACCATGTCTTACCTTTGGTATTTAGTCATCATAACTTGTGTTTAAGATAAAAAACAAATCTGGTCTATCCAGCTAATGTACTGACCACTTTGTGAACTTTGTCCACCTGAGCCAAGGGGGTGGAGCATATTCATAGGTCAATTAAAAAGCAGGTGTGGTACACCATAGATTTTTCATAGGCTTAAAAACTATTAAGAACTTGCTATGATTAGCTCACAGTAATTATTATAATTTAATCTGCCACAGACATACCTATATTCTTTTGGAGTGGTGTTGTTGACAGTCACAATGTTAGACAGTCCACGTTTACCCATACTGGTGGGTAGGTCTGGTGGCCTCTGGCTGGTGAATGTTGGAAGAGAGTCTATAGACTGCGATGATGGAGAGTGCTGTTGAGGGAAGTTTGATTCTGAATATTGAACTGATGGCCTTTGTGTTGTCATTGCTCTTGCTTTCTGATAATTTGTGAATGGGTGACCAGAAGTCTGAGAGGGGTCAAGGTTCACATGAAAAGGTAGACTCAGGGGTGAGGGCAGTTCTTTTGATGATCTCAGGTAAGGCGGCTCCTCTGAAAAGATCACAGTTGAGCCCTGTAGAGCCATCTTGGTTTGTGATGAAGAAGTTGGATCATGCATTGCCTCATCTTTCATTGGCCATCCAGAGGCCCTGGACCTGTTGGTGGCACCTCCTTCCTCCAGGTGGGACTGCTCTCCTAGGTGAGGCTCTGCAGGAGACTGGCTCTGTGTACATTCCACTATCAGAACCATCTCTCCTGGGGATGCCTCACCATCCATGTCCTTTGAGCAAACCAAATATTCAGGGTGTGCTGGAACACTATGCACATCTTTGGTTGATGCATTTTGTGTAGTTGGTGTATCCTGCTTATATCTGTGTGCAGGCTGGGTCATGATGTTTCCACATAGTGTGTCTTCTTCTGAATAAACAGGATGTCCAGCATCTCTGCTCTGCTTTGACCTGCTGAAAATCAGGAGAAGACAGAATCTATTGAATATAAATCATGACTAAAATGAAGCCACTGGACAAGATTCCTACGGTTAAATAAACAATTGAACAATTTGATATAACACATTAAAATGTAAGGGTCCATGGGTCAGAATGACACAGGAAAACAGATCTCTGTTGCTCTGATCATGGCACATTCACAAGCCACTAGTGTTGTGCCAGTTCACACTTTAAAAGTGGTTGAAAGTTGAAATTTCAGTTTGTTTCATGATTCATACTTAAAGTTTGAAGTGCTTTGCCACGACTGATTATAAACGGACATACCAACTCTAGCAAGAGTGAACTTTACTCTGTTCACTGCTGATAAACTGATTTGTTCAGTGTAGCATTTTCAAAAAATCCTTCACTTTGATGAGGGAAGGTACATTATTTTAATATACCATTCATGAGTAAATGTTGTCCACTCACCCGTCTTTTCTGTTTGTCCCTTCAGTATCCACATAAACCTCTACATCCTGATTTAAGGCTTTGTTGCCCCCTGGAGAAGAACATATATCCATGAAGTCAGCGACCTTACAACCCAAGGTCAGGGTTGAAGTGTTGTCAGTAGTAGTGTGCTGATCTTCAGTTTGTGCACTGAGGTGATGCCTGGGTGCTGTAGAAGCTACAGCTCTTTCAGTGGAGCAGTGGCCTGGGATGTAGGTGTTAGCCTGGATTTCACTGGATGATTGTTCTCTTATTGCGGTCGATGGATTTTCTCCAGAGTTCATCTGGGAGCTAACACCTGATCTGCAGCCCCCGGCAGAGATGAAGTCCCTGGGCCTGGAGAGGGTGAATTTGTTTGCCTGCTGGTGATAGGCTGGAGTTAGCGGCTCTTTGGCAAATGCATGACCAAACAACAGAGGTTCACAGGGGGTCGTCACTGTCTCTTGGAATTCTAGAGGACAAAAACACAAAACAACAGATTATAAAGACCACAGCCATATAGCAGAGGGTCAGTCAGAGACCACATCCATAGTACTATGTTTTTATTTGAAAAAGGCATTTTAGGATAAAAACAATCCACATCCAAACAAGCATATTGGAAGTTATCTACATCCACACAAAATGTTTCAAGTGTTATTTAGGTGCTAAAAAAATGGGTAGTGAGTAGTATGGGCAGCAGGCATATACTGCAGACAGCAGTATGCGGACATACCCAGAGTCAGAATGTTGTACACAATTAAAAAAGACATATGTCCAACAAGCTTAGGGCCCAACGTACCATCTGTCAGGCTGTCGGATCTCATGAGCTGACTCTCTTCCTGAATCCTCTGGTTCTCCCAGGTCATGGTCTGGGTCTGGCTTTGGAAATGAGTTTGTGTCTGACTCCCCATCTGGCTTTTAGTCTGTTTCTGATATTGCTGTCTAATTTGTGTTGTGGTTTGGCTGTGAACTTTGGTCTCAGAGGGACCATGGGGTCCTGGTTTGCCTTCTGTGCAGATATCAGATTGACTGATTTCCATTTGGTGTTGCACTTGCTGCCAGTGTTTAGCTGGGATTTGGTTTTGAGTTTGAGAATGAACTTGTGACTGGCTTCTAGTCTGAAGCTGAGGCGAATGGCTAGATGGTCGAGATGAACCCAATGACTGGTTCCATGCACCATAGGCTCGTTTCTGATGCAGTGGGACCTTCATGGTGCTGTGTTTAGCGCCGTACATCCGCGCCAGTGTTTGGACCTTGCTCAGAATACGTTCAGAGTTTTCAATGAGCACAGTGTCCACTGCTGGACTGGACTCAAATAACCCAATACCTGCTATGTCTGACCCCATGCCCTCAAACAAGGCACGGTTTGCAGTAACAATCTTTGAGTGTCGGGACCATCGACCAACATTTATCTGGCTAGGAAGGCCTTCAATGTCCTTACTGGTCTTGGTCAGGTCTCTGTTCTTGTTGGTTGTCCCAGTGGACTGACTTTTAGTCTCGATGTTTTGAGATTGTTCTGTGAGTGACTGAGATGCGGATACTGTGAAGCTTCTCTTTTGTTTTACTTGGTCTGGTTCATGATCATTCTCGTCAGCTTGGTTTTCAGTACATGTTTCGGTGGTTTCATCTATGTTCGTGGGATATTTGGATGAAGACAGTCCCTCGCCTTGCTGCGGTTGTCCACCTTGCTCCCCAGTAACCACACTACTCATCTTTTCTTCCTCCTGTTCCTTTAGTCTTTCCTCCAATGGTTCTTTGCAGATGTTTCCATTTTGATCCTCAATTGTTGTCTCTTCTCCAACAGGCCTGTTTTGGTCTAAATGCGGATTCTGTGTATCAGTATCCTCTTCCTGCATTGTGGCATAGGCTGATGTCTTCATTTGACTTTCTTCATCAAAATCCGGTGAGCTGATCGGTTTATGTGCACATCTATCATTCTCCGTGTCACCTGATAGTGGATTTGGGGAACAGATCGGGGTAGTGTGAGAATAGAGATCATTCTCTTTGGATTGCCCACTCTCGGTCTCTTCCTGATGACCACTCACATCAAAGCGTGACACAGACTCCTTCACTAAGCCAGATGGGATTTGTGAGAAACTGTTCCTTCTTCTTGATGGCACTCCTTCTCCTTGTTCTTCTTCTTCCTCCACCTTATCCTCTTCAGCCTCAGCTGCTGCTTCATAGTAACTACGTATTTTTTCAATGATCTTCTTGTCTCGCTTAGTGAGGTGGGAGCCTCTCGAAGGTGGAAGGCTGTTCTTGGTAGGGCAGAGAATGAGATCTGGATTTCGGTCGTGAGTTGTGACCTCAGGGATCTCCTCTTCCTTGAGTATATCACAGCTGTTGCTATTCTCTTGTTCTTCCTCAGCTGAGATGAAGTCTGATGTTGGGGCAGTGATAATACCTTCTCCCTCCACTTCATCCCTTGTTTTACTTTCTTCTATCTCTTTCTGTACCCCTTCTTCTTGGTTCTCTCGATTTTCTTCCACTCCTTTTTCCACTTCACATGTTGCATTTTGACTTTCTTTGATCTCATTTGTTGTTGTCTCATTTTCTGTGCTGAGACCCTGGACTATGCTAACATCCTCCATCTCTGCAACTTCCTCCTCCTGTTGCCTCACAGGTCTTTCTTCAGGGCTGGTGAGGCAAGCGACTGGTGGAAGGGGGGAGGTGAAGTTCTGGCTGGTTGGAGACTGACTCTCTTTGAGCTGATCCAAGATCTGTTCACAGAATGATAGTACGAATGAAGAAGAATTAATAACAGCATTAGTATAACAGACCCTGTAGGGAAGTGACCATTGGTACATTAGTAAAGCTTTTTCTTTGGTGAATCAGGTTGTAAGTTCTGTCCTATTAGACATCTAGATGAACACAAACTGAATTTGAGTATTTTATGTTACTCATTGAGTATTCTCACTGTGGCATTGTTGTGAATGGTGCTGAGGCCCTCCCTGGCTCTGCTCTGGTTGATGAACTCAAGGATCTCCTCAGTGATTGAAAGAGTGGGAGGAGGGATTAGAGGGGCCATCTCCTCTTCTTCCTCGTCCTGATCGTCAGAATAAAAAAATAAAAAAAATATCTTTCAAAGTTTTGGTCAAATAATCTTTTGAATTTGTTACATTGTCACACTGCTGAGACAATGAAACTCAATCAGGTCCAACCAGGGCTTTTCTCCCATCACACCATAGTTAAGTACCTCCTGCTCCTGATTCCGTCGTAGCTGCGGTGTTAGGGACAGTTCAGCACGTTCAGCATCCACCTCGATGACGGAGGACGCAAGTGTGCTGGTGCTGCCCGCTGAGCCCAGACTGTCAGCCTGGCACAACTCGCCCTCACTGCCCGCCTGCTGTAAAAAAAATGAACCACCTGTTCAGCATGAATATAGCAGAAACTACTTGGGCATTCAAAACCTTTTTCATAGTGGTCAGCTAATTCCAAGAAGGGGTCTACTAATCAATTACTGGCTGGATGTATTTTGTATCATGCTTGTAAATGTGTTGTGTAGATGATACTTTGATCTGCTCTGGTAAAAAAAAATTTTTTTCCACAAGGTTGTCATTGACGGACATCAGGTCCTTCCTCTTTTTTGGCACTTGCTCTTACTGGATGTCTGCTCTAGCACTCGCAGAGTGGGATTAAGTCACAACTGGCAACTATGACTTGTCAACTCATGGCGCTTTTACACAACACAGTTCCAGAGCGCGACGTCCAAATCAAGCCGAACAATACCGGACTTTAGATCAGTTAAAAAGATTTAAAAATCCTGAAAACTTGCGTTAATTTCCAACATTAAATCTCAACATTTAACGGAGGAGTATTTAGCAACAGCACTGCTGAAAGTGGCGATCGCGAGAGACGAACCGCGATGAGTCTAATGATTCAGTACACAGAAAACAACTGCTTTACAAGTCACCAGTCACTAGTTTGTGTGTGTCTGTATCTGTTGTAAATATATTACTGCAAAGTCCTGTAATAACAGATGAACAAGTGGTCAACAAAGAGGCACAGTGTTGACTAGTGGTTTTGTGGAGTTGTATGTGTGTGTGTAGTCACACAACATCAGTAGAACAGGACAGAGACTGCGGTGCAGAGGAACTTCATAACTGAGCTATGACTAAAAGACCAACTTTACATGTAGACATAAAGACAAAAAGTAAAAAAAAAAAGAGAAATCTTCAATTTTAACACCTATGTAGAGTCCAGCAATATAAATCCATGTTAAAAGTAAGTTGAGGTTTTACTGTGATTCTCCTTGTTTTGTAAAACATCCTCAGTGTGGGATCACAGTTGGTAATAGATCAAGGGAGAGATAATCTGACCTTTTCTTAGACAGAATCTTTGAAATTATATTTTAGGTTTGGACAGAAAAAAAACAATCTACACTGTGGTAGAAGATAAGGATACAGCTACTATATCTTTACTGGAGCTAGGGGCTGAGAGTTCATACCTTCAAGGCTGGAGGATTCCCCAGTGGTGGGAAAGAGTTGGTGGTCAGTGGAGGAAGGAAAAGAAGAGAGTAAAAGATGGAGGAGCAGAGAGACAGGTGTTATGCAGTATACTATCAAACTAAATCTTAAAGACGTGAAAGCCAAATAATGGTCAAACATCATAAAACATCTCTTTGCTGTGCATTTGGATTTTATCTCATTACTTTTGAAAAGTGACTCAGAGAATTTCTCACCATTGGGATGAAATGCTGCTTCAATGTCTTTAGCTGGAGCTGAAAGAAAAACAGAGACTTAGTATGGTGACTCTGAATAATGGTGTGTTTACACCAAACAACAGTTTTCTCTGTTTTTATAGCCCTGTGAATGTGAGATGTTATGTTTTTACTTATTTTGTGTGTATTAGTTCTAATGTGAGTAAACTGATCATGTGGTCTAATTCATGTAATAGGACAAACTGGCTTCACGTTTGATATGAATGCTATGAATGCACCATGATGTGCTGTGCACTGCTTCTTATACTAATCCTAATAATACAATTTTCTCATCATAAAATAATGTGAAATAAATCTTATTGTTACAGTACTAAACTGAGTGAGACCAACATTTCTCTTATTGTCTCTTCTTGTCCACCATTTGTGTCTGGATTTGACTGTCCCCAGGTGTCTCTGTCTATCTGACTGTCCCCAGGTGTCTCTGTCTACCTGACTGTCTCCTGGTGCGTCTGTATGGCAGGTTTCCTTCCAGCAGCAGTGGCAGACTCTTCCTGGATTTTTCAGGTGTGTACATCAGCAGCTCTGGAGGCTCTGGAAGAACAAACACATGTGGATAAGGACAAAAAGACAAAGATAACCAATCAGGACAAACACTTGAGGACAAAGGTTCTATTAAACTCAAACTACAGCATGTACATCCGACTGTGCATTGCATATGTTCAGTGTTGTAATGTAACAAAGTATAAATACTTTGTTAAATACTTTTACTTCTCAAACTTAAGTAAATTTTATATCAGAAAATGACTCTTGACATGTGTACTTTAAGACTTACTTAAGTAATATTATAAAAAAGTGACTTCAACTTCTACCAAAGTAATTGTCTTTGGTAGAAGTTGTACTTTTACTCAAGTATCCCTTTTAGTCTGTCAGTCTGTGGTGAAACAGCAGCACATAAAAACGACCACTGACCCTGACCTGATTGGCGTCTGCCTCTGTGATAGCCGTGAATGTCGTCGAGTCGCGGGGAGGCAGACGACTTCTTCAGGTTGTCCTGTGCAAAATGAGGCGCTGCAAACACAGTAAGTGATGTCATGTCACGCCATCCGCACAATAACACATGCACAGTATATGTGTGTGTGTGTGTGTGTGGACTCACATTGACTGAAGTTGTCTCCCAAGACTTGTCTTGCCTGGACAGAAAAGTACACTTGGCTCAGGGAAACATAGAAACCGAAGAGCTCCCTACTTCTGCTATGACGTGATCCGCCCTCCATTTATAAAGTTTGTGTAAATGACCACCAGGTAGCAGCAAACACCAAACTACTGATGCTCCACGTACAGAACGACAACAAAGAATCTCACTGTTTTCTGTTACATGGTGCACAATTACTGCTACTTTAGGTTCTACAAGTGCTACACTCAAAGTTCTACAATTACTGTACAAAACTGTATAAATAGTAGTATTACTACTTCTATTGTACAACACTGCTATTGCAGTACAACAGTACAGTACAACAGTAATATGACTAGTACCTTTAACACAATACAACAATACTACTACTACTACTACACACACAATCACCTTCTGTGGGAGTGAAGCAGGATGGTTCTCCACTATCAGTCTCTTGAGGTAGTGCACCCACAGTCGCTTCTCCTCCTGGTTCTTTGTCTGCGTGAAGTTGCACAATTATATCCATATATCCGTTATTTTTTGTAATTTAATAAATAACAGTTTACCTCATAGGGCTGAGCATGGAGGCTTTGTCTTTGTAGATACATGAATAGCAAATGGAGACGTAAAAATAAAACAACAACAAGTTCTCACCATCATAAAAACATGTCCTTCTTTTTCAACAGAAAACAGAAATTTGTAAACCGCTCACTCTCCCACACCAAAGTCCACAGAGTTGTTGATCCACTGCTGCCTCTTACAGGTTTACTTCAGTGACACACACTTACCAAAGAAAAGTCAGCTGCAGACAGCAGATACTCTGTCCCACCGAAAGTTAAAAATACAGATTTTCTCAATCAACTGTGGCATTGAAGACTGAGTAGTTGACAAATGGCAACATAATCAGTGAAAATATTCTTGCTGACATAGATTTATTAGGTGCGTTTTTTGTTAAGTGGGTTAAATCTGTTTTTGTTTTAGTTTTCCTGCTGGCAGCCACGTTTTCACTCAGCTGGTTCTCAATGCAGTAAAGTGCTGACTATGTGTCACTTCATCATACAAAAAAACTTCCTTAAAAAACAATTAACTTTATATTAGCCACAGATGATTTTATACTTTATATGTTAAAAGGAAGAAATCTTTTTATAATTTGTTAAAATATTTTGTTCAAGCGACTGACACAAATTCCCAAACACTTTTAAATGACAGAAAACAGAGAAAAGAAGAAACGTGTCACATTGCAAAAGCTGCAACCTGTGAATGTTTGATTCATTAGATTGGTTATCAAACAACTGTGAATTGATCAGCGTGGCTTTGTAGATGCCACCCTCCGCATTTACCTGGACAGTGTGCTGCTGTTTGGGAATCGTCTGGTCGGACACTTTGAAACACAGCGGATCCTTCAGCGTCTCCACCAGCAGCAGGTTACAGCACTGCAGCAGAGGGAGAGACACAAAAATGACTGACAGGATCCACCAAAAATCCTTAAACTCTCAGGACAGATTTCCACCATCAAGTCTCCACTCTTCTATACTACGAGATGCTTGCGGGAGGAGGAGCTTACGAATATATGCGTGCTGTAAACAAACTGGTCCAGCTTCTTCTTGGCGATCAGAAGCATCTTATCGAACAGGAAGAACGCGCGCTCCTTCTTCACTCGGTGGACCTTGAAGGAACCCTCAAGAACCAGCTCTCCAAATCCGCTGAGGTCTGGCCCACTCCAGTTCACCAGCAGTGACTCAATTTCCTGTGAGAAGAGACGAAAGGTTGCAGGTCAGAGGTTGTTCAAAAAGAGTATTTTCTTCAGTTTTGTGGTTCAAGTGACCACACTGGTTTTTAAGAATAGTTCAGGTTTTTTGAAGTATGAGATAGAATTATTCATGGATCAACTGTTTCCATAGATGGTTTGTTTTCACACTGATTTTTCACACACATTTGTTATCACTTTGGTTGAGATTTGTCATTGACTATAGAAAAACAGGTGGAGACGTCATGATGACTGAAAGCTGACTCATCACTGATCATCTCCACAAACACTCAAAGGCCACAACCTTGTCTCCTCCCTGAGCTGCTTTGACTGTTTCATCCTCCACTGTTCCAGCTGCTGAAAGGGTCAGAGGTCAACACTAGTCTTCTCCCTGCTCTGTGTACCTTCAGAGGTTAAAGGTTAAATATATGAAACTTGGGTCAGTTGCAGACAAAACATGGCCTTGACAGCTCAGTTTTCCCGAAAAAAAACAAAACTGGTGTATTGTATGATGAAGCCTTCTTTTTTTTTCAGAAAACTTTTCCTATAATTACAACACAACTACTATATTACTATAAACTATAAGTTATCTCTAGCATTAGCACAAGGTGAGCAACAAAAGTAATGTCAGTAATGCACCTTGAAAAATCATTTCACGTTTGTGGTGTGAATAGCGTAACTGAACTGGTAAGAGAGGTGTTAGCTCTGTGACAGCTGCTGAACATGTCCATGTGAAGTGGAACAAGTTAATAACATGTTCCTGTGTGTGTGTAATGAAGGGAACACGTGTTCGAGGAAGTTGAGGAATGCAGCCGAAGTAGAGTTTGACACCTGAAGGTCATAGAGCCAACCTCCACAGGAGGAGGAGGGAGCTAAGCTCTTTGCTATGTTTTAGGAAATGAATAAACACAGTGGACATTTTCTCAAACAGTTTATTTTTTTCGACCCACTTCTGCCTCAAGGTGTTTTGGCCTGTCAGTGTTAACCTGAAGTGTGAGTGTGTGTGTGTGTGTGTGTGTGTGTGTGCACAGAGAGCATGTAGTGTGTCAAAGCTGCTGCTCTGGGGTGTCTAAAGATGAGGACATTTTGGGAAAATGAGGACATCTTGGCTGGTCTTCACATTCTGTCACTCCTTAAAAAGACTTGGTTTTAGAGTTAGGGTTAGAATTCGGTTTAGGTTAAGGGTATGCATTATGTCTATGAGTGTCCTCACTATAAATGCTGTGCAAATGTGTGTATGGGTTGTAAAATGTGATGAACTATTGAGCTTTGTCAATTAATCATGAGTAAGGAAAAATAATCTTTTGACAGCCCTATTTATTTTGTGACGTCTGTGGTAGAAATACTTTGAATTAACTTCAGTAACATAAACTTACCAAACTAGGCAGCAGCAGTAGTAGCCCAGTAGCTCCTGTGTCCCCATGAGCTGTGCTGTAGGAGAGTGAGCGATTTTTTTTTTTTAAGATATTGTAAATAGATTTATTAGGTGAGCCTTTTGTGGACCTTTTTTTGAAACCTAAATTGTTTGCTATTGCTCAGATGATTTTAAGTTTTACGTTTTGTATTTGAGAAAAATCTATTAGTAAAAACTTTTGAAAATAAGAATCCAGACTTGAAGCACATGTCAGCTACGTTCTTGACCTCCACATCTTTTTTGGCCTTTCTTTGACAACATAGACCACGGAGCCACGTCATCACTTTTCTGTTGTCTGTGAGTGTGCAAAAACCTCCAAAAAACCTTGAACTATCCCTTTGAACTATAAACATCATCTATGTTCTGTGTATCTCCACTGAGCACTATCAGGTCAGGTGCTAACCCTACAAACTTTAAGTTTACCTGCAGCCGCACAGCATGTTCCTGTTTCCTCTTCATGTCATTTATGTACCAGGCAACCGCTGTCATGGTGATGATGGCATCCTCGATGACCTCATATCCAGGAGCACTCTTGTCAAAGTGCTTTGAGAGTTCCTGAGAGGAAACCAAACAGCGTGTGAGAAAAAGAAGTTGACATCAAACCAAAAGTTTCAAAACGTGAAACAATCATCGGTGTATTTGCTAACATAGCAGTTCAACATTGAAGCAGCACCAGCGAAGGATTATGGGAAAATCCCAGCAATCGGATCCAAACATGTGTTTGACCAGTGTTTAAACTGGCCACTGTCGGAAAAAGCAGCAGCAAATAATACAGAGCGAAAGTGTGTGTGTGTGTGTGTGTGTCTCTGAGGTGGGCTTGGACTGGAACCAGTAAAATAGCTCAACAAGTTCACTGGGAAAGGCTGTGTGTGTGTGTGTGTGAGCATCATCAGCTGTGTCTTCACATTCTTGTAAAGCTTGTGTGTAATGATTCATGCGACAGCTGGAGTTTGTTCTCATAAAAGCAGTTTGTGTTTTCATTCACCCAGGCCACGCAGACAATGGCTGATGATGGGCGGGGACCCTGAAGTAATAATATTTCATTACCATATGTAAAGTATTTTCACATTTCAAAAAACCTCCAAATTTTACAGTTTTACCAAGCTACATTTTGCCCATACTCTTCCCCTGGTGGCCATGCTTAAGCCCATGGAGCCTGGTCGAGCCCAGACATGGGTCTGACGTTCAGCTGCAGGAGGTGTCAAAGGGGTCCAGTGCATTGTGGACGTGGCAATGGAAAAAACTAGTCTGATCTCTGGAAGCCAAAGGGGAAGTGATTGGGAGGAAGCGTCTACCCAGTTATCAGTATTGTGTGTTGGCCACAGTTTGTCTATAATGAACACAATGTTCAAATATAAGGACACAAGGACACCTAAAGTCACTACTTCATCATCTTAGTATTAGTATCAGCTGATCAGAGGTTATATGTTGTGGACCCTCTGATTAAGAGTGGAGTAGAATTGTCAACTGACTGCCACCTGGTGTTGAGTTGGATCACGTGGCAGGGGTGGATACCAGACAGACACAGAAGACCTAAATGAACAGTGAGGGTCTGCTGTGGGGACCCTGTCAGGATGAGCTTCGACCACAACCGGGGGGGAAGGGTGATGTGGAATCTGAGTGGACCATGTTCCTTGGCACCATTGCTCATAGGCGACTGGAACTGTGGTGCCAAGAATGCTGGGATAGTCACTGCAAATGACTGCAGTGACTATCCCAGCATTCTTGGCACCACAGTTCCCAACAGTCGCCCCACTAATGGTGCCAAACCTACAGTTGGAGACCGGAGATGAAGGTTGCCATCAAGCTGAAGGAGGTGTCCTACAAAGTAAGTTAGATTGAGGGACCACTGAGACAGTTGTCTGCTAAGCAGCCCACATCAAGTGATGCGTTGCTTTGGCAGTTGCAGTAGCAATAAACTTGGATGTAGGAGGAGGTTGCTGAGGCCACGGAGCAGGACTTTCAGTCAGCACCAAAGACATTCTGGCAAACTCTCCACAGTCTCTGGAAGGGAAAGCAGCACTTGGTCCATGTTGTCTATGGTGCGGATGTGGAGCTGCTGACCACATCTGGGAACACTTTCAGTGGTGGAAGGTATGCCGTACATCGAGGATCTCCTCAGTCTCATCAACACATATTTCAAGAAGGAAGCTTCCCTCATCACTGGGATTAAATGATAGCTAAATGATAGCTAAGGCTGTTAAACGAATCCTTAGTGGCAGTGACCCAGGGGTGGATGAAGGCTCTGGATGATGTTGTCGTGTCCTCTGGAGTGGCAAACTGGGGTGGTGGTTTCCCTGGGGAACTAGAGTGTTTGTGCAAACCTGGAGGGGCTACCTTTAGAAGAAAGGGGTATTTGCAGCACCAAATTTGAGGGGTTACCCATTGGAATTGGGTTCCCCATTGGAATTGATTTGTAGGAGATACCAGTAGTAGTAGTAGTAGGTAGTATTACAGATAACAAATGTGGTATTTGAGGTGTTACCTGGAAGGTCAGGTCGTATTTGACACTTTACCTGTAGAAGCAAGTGGTATTTGAGGATCCTCTGCACTGGTTTGAGCAGGTATGTCTCAAGAGGTAATGAATGGTTCAGAGTTGTCTGTCTCTCCTGGAAGAAGCGAATTAGACTTTCATTTTTCATCATGCACTCCCTCAATACTACCACCGAGCTGCAAAGGGAGGGAGGGAGAGAGCGAAAGAGAGAGAGAGAGAGAGAGAGAGAGAGAGAGAGAGATTATTACATTACTATAAAATTACACAAATTACAAACCCATGAGCACAATTTTTTAATCCAAGAGACTTTCTCATGCTGTTTTTAATGCTTTGTTTTCAGTCACAGTAATAAAGCTTCCTACTCAGCCAGTGCTCGCAAAACTCGAAGATCAAAGGTTCAGTATATTAAAATGTCTTTTAACTTATGATAAATAACTGTGAGTTCAGCCTCAATCTGTTACAGATGAAAGTTTCTTTCCTTACTCAAACAATATGACACAAATCTGATCCAGAATCTAGTGAGGAGCCACTGAACCAGAATCTGAATCTAAGAACCATGAAGGAGGTTGATGGATGTCCAGGTTAAGATTACATGCATCCACAGAGGGAGAGAGTTCAGCCGTGATGAACTCTGATGAACATTTATCACAACGCCACAAGGGACATTTAATGAGAAAAATAAACAGAGCCAAAGGCAGACTTGAAGCTGAAGGAGGTCGCAACACTGATGGAGCAGCAGGAGGTGAGAAGGAACACCTCAATTCTGATATCCTTTAACAAACATTCATCAGGGCACATTAGAAAGGGGGGGTTAAAGAGGAGGTGAAGCAATGATGGAGGAGGGGGGACAAGACAGATGAAGGGGATTAAGAGAGGACGATGAAGGAGGTGAAGGACTCCACATATGTTTGGAACTTGGACAGACATACAAGTTTAGAGAAGAATGAGAGAAATTGAAGAGATCAGAGAAACAAACATCTGTCACAATTTGAACAAAGACAGGGACAGATTGAAGAGCACAGAGAGAAACTATGAGAAAGAAAATAAAGCAATCTTGAACATGGATGAGACACAGATAAAAGAGAGGAACAATGTGGATTAGACTTAAGATGATGGAGGAGAGGGAGACTCCTCCGTTGTTGTAGGTCCTTCAACAAAAAACTTGAAGGAAAGCATGGTGAGGTGGGAAGAGGGGATACTGGAAGTGGTGAAAGAAGACGATGGAGGACACAAGAGTCTCCTCGGCTGTTATGTCCGCTGACAAACATTTATCACAGCATGAGGCCAAAAAATCTTGGACACCAGTGGTAAGATACATAAGTTGGAGAGGTTGAAGAAAAGGGAGGAGGAAGGAGGACAGGAGGCAGGAGGTCAAGGTAACGATGGAGCTACAGAGCAGGCTGTTTTCCTCAGGACAGACATGAATCACAGAAAGCGGTCCAGAAACTCTGAGCAGCACTAATATCATCTGCAGACACATCACTGATGAATTCAACAGAAAATCTGAAGCGTCCAAACAGAAACAAGCTCGTCTGAAACGTTACTCATTTGCAGCGTTGTCAAATATTCTTAAAAAACTATGATCTGATTTCAGAGAGGATATATAAGGAAATGAGTCTTGTTTTCCATTTCACACATGACTGGCAACCTCAGATTTGGCCACGACTGCATGTGAATGTTATTCCTCGGGTGACATAGAAGTGCTGAACTGACACCAGACCTCTGTGAGGATGCACAGTGTGTTATTAAAGGAGGTGAGTGATGACATCAGGTCTGTATGTGCGGAATTTGTTATCGCAGCAGCAGAGAATTAATTCAAACAAAGCATCTCATGGTGCAAAAGTAAAGATGATATATCAAGTCACTGCAAAGATGCAAAGACACACAATTAGCTTGAGAGGTTTACTGTAACACAATGTCACAAAACCCAGACAAGGTCATTTTTTATAATGTATTTCCAAACATGAACCAAAATGTTGACATGACATGAAATAGTGGAAATTAGCACTACTTCACTAGATAGCAATCTGAAATGGATAGGCCATTTTGTAAGTAGTCACATGTTCAGTAGTGCATTGTCTTTAAGTATTTAAAGTTCAACAGTTATATCATAAACTGAGGACAGTTTCTGTGTGTGTCCACCTTGATTAAAAAGAAAGGTAGGCGTGGGAAAAACTGAGTGAGGAAGTTGGACCACCTGCTTACTTTTGAAACTATGTCTGTCACTTCATTCAAGTTGGGTATCATTTCTGGGTAGCTCAGTGGTAGAGCGAGCCACCTTTCAACTTGAAGGTTCGATTCCCGGCTCCGCTAGTCTACAGGCTTAACCCCACGTTGCTCTTGACGGCTGTGCCGGCAGCGTGCGAATGGGTATGAAAGATGAGTGATAGCACATAGTTGCGCTGTATGAAAATGGGTGTGAATGGATGTGAATGGCAAAACTATATTGTAAAGCAGCTTTGAGTGGTCATCAAGACTAGAAAAGTGCTATACAAATACAGACCATTCACCATTTATTACTACTAATACTGATATTGGTAGTGCTTTTTGATACAAATACTTATCAATACTCATATTCTCTATAATTTGCCTGACCACAGAGACGCGGTCTAGTGCTTTAAGATGCAGAAAAAAGTTTTCTCCACGTGACATGTGTGCTTTCTTTTCACATGGATCACTGTTGTAAAGCTAAGTTAGGTGTAACATAATTATGAATAGCACCATTTGTCCTGATAGTATCTGCTTGTTCCGTACTGACCAATGAGAATGTAGTACTAATGTAATACCAGTATTCAATCCTCATCCCTAGTGAGGTCACAGTTCCTAAGTAAAATTGCTTCGCTTTTGGTTTTCAGAGTTGAACTGAAGTCCAGACGTTCCTGAAATTGAAACTCTGGAGGAAGCCAATTATCTGCAAAGTTTGCCTTGCACATTTTCCAAACACCTCCAGCTACCTAGTCGAATCTTCAGATAAAGTCCAAGTGAGCTCATGAGACAACACAGCAGGAAAAAGTCGAAATAATTACAGGGAGCGAGTGGGCGAGCGCCCCGTCTCCAGACCCGGGCATCGCTCCTCGCCTAGATGTGCCAGACATTCTCCTGCTGTTGTTACCGTGTCTGCTGCAAAAACCATTCTAAAAAAGTGAGGCAGATGTCCATGTCAGTATGGACAGTGTCTTTCAGAAATGGAGAGATCACCTCAGGTCATCTTTGCGTACAAAGCCTGTCCTTGTTCGTGCTTATTGTCAAACATTAGTGTTTGACAAACTGGCGATGAGACTGAACTGTTTATCTGATGACTTCAAATTAAAAGGCTCAACATGAACACTGCACTCTCTGGGGGGAACTCGCAGGAGTGTTACGCCTTGTGCCATTGTTATTTTACAGCAGACATTTTCAGGCTTTACAAAAAGCACAACTATCCTGATTCCAGATGACAACAACACAAACAAACGTCATAGAGACGTCAAAGAGCCACAGTCAAAGTGAAGCTGTAAATCTTGTGATCTCAGATAAAAGCAGCCCTTCACATGAAGAATGTAAAACACATGTCAGATATGAATACTGCACCAGAGACATTCCTTGAAAACTGTACTTGGAAGGTTCTCAACCGTCAGACGTTTTAAAGACTCTCAGAGGTGAGTGTTTTATTTTCTATTTTGTTCATGTTGTGAGTGCTCTCTGAACACACACACACACACAAAGTGTGAGGTGGTGTGCTGGACGTAAACATGCACAGACTGAAGCCAGTCTCCATGCTTTCACAGGCTGCAGATAATTACAGCTGCTCCCATGAGTTTGACTTCATCTCCACCAATCACAGGAACCTGACACCAGCCTCAGTATGCACTGCCACTCACCAACACCATTAACCTCTCCAGCTCTCCACTTTCCTCCTCACTAAATAACATTTCAATGCGTGCGTCACTATCGTGCTATTCTTTGTGTTGCATCGATGGATTGTGTAGTGGTGTGGTAAAATATCCAATGTTAGAGGGACATAGTGAGTTTTGGTGTCATGCTAGTTCGAATTCAGGATCATGGGCCCCTTTTACAACTGGCTTTAAAATGCCAAACGTATAATGTTTATACACCCGAGGACGGATTGTTATCCGATCTGCCAAACCACCAACGTGTCGACAAAACTCCAAAATGGTGCAGTGTCTTTCTTCTGTTTTCCACTTTTGTTCAAAGACGACTTTTTCCCCTGTGTTCCTGCATCAACAAACTTCACGTGCGACTACCACTGTTGTTGTTGTTGATATTGCAGCGCACAAAGGGGGAAGTGGGGGGGGGGGGGGGGCGGGTGGAGATTCACATTGTGTCATTGCAGAGTAATGCAAAATTGAATTTGTATGTAATTTAATTGCATGGAAATTTCACTTCACATTTGGTGGAAATACACCACTGGAGGTTTGCTTCACTGACTCTAGCTGAAACATTTGAACTAAAAAAAAAAGAATGTGTTGGTGTCTCTCCAGAAAAGAACAGGGGAAATATTTGTAGGTTGTGTCCCATGAGCAAACTCAAATTATCCCACAGTCAAACTTAAGCTAGAGTAACATGATACACTGCATTTGGTTTGACAGGTTCAGTTCACTGCCTTGTTGACAGGGCAGTAGATTCAGTGACGGATTCATTTTCGGGGGAAGCGAGGATGACTTTTGATTTAATGTGATAAAACGTGCAGTTGTTTCAAGTGTAAATGGACTCTTCGATTCAATAACAGACACAAATATGTTGGTAAAATTAGGACTTTGGCTACAGGAGATGGTGTCGCGTAACGTAACACAGGTTAAACATGAACATCTTAAGTGCGGTAAAGCTCGAAACATAAATGACCCTCAAGACCCTCAACAACTGAAAAGAGCTGGTACGTCCTTGTGACATCATCAGTTTAAGAAGTGAGGTACGACTCAATTTTTTCTTTTTTCACAAATTTAGAGGAATCTTCCGTTTGATTGTCAGTGCTTCATCTCCACTCTGGATTAAATATGACATGTGTAAACTCAACCGTCTCCACATGGGATCTCATTGAATCTGAACCTGCCAATAACCTGCACTTTTCTTCTTTCTCTTGGAAACACTTCTCTTTCATGAGCAATCAGTTAAAGTCTTGGCATTTAATGAGACAACCCCTTCCCCCCCTCACACACACACACACACACACACCAGCAGTTTAGCATGATAAATTTGTATCTGGAGCTGTGTACAGTGATGAGACACGAGTCTGCTGATGTTGCCTCTTTTCTGTGATTTTTATACAGAAACTTTTCTTTGGAGCGCTTCTCTTCTTTCACATCCTGGCAGAGAAGCTGCGTTCCTGGAGCCATTTTGTTATCTGGCATGTTTCTCTGTAACTAACCGAACAAAGACAAACATCTCAAGTTCCCAGTGCGGCTGCACTCAAGTTCACAAAACCTGCAATCCAGCACATTTCCCTCCAAATCTGACCCAGCGGATCACAGCGGAAAAATGTGGAGAGCAGACGCTGACAGGGAGCAACTGTCCTCACTGCTGGAATTCACATCAATGACACAACTGTCCAATCAGGAAGATCCTGGTTGCAATCATTATCATCATTCACGCTATTATCTGCCAGGGGTTTGATTAATATCACCCTGCTCATCTTGTACTCATGATGAGTTGCTTTTTGATTTGATTATTAATGATTACTTATGATAGATGTGTGTGTAAATCTGACACTGTGGTCTCTGCTCACATGTAACAGTGAGCAGCTGACACACAGATACACACACATACTGCTAGTGTTTGCGCGTACAATATCACTACTGTACACACACAGAAAGTGTGTGACCTGGGTTTAATAGTTTTCAAAAGTCAGATTACAAAAATGTAAAACCATAAACCTGATTCAATTTTTTAAAATTTAACATTGCAATTTTCAGCTGTTGATAAAAGCTGCAAAGCTCAGTTGTGATCCTTTTTGCAGTTGCACTGGAACGCAGCATAATTCCAATGCCTTAAGATATATGGTCTACCAAATAATTGGCTGAAAGTGGTGTCTATCAAATATGTCTCTGATATATCATTGCTTGAAAACATTTAAGACATGTTTTAATTCTGAATGGTCAAAAGTATTAAGGACGACTTCTGTGGATTTTACACTATTGCTGTGCCTGTGATGTTGTTGATGTTGAAGTACTCAAAGAAAAGTTGTCATTGAAAGAAAATTCAGTTTGATTCAATTGAAAAAAACAACAGACCTCTTCCATAATGTTGTTTTTTGGAGAATGATATATATATGATATATCATTAATTAAATAGTCTTACAATGAACAGAGTATCTCATAACTGTATCATCATACGGTCGTTATCATGGACAAAATGTTTTGTAGTAAAGTCCTGTGTCCTCCTTTTTGGTGCTAAGTAAATGGCCTCCCTACTTTAGCTCCTTAGCTTGTTAGCACATGAGCATACAGTACGAGGTTGTCTGGTTCTCAGTGATTCAGGTCATTATATCTCCCAGAGTATATGTACTGTATATGTACTAACACATTTAGTTGAAAAGGTATCACCTGTCATCCAAGAAGCTTCTTCAGTTCTGACTGGAGACTACTTGTAAGCTTATTAGCTCATTAGCCTGTTAGCTCATTAGCTCACAAGCTCATTTGCTCACAAGCTTATTATCTTACAAGTTCATTAGTTTGTTATCTCAGCTGCCAAATGAAAGCTGAATAAATACAATGTTGTTATTTTCCTGTTTCCATGAGATGTTTAAAATTGAAATGAAAAATTGGAAAAACAAAATAATTTTCCTGTTTGAAAAGTCCATGTCCTCACCTAACCCCCCCCCCCCCCCCCCCCCCCACACACACACACACACAACCATTAACCTGCTCCTCCATGATACTTTTAGTTCCAATGACAATAAACATGTATGGAAACACAATACGAAACAACAACATCTTGATCAAATTTGTGTTTAAATCTGTTTCCATTTATTCTCACACACACATGCATGCTTGTGTGAGGCTTTAGTTTGGCTGCAGTGAACGGAAGTCAGTGCAGAGTGTTAATATCTGTGCAAACCTCTCTCTGTGTGTTTTTGTATTTGTGTCTTTGTGAGGACCAAAAACCATATGGAGTGAGGACATTTTTGGCAAAGTGAGGACATTTTGACTCGTCCTCAAATCTATAAAGGGCTTTTTTCAGGGCTAACCTGGTTTTAGGGATAGGCACTTAGTTGTGATGGTTAAGGTAAGGGTAAGGGGCTAGGAAATGCATTATGTCTATGAGGGTCCTCACTATGAATGAAGTGCAAACGTGTGTGTGTACTTACTTGGGGTAGTTCATGCAGTATAATGTGTAGATGTCAAAGGCTTCACTCTGAAAAAAAGAGAACAAAGTTAACGCTAAAGAGAGAAGAAAGACGAGAACGGATGAATCACAGTAAAATAGTTAAAAACACATGCTGTAAAGACAATACATAGCATATTTTATAAAATCACTGATAAAAGAAATAGTAAAAAAAATAAACAATAAGAGGAGCTTGATTCCACATATATGAAGCTTAAAGGCACTGACAACATGACTGAAATTTAAAGATAAAAACATGTGGATAACCCCCTGGTGGCTGACTGCAGTATATCTCATAAGCCCCACATAACGGCATGCAGTATAAAAGTAAGGATGTAGCAGGACAATCAATATGTCTGATTATGTCGGCTAGACTTTTTATTTTTTACCCGTGTGTGTATTAATGTTTATTTACACTGTACTACAACACTCATCATATCTAATTACATATACAGTGCAACAATATGTACAACTACATTTTTTGTGTAGCTACAAATATAATATGTTGTATTTGCAATTATTATCACTTCATATACAACAACATACAGTATAACTTACTTTATGTATGTGTATAACTGCACATACATAAATCAACATTAGATGTGTTAGTGAGGATAATTTACAGACTGAACCTTTAATCATCTAATGAGAGCGTGTTCTGTGTTTGTGCTGCAACATGTGAGAACAATGTCACTACTGTCCACATGCACACACATGCGCCGGCGTGCGCACACAGGCACATTAATTAGGTGTTGGTTTGATCCTCAGCAGCAGAAGGCAATGGATGAAATGACGTTTATGTTTGGAGTTTACTGAGTGTTTCATGTCAAATAACACACACACACACACACACACATGCACGCACAAACTGAACTCACCCGTTCTACGAAGCACTCAGCAATGGCCACAGCATGAGGACTCCTCTCTAGATCCTCCAGCAGGTCACTAAGGAGACACATAAACACACACATTTAAACAAGTATCCACAAATACAAGTGCACCTGAACATTACATTACATTACACCGTGCCATTTTCACTGATTCACTCTCACTCAGACACATGAAAGCATGAGTGGGGAGTGGTGCTGGATAATAAGATTTAAGGGTTTCTTAGTTTGTGTTCCAGGTGTTTTACATGTCTTCAGAGCTGGTGTTCACCTCCACCCTGTGTGATCCAATCACAGTATCCAGCTCTAAGCTAAAGTCTGCAGACCACTGACTTTCTCACACCAAAGAATCTAAAGAAAACCAGCCATTTTTACATCACAGCACAAAGGAGTTGTTGATCCACTGCTGCCAACTGTGTTAGTTTGTGACTTTTGTACTTAAAATAATTTTTTTTAGATTTACAGATTTAAGTGACATGTACTAAATAAGGATTTTCTAATCCAATCTCATGGTGAGACAGCATTTTTTCTCTGTGGACTTTCACAAACTGATATAAGTTTTAATACAATAATGTAAAAAGAAGAGAAAAGACAAACATGAATTGTGTACACAGAAACACTGACACTGAGGTTTCTGACGTCCACAGTTACAGTGAATGAATGAATCATCGACCTTCAGCTTCTCATGTTTGGTCTTTCAGGACCTGCAGGATCTGAATCTGTCAGTCCACAGCATCACAGACGACCACAGACACAGAGCAGCACAGACGGATCAGGTTCCCCCGCAGAGAGAGAAAGAGAGAGAGAGAGAGCGAGAGAGAGAGAGAGGCATGGAGGTATGTGTGGGGCATGGAAAACTTTTAACACTGTAAGAAATGTGGGACATAACTTGTAGTAACAGTTACACACTGCACCGAAAATACTGTTCCCACTATCTGTCATCATCTCTATCATCATCTTGCCACGTCCCACACACACACGCACACACACACACACACACACGTGTGAAGCTCCTTTATCTCTTTATCTTCATTCTTCTCTTCTGCACACACACAGATTATTATTACATGTGTCTGTATTTATAAAGTGATGTAAATGTGAGTGTGTGTGTGTGTGTGTGCCTGCATGTGATTACGGCATCTAAATAGCAAAGAGAAGTTGTCATCAATAAGCAGTGATTAAAAATGAAATTACAATGATGAATGCTGCTGAAAGAAACCAGCTGCAGCAGGAAGCCCAGCTCAGCTCAGGTCAGCTCAGTTCAAATTAATAAATTTTTATTTGTAATTATTTATATTTAAGTACTTTGGACTCAGGCCGCACGGTCGGCTTGTACTGTGACACGTTAACGGCACACAGACTCATGTGAGAAAAAAGTCAACTCTTTCATTATATTCACACATGTACAGTCTGCAGGTCGAGTCATACCTGTGACACTGTGTGTTCAGACTCATTTAAAATCTCACACAGACTAGTGATGTAGCAGTTCACTGTCAAAAGTGTGAACGAGTGTGAGTGAGATTCAGTGGGTGAACCAGAAAAGAAGCAGAAGAAGTTTTATACTTAAAAATACGACCCTTCTGGTGCCAAAAGTCTGACGAGGACCTGAAAACTGTGGCTCAAACAGAATCTATCAATCAGCAGAGAGGCTGAATGACCTCAGAGGAGCGATATTTACTGCAAAATATATTTTACAGCAACACAGCAGAGGAGGAGGAGGAGGAGAAAGCGCTGATTGTGTTAATGTGTAAGAATCAGGAGGAAATCCAGAGACCTGACAGGAGTTTAATGGTGTTTGTAAATCAGGAGGAGGAGAGGAACAGAGCCACAAACATCTTTTACAACTAAATGAGTGGGTATATGTTTTATATTGTGAATTTACATGCTAAACTGGTGATTGACTCATTTCTCATTCATATTTCGTGTGTAACCATGGTTACATTTTGGTATTTTTCACTTCAGCTCAACATAATGTCACTCTGGAGATAGTGCAGACTGCACAAGTAGACGCCAAAATGATGCACCCTTAACACCTAGCTGTCATTTCCTCTGGTGTCAATGTTTTTTTTGTTTTTTGTAATATGTTATCTATTTCTTACAGAGACCCAGACATGACATGGGGGGGAAAACCGCTTATTTGTGGCCATGAAATACTAAATTGTGGGTTTAGAATCATTCCTATCAACAGATTCAACGTCTGTGATCAATAACATTAAAACAACCATTGTTGAAACAAATACATGACATATTTTGAATCAAAACAAGCTACAACGTCGTTTTCGTCAGAAAGAGCTGCATTGATCTCTATGTGCTGTCGTCAGTGAGACCGGAGCACAGGGACCGTCAACAAAAAAAACATTTTTAACCCTTTTTCCAACATACAGAGGCTATAAGAATGAGTCTTATATCCTTTTTCTCAGCACGACCTATAGGCAATATGATGAAATTATTGTTTTTATAGAAACACACTTAATGATGACTTAAAACATTTTTTTTAATCAGATTGAATTTGTGAAATTTGGAAATACGTAATAATTCAATAATATAATTCAAATTTCCCTTTGCTCGTTTTTTTTGAACAAATATTGTGTGACTTCTGCACAATTATCACTACTATGCAATATAAAATTAATCATAACCATGACTTAACAACAACACTATTCATTTAGTACACCATGATACAGCGTACTGCCATTAAACTCACCACACATGTTTCCTTTGGATTACACTACACCACTTCGTGTGTATTATGCTAAATAAATATGTCTCAACAATGTTTCATTCAAATGTTAACTATACTTAACTTTTTGAGAATATCATTATAACTCATTCCCAAACTAAAATAAAACTCAATCTCACTATAATCTCTTTAATCCTCAGCCCTCTTTCATCCCCTTTTACTTACACAGCTCTCAGGGTTATTCATGGGAATGATATTTATATTATTAATTATTATTTCATGCACATGCACATTATACTGATTTTGTGGCCACAAATGTGAGCTTTTTTCCCTCCATGTTATGTCTGGGGCTCCCTACTCTCTCCCATAATTCTCTCATTCTCTCACACCATCATACTTCACAGTCTCATCTCAGTCGTCATTTTACTGGTTGCCAAAAAATCTGCCAAATACTCTGGAAGACAATAAGAACAATAATCTGAAAAATCTGTAATTAATTGTGAATTTTCCATTCACTACTCTCCCCTGATTGAGACAAAGCGGAAGTCGTTGTAGAAGAAGAAATGACCACATTCACCAGGGTTAGATCAGATTATTAGGAGTGACTCAGGAGTGAAAGCTGATTTCACACTGCAGCCAAAGGTCAGATGTAAGTGGACATGAGTGGCTTGTTGAGTGTGGGTAAAAAGTGGGTTATGGGAATCAGACTATACAGGGTTGGTACCTGGCATAAACCATTTATACATTTGTTAAGGGCCACAAACACAGAGGGGCAGCAAGATATATATATAATATAATATATATAATCAATTTTATTATTTATTTATTCTGTTATTTATATTCTATGATTCATGTCCGTGTCTGTCATCTATGTCATGCTGTGCACTGTTTTGCAGCCACTGTGGACACATTTCACTGTGGAGACAATAAAGTGTATTAGATTTGACTCAATGTGTTAAAATGAGTTACTTTTGCACACACACACACACACACACCATATAGTGATAGTGAATTTGACCTCTGCATTTAAGTAGTGCACACACACACACACAATGGCAGCACTTATCTTTACCCGGGGAGCATTGGAGAGATTGGGTGCCTTGCTCAGGGGCAGCCCAGCCTTTGTCTTGCAAACATTATTTGTTTCTTGACCTCTCAAACTATCTTTTCAAACAATATTTCTTTCTAGTGTGTGGTTTTAGAGCCACAAACCAGTCTTTCAGAGCAGTGTTTCCCAAACAAGAGGGCAAAAACAGTGCTACCAGTTCACAGTAGTGAACAGTAGTGAGAACAGCAGAGTAGAGAGGATTAGTGAGAACAGTAATGAGTCGTTGTATTGATATACTATACATTGTTTTTGTGATATCTCTTGATGTCTATGAGTCACATACACACACACACACACACACACACACACTTAATATGAGGTTACACCACAGAACTCTCTCTGCATTCTTAGTTAACAAGCTGAAATCAAGTCTTTCATTATCACAAAAACATACGTTTATAAACAAGGAGACACACACACACCCACACGCACGCACACACACACACACATCGTCTCTCCCTCTCTCTCTCCCTCTTTCTCCTCTGGCGTCAGGCCTCATTTTGTGGCTGGCGGACATCATTAGTGGGGGATTGTGGGAGAGGAAGAGGGAATTCTGGGTGTTTTTCTGATTTGTTTTGTTTTTTGTGAACAGGGTGAAAACAGAGGTGGGGGGGTGAAAGAGAGGCGATTATCTGGAAAAAAATGAAAAGTAAGAAAACAAGGACAGAGAAAAAGATGGACATGTGTAAAAAAACAAAAGGGGACACACTGGGCTAATACGTGCAGCGAGAAAGAATCGCGACTCGCGGTTGCAGGACGCACAGAGACCACGGCAAGTAACGGCGCTGAATAAACTCTGATGAATGGTGTGATGTCACTTCAAGTTAACCTTTGACACTTGGAATAAAAATGTCATCACTTGATTTTAGTGAAATAGATGTGCGTGTGAGATTCTGTTACATTTGGCTCATTCATTATTTTGTGTTCCGCAATGTCACAGTGACACCGACCCTTGAACTCCAAACTCTCCCACAGCACACACACACACACACACACAGAAAGACAGCGAGACAGCGAGAGAGAGAGAGAGGGAGGGAGAGAGAGAGAGAGAGAGAGAGAGAGAGTCATCCATGTGAACTGTAATTTCTTCATTTCATTTGCTGCACGACACATTTTATCATCTCCCCTCTTCTCTCAGTGCTTTTAGCTGCTGAGTAAACAAACCGAACCCCAACCCCACATGACCTTGTGACACCAGAGCCCCCAAAAACCCGAGCCGGGCCCTCCTCTGCGGGGTCGGGGCCAAACAAAACACACAAGGGGCCGAGGTCTGTTTTTTGTCCTCGTGCAGAGCAAGACAAGTCTTTAACAGAGTGATAAACAGCCACTGACGGTGAGGCATCTGAGATATGCTGCTGAACTGAGCTGATGATGGGAGGAGGAGGAGGAGGAGGAGGAGGAGGAGGAGGAGGAGGAGCTGTGGTTATACTTTTTCAGCCTCTAAAAGAGAGACTTTTGGAAACATTGCTAGTCCCATTTTATTTTTTGAAAAACTTGCAGAGGTGTTCTAGTGAGGATGAACAAAAACCTACAACAAACTTTTCTTTTTCTTATTTTAATGTGGTCAAAATACTTTCATTTTGAAAACTGAGACTTTAAGTTTAAAAACTCTGGAGTTGTGCTTTACTGTAGACAAACAGAAATTGAGACTTTTTTCCAAAAGAATCTGAGGCTGTATTTTAGTATGGACAAACAAAAACTTACTCTATTTACTTTTTTTTTCTTATTTCAATGTGGTCAAAAGTGAGTAAATACTGAGACTTTTATTTTGAAAACTCCTGAGTTGTGCTTTGTTGTAGACATACTGACTTTTTTGAGGACGAGAAGACGAAGTAGAAGTAGAACGAATCAAATTTACAATGGCAGTGTCGCGTTTCATTAATGACGTCAAACACACTCTGTGAAATATCTCAACTACATGGAATGTGACCATCGTTATAGAAAATGAGACTGGTGTCAGTCCTGTGCTTTCACACAGGAGTGAACAATGTGTCCTATGATTGTGGACTTTTTCTTTCTTTCAGCAGGACGAACCTGCAATTAGTGTCATCATTGGAGCCAAGACCGCGCTGCTTCAGGTGCGTTTGATTTACGCGCCGTTGCTGCAGCTCGGGGGTGAAGTGGAAAGTGCTTTGATAAGAACAGAGTGTGTGGCAGCAGTTTATCAGTTGCCGCACTCATCCAACATAAGCACTCGTGTATAAGAGACTCTCTTATCTTCATCATCATTTATTGTCGTTTAATGGGATTTTAATTTCTAACATCAGCAAAGTTGGAATGGAAAACTTAAAAAAACAGGAGAAAGTTTATTAAAAAGATGAAATATTATCACCAATTCTGTCTTATTATACAACTGCACACTGAACCTTTAACCCCTGCCTACCTGAACCTTTTGAACCTAAAGTTTTACACTCTGCCTTTAGTGTAAATTACTTTTTAATGTGACATAAACTAATTATATATATAAAAAAAAATTGTATTGCAGGTCTGTCTCCTGCATTGGATTACAGAACTATATGTTAATATACTATACTATACTTATTACAATAACAATAATAATAATAATAATGGATTTTAACAGTATTTTAGCTGTGGGAGTGACTGTTACAGTACAGTGTGCAAATAATTGAGATTATTTTGACTGGAATTAAATAACTGCGATATGATTTGTGATATCAGAGGGAATGATAACTTTTACATAATTATTCTCCTTTTCATTTAAATAACATGTTTAAAATGATCACTGTGACATATCTGTGACAAAAAAGAAATGTTTTCTTCAGTCAAAATTTGATCTAAAATAGTCATTTGACACACATTAGCGTTTTCCGCCATTTGAAAAGTGCATTGGGCCGTATTGCGATTGTGAATTTGGATTAATTGTTCAGCCTTAGTTAGCGTTAATGTTAAAAGCAATCCTAACTTTTTAAAACTTAATATCATTTATTTCATCATATTTAATCAGATCATCTAACTGATCGATTTAAAGAGAGACTAAAGTAAAAGATGCAACATAGTAACAACTGTAGAACTACCATTGATTTCTTTCTGACACATATGTGACGTCACAATTCATGCACGCGTGACGCAGTAGAACAACCACAAGCTCTGGGAATAGTGTCATCGCGCGGGTGTGTGTGTGTGTGAAAGAGGCTAAGAAAGCTTTTCTCCTCCTGGACACGTGAGTCATGTGATGCAAACATAATGTTATATAATCTGTTTTCCTATAGCTCAGGTTCAGGTTTGACATGTTAGTGCTGAGCTTTGCGTTTTTTTCACCTTTAAAGTGCTGATAGTGCACAAACTAACACTTTCACATTAAATGTGTGTGAGGTGAGCAAGGTTGTTATAGTTGGAAATAACTAAAATTGAAAAAACATTTTGTTAACTGAAACTGCTATAAGCTCAGAGGTGAGCAGCGACTGCCACACACAGCTCACACGTCTCTAAATCACAGTAATTACAGTCGGCTGTCTTGTACGTGTTCCGTGTAAAGACGGTGTCACTATAAAAACATACCTGAGAGCTTAACAGGTTCCTCAGACGTCTGTTTGATTTACGTCTCTGTGGAAAAAAAATCCACCAGAGTGTGTTTTATATGCCAGAGCTGCAGCCTCCGATAAATAAATGTACTCTGTTCACTTAGGGTTAGGTATTAACTGGCTATGATTAAGGTTAGGGATAATGAGTTGAAGTCAAAACACACACAGAAGCTGTGTCTCAAATCATTAGGCTGCATCCTCAGAGTCGTCGCTGCTGTCGGTGGCACACTTGGAGGAGGCCCTGTGACCAATTCCCCTAACTTCTTTCTCCGTGGCACCAAAGCCCATAGAGAAAACGAGCATTTGTAGGTGGTGGGGACACAGGAGCTGCTGTTCTACTGCTGACTCATACATTTCTGTCCCTGGAGTAAATCAGAACAAAGGATTTCAGAACTTAAGTCACAAAATAACACATATGAACTCACTGATGGAGGCAACAGTGGATCAACAACGTCTGTGTTCCATGATGCAAAATCACTCATTTTCCCTATGGATTTCGTTTGTGGAAGAGTGAGAGGTTTGTGACACAAAATGTACATAAACACATTCTGAAGACATCGTAGAAACTAAGATGATGTAGATTTAGAAGAGTCTCAAAACTTTTCTCTCCGGTGTCCCTTTTCTTGCTGGTTCTCAGTGGGGGGGAGGGGCACAGTACAGTACAGTACATCGTCATGTGCGTTAGTGCCGCTGCATTCAGATTACCCAGCAGCCTCAGCTGTTTGTCATGGAGCTTATGTGAACATGTAAAGAGTCACGCACCTACACTCAGCATCCAAATCCCACTGTGTGTGTGTGTGTGTGTGTGTGAGAGAGAGAGAGAGGAGAGAGAGAGAAAGAAAGAGAGAAAGAAAGAGAGAGAGAGAGAGAGAGAGAGAGAGAGAGTGTGTGTGTGTTTCTGAGTTTAACAGCCAATCATAACCAAGCTTCAACCGTCACCAAGTTGACCCGAGTGTAGAGTCATGGTGGAGCTATGCTGGATGATGTAGTCACTGCGGACTTATTATGTCTACACATCTGGTACTCTGTGTGTGTGTGTGTGTGTGTGTGTGTGTGTGTGTGTGTGTAAGCTGGGGGTTTTCTTATTTTTCTCTCTGGACAAAGAAAGAGAGAGAGAAACCAGGTCATTCAATTTTGCCAAACTCTGCACGACCCTGAGACAGAGTGTGTGTGTGTGAGAGAGAGAGATAGAGAAAGAGGGAGAGAGAGAGAGATTAGAGGCAAAATTGAGGATGTCTGAACCATTATTGCTGCATTATTAACTATAATTAACTAATTAAATACAATCAAATTGATTGTAGAGGTGTACACAAACACACACACACACACACACACACACACACACACACACACACACACACACAGATGTGTCTCCCCCTCTCGCCCTCTCCTCCCTCCCCCTCACTCTCCCTCTCACAGTATTTCCCATGAGAACCAGGAGCAGGAAGCCTGGATGGAATGAAAACTGTGTGTGTTTGTACTGACACACGTGTGTGTCTGTGTGGGTGTGTGTGCATGTGTGTGTGTTTGTGCGTGCATGTGTGTGTGTGTGTTGGAGCAGACACAAAGAAAGTGTGAAAACAGGACTCTCAGCAGGGTGGAGTGGAGGGCTCAGTGTGTGTGTGTGTGTGTGTGCACTGCACGCATGTGTGTGTGCGTGTACGTGTGTGTGTGGGGGACATATTTTAACAGCTTCCTTTCCACGAACTTGAAGAAAATGCCCTCAAACACACGCACATGCAAACACCGAGTTGTCTTTCTGTTTCATTCTTAAATCGCACATTCAAAACTTCTCTGACTGCTTGATTGCTGCCCTTTAAAGGGATAGTTCAGGACTTTGAAGCGTAATTGTGTGAGATACTGACACATCGTCAGCACTGAGTGCTCCCTGTCTGAGTTAAGGAGGCTCACTCTCAGTGAAAACATGGCTGCCAGAGTTTAAACTGTTAAGTTACATCTTTCGTTATTATTGACATAACTCTGTGTCTTTATTCTACCACCGAGGGCTCACATATGTTTTAAAGATGGTGGACAGCGGTCAGGACCTGTTTGAATGAAAATACAACTTTAAGGAGGAAGAGAAGAGAAGAGGAGATGAAGGTGAGTTACCTGTTGAACTCGTAGATGTCCTCGATGTTGCAGAACAAAGTGCTGACCTGCTCCGGATTTAAGGGCAGAGTGCCGCAGTCAATGATGCAGCCGAGGTAGTCCTGCAGAGACATGGAGAAGGCATGTGGTGACTCACACGACTCACACAACGGTGTTCACCTTATTATTATTTTGTTAACATGTTATTATTTTTGTTTGTTTCTATTGTTCCTATTGTATGTGCACTGACGTGAGATTTTTAATCTCATTAAGGGTTTCTTGGACATAACCCTAACCCTAAATAAAATAAAATAAAATAGAAAAACATGAAAAACTTTTTTCCAGAAACTCTTTGGTCTGCTATGGATTTTATATGGATTTTTTGGAAATGCAGTACCCTCAATGACCACCAGGGCACTGTGTTGTTCTTTATGACTGAGAAGCAGTTTTCTGATGCTGTGAATTGAAAAACAATTACACCAAACTATGTTTACCATAAAAGCAAAGTCTACAATTTGTGTCAACACTACAAAACAAAAACCTCTACATTCTCTCTTTCTCTCTCTCTCTCTAACACGCACCCACACAAAGAAAGAGAGAGAGAGAGAGACACAAGGAGAGAGAGGCACAGTGTGGTCACAAACAAAACCTTTTTGTTTGTTTTGTTATTTTTTTCCTAAATTGGAAACAAAAACAAGCAATTGTGTGTGTGTGAGTGTTTCTGTGTGTGTGGGTCTTTGTGAGGACAAAAAACGTATCAGAGTGAGGACACTGTATGGTGTCCTCACATCTTTAAAGGGATTTTTGGGGGTTAAGACCTGATTTAGGGTTAGCCACTTAGTTAAGGTAACAGGCTAAAGAATGCATTATTTCTGTGAGTGTCCTCACATGAATGTGTATGTGTGTTTGAGTATAATAAGGCATATAAGGAGAGGCCTTGGCCACATTCATCACCTTTTAAAGGCAACAGGAAACACATAGTGGAGGTCACAGGGAGCGGGGGGAGGACAAGATGATGACATGAAGGTGAAGACATGAGAAATGAGGAAGGGACAGAAGAAGAAGAAGAAGAAGAAGAAGAAGAAGAAGAAGAAGATTTCCTCGTCAGTGTGAACAAATGCACCAGCGTGAATTTCACCGTGTTAGTGAACGTGATGATGAAGTGAAGTGAAGTTACTGTTACTGTAACAAAGTCTGTCTCAACTTCCTTTTCTGAACATGTCTGTGAGACGGAAGGTGAAGAAGGAGATCAAGTCTCTCCGTCTCTTTCCTTCCTTCTCGTCTTCCCCTTCTTGTTCCTCAAATCCTCTGCGACCCCAAATTCACCCTCCCTCCTTTTTTCTCTCCCACATTCCTCCTCTGTCGTCTTTCCCTTTTTTCTCCTCACTACCTCTGTATCCTTCTCTGCCCCCCTTTTTGATTTCATCTTTCCCTTGCAGTTGTTTTACTCCGTCCATTCCCTCGTTCTTCACGTCCCCTGCATCTGTCTCTCCCCCTCTCCCCCACCTCCTCCTCCCCCTCGATTTCCTGTCCCACTTGGCTGCAGGATCCTCGCAGCATCAAATGTCTCATGTTCACTTTTCTCTCACAAAAATTGTGTCCAGTGATTCCACTTTGTTTCACTCGTGTCAGCAGTTTTGTGTCAAACGTCTTTAACTGATCAAAAAAAATACAGTGATGTCATCACGTACATCACTTTTATGGGAACAATTTTCCTATTTAAAATCAGCTTTAAAGAGTCGTCAGAGAGAAGAAGAGCTGTTTCCACTTTCTCTCATTCCTCCTTTTCCTTTGTCTGCATTGTTATTATTCTGAAACACACACACACACACAGATTCACAGTGAGCGTGACATCATGTAGCCTCAATCAAAACCAGACTCCAGTGAAACCTCAAATACAGAGAGCAGGAATGGAGGCTTACATTACACACACACACACACACACACACACACACACACACACACACACACCAGGACTCAGGAATTCTGGGATTGCTGCTTTGACTTGCAATCACCACTTTTCTAACTATGGCGTTGAAGGACGCTGCTTTTTCTTTTTCTTTTTTTTCCTGAACGCAACACAGGAGTGAAAGCGACAGTTTGAACAGAAAGGAATAAACATTCTGTTTGATGATTGTGAAACAAAAGCAACACATTCATTTCCTGTCACTTATCTTGAAAAGACTACAGTTATAACTAAGTAAAAATAGACTTAACCTTTACTAGAGAAACAGATGTGAGGGTCAGTGTGGTCAACTTTCTGGATAAAATAAAAGAAACAACATTTTAACAAACAACTATTCTGTTCTTGAATCTCAAAATCTGTTTCTCCTTAAACAAACATGTCAGATGCTCCAAATGCTTCAAATTAAAATAAAACATTAGACTCAAGGAGTGGCCACTGCTGCATTTTTGCTAAACTGTACCAAAATGTACCAAAATGTACATAAACCGCACATGAAACTAGCACAAAGTTTTTGTTTTTAGGTGTGGTTGTATGTGGTACTGACACAGATGGCACTTGACTCGTTTTTGTTTATTTTACGTGGTACCTGGTGCTTTTTTTAGTACCTGCTCTGGTGAGTTTCCAGGTGAGCTGAGCTGATAGTAAAATATGACGTCGACAGACTGCTGGCCCCTGATTGATCAGAGAGTGTAGTCTCTGGAAGAGCCATGAGCGCGATGTCTGACACAAGAATCAAACTGAACAATTCCGAATTGTAGATCAGTTTAAAAAGACTTAAAAATCCTGAAAAAATGTGTTAATCTCCAACATTTACCAAAGAAATGTTTTAAATTTAACAGAGGAGTATTTAGTGACAGCACTGCTTAAAGCCGGCGATCGTAAGCCGGCTTCCGCTGTATTTCAGTTCATTTACTGGAAGTACTGAACTAATCTTTTTAATTAACCGATTTTAATGATTCAGTACACCGAAAACATCTGCCTTGCTCTTCACTAGTTTATGTTTGTTGTGTATAAAACAACATCACGGCAGCCTGCCTATGTTGAGAAGCAACTATAGTAATGGAAAACGACGTGTCTGATACCAAACTGAGTCGAGGCGAGCTAAGTCGTGCTAGAACTGTATCGTGGAAAAGCGCCAACAGTCACCTGACAGGATGGTTCAGCGTTTTAGCACAGGAAACTGAACTTTGTAAACCACTCACCCACAGAGTGCAGAAAATCACACATTTTACATCACAGGACATACAAGTGGTTGATCTACTGTTGCATCCATCAGCAAGTTCAAATGTGTTATTTTGCAACTTCAGTGTTTTAAATACTTTGCTTGGATTTAACTGAGAGACACAAATGTTCCATAAAAGGCAGCTGAAGATCAGCAGCTCTTGTGTCCCTTTGAGCTAAAATCACTGTTTTTTTCTTTGGACTTTTGTGTGGCAGATTGAGTTGATAACAAACTACATTTAAACCTAATTTTTATTACAAATGATGCATTTTCCTCACCACATGTCTTTCCTTGTTAATGTACTGTATATAATTACACGTCTGTGATTTGTGTGACCTCTAGACCTCAAGATGAAGAGAGGCGGAGCCAGGACGGATTAAAATAAAAAAAGAGAAGAAGTGACGATCAAAGAAGTTGCTGCAGCTCCTTCCTCCACAGAAGGTCACGACTGACAGACAGCTGATAAATCTGATGACAGCTAGCCGTGTGTGTGTGAGAGCGAGAGAGAGAGAGAGAGAGAGAGAGAGAGAGTGTGTATACTTCCATCTCTATTCTATCCCATCCATCCAACTGGAGTGTGAAACATCCTTTTGAAGTAAAACAGAGAATTTACTGCTGCTTTCATCTTCTGCCATGACACGCACACACACACACACACACACACACAGCTTCTGCACCTGGACTAATGTTGGATGAAACACACACCCAAATCAACTACTTCTAGAGGAAATCAAAGGTGATTATTATTATTATTATTATTGTTGTCATAACTATTATGAATAATATTATTAGTCTAGTTCTGGTTGGCTTACCCAGTGGCCCAGGTCTGCTGAATTACAGCATGGCGTGACTTGAACCACACAAACTTAAAAACAATGCATCGCAATGCATGAGCTCTATGTGTGTGCGTGTGTGTGCGTGTGTGTGTGTGTGGAGGCCAGCTGCAGGTAAACTGGCCCAGAGGCATTCACACCTGGGCAGTAAATCTGGGCTAAAGTTCCTCCCAAACACACACACACACACACGGTTTATTTGCTTCCTACAGTCAACCACAGCTGCAGCGTGATTGGCTGACAGGTATTTAAGGGCCACCAACTGACGTCACACAATCCTGTTGCGCTACAGTCAGAATCCATTTTGGCAGGAAGTCACGCTGTTCAAATCCACAGACCAGGCAATATGTTAAGCAACTTGTTTTTATCACTGGCTATATTCATAAAAAGAAAAGTGAAGATGTTGGAAAGCTGTTATGGTTCAGGATACCAAAAAAAGTCTGGGACAAGCAAGGGGGAGTACTTTTACCAGAGCAAGCACAGAAGACGGGGATGTGGAAACACGTCTACGGACAATAGATCAATATATCACTTCATATCAGTATCACTTACTAATTAAATAATCTTTTCAATCAGCTTGCTTATTTTTGGAATGTTCAAAGACTTTCCAGGGCCAATTTCCTGAAATTTAAGGACAGAATGTGCTGACACAGCACAGCAAAGTGAACAACAAGATGGGAGGTGAACTTGTTGTTCACTTTAACTGATATGAAGCACACTCTGCATCTGGACAAAGGATTGTCCTAGAGATCTTGGTCAAAGTCAGTCTTTACTCATTACTTGGTCTTTGTTCTGCATGGAATCTCACGTCAACAGCGGAGCGAGACAGTGGACAGTGTCCACACCACCCGCTAGTAATTATGACTCAACGTTTGTTCTGTGTACGTACATCAAGCAATGCAGGGAGAATGAAACAGTAGGCAGCGTCGTAACAAACCAAGCAAATTCAAGCACTTTCAATAACCCATGACTATTTAGGGCAATTTTCAAAAACTTTCAAGGTCCTTGACATTTTTTTTCAAATTCACAAACTTTCAAGGATTCCAAGGGCCCATGGGAACCCTGATTTCACATGCTTTTATCGTCTAAGCGAGTAAGACAAGAGAAAATGTATCAGAAAGTTGAAGATGTTTTAATGCTGCAGGTCTGGAATAATGTCTGCTCCAGCTGTTTCCACGCTGGTGAAAAGCACCATGGGCATTGTTAGGGTCAGATATATTCAGTCTGTCAGGTTCTGTGATATATTGCCTGATCTCTGTGGATTTAAAGTGTGTATTGAACTCTGACTCGGGCTTTAAAAAAAGGCACTGGCAGAAGCTGTTCCAGCCAAACTCAGTCACATGAGGTCCTGAGTACTATACTAACACCTGACCTGACACAAATTCAATGACATCACTACAGATGAGCTGAAGCTCCGCCTCTTACCTCAACAATGCTCTTCAGGTCTCTGACGTATGCTTGTTCTGTCTCTACGATCTCCATCACGACTCTCTCCAGCCGTGAAAGCTGCCGGGGCGTGGCTGCCGTCACTGCTGCGCTTGCATTGGCTACATGTCCGTCAGCAGAATAGCCTGCTCCTGTCGCCCTGGCGACACAGACTCCTCCTCTTCCACCTTGCGTTGTGACCAAGGGAGTGAGGTCCAGGCTGATGTCTGAGCCATTCCTCTTCGGCATGGAGGAGGACGAGGAGGCGTTGTAGGTCGGCACGGCACCGTACGGCAGTGAGGAGGAGGAGGAGGAGGAAGAATGGGAGGCATCGTGAAGAGATGCTGAGGAGGTGGAGGACGAGAGGGAGGCAGGGCGCTCGCCGTCCGAGCATACGGTGTTCACAGAGGTGCAGGAGGAGGACGAGGCTCCACGGTCGCCAGACGACATCATCCTACCCACAATCCCACTCAGAGACGAGACTGAGGAGGGACGCTTGGTGGCTGGAGAGAGGGAGAGACGACTGTTAGTTGTTATTAATACAGAACAAAATGGCTTCTCTGCGTTCAATGCATGGACACCTGAGACACCTGTTTAAGAGATACTTAGCATCTCTTTGAAAACAAATAAGTAGTGTTTTTAGTTTCTGGTCCACTGCTGCCTTGTTGGCTGATGAATAGGGAAGGGTATTAAGAACTGATTCTAGAATGGTACTGGTTGCTGGGACCGAAAATGTGAGTTTTGCTTTAGAGCTGTTCTTCCAAACATTCCCTAAATGATGGCAAAGCTGCCAACTTTAAGCGATTACGTTGGGAGTTACAACAGAAAAAAGACAAAGAGAGAGTGCATGGAAGTTCAGACGTGTCCAATTTTAATGAGCGGATGCTGAATCCCAAGGCCACCAAAATGCATAAGGCCAGCCCTGGCTGCATTGTTAACTTGTAAGCTTGGGTTCACTTTTTTTTTCTCTGTGGACATTGGTGTGTGAGAGAGTTTTCCAAAGAGACACAGACTTCAGTTTTCTGTTGGAAAGACTAACAGTGGAATAAAGCATCAAACATATTCTTCATAACATAGAATGAGCAATTTTTGGTGCAGTCCCCTCTGTTTTCACTAGTTCTAGGCGTAGAGGAGAGACACAGCTCCGTCAGCACTCTTCAAAAACTACCTTTAATGACACATAAGTTTGAGCTTCGTTAGTGTTTGCCATGTAAACCCATCACACCTTTGAATTTCTTTGTGCTCAGACAGAAGAGCAGGTTCTCAGAGGCAGAGTAGAAACAGCTGCCGACTGTTCATGGAGCGGCCATGTTTGATTTGGAACAGCACCAAAACATTTTACAGCTTCACTGAAACACTGAGGCCAACATGCCTCCGCTGTTTTAACCTTCACAGACACACGACGCTCGTTTCATCCGCGAGAGGACGGAGGCGTGTGAGTCGCAGATCAGATCTGATGTGTTTCACAGATGTTTTCAGAAGCTGCTGAATGAGAGAAGCTCCTCCTCCTCCTGCTCCTCCTGCTGCTGCTTTCAGACAGACGACAGGGTTCACACCTGAACAATCATCATAAAAGTCTTAATTTTCTTTTTCACACAAACAGCTTTAAAAGAAAGGTTTTTTTGAAGTATGAGGTACTGGAAATTGCCACACAGCCAAATTCGGGGCGTCGCTAGTTGGGAGCTGCTTTTTTACACCGCTGTGCACTCGCACATCTATTCCACACAAACATGGTTCCCCGTGTGGCCTTCTAATTAAGAACGTTTTGTACGACTTCCTGTGACCAGCAGGGGACACTGGAAACCCAGCTACAGCTGACTGACCAAAAAAATGTGTGTTTCTCTATCTGAAAATGTCCATATTAAGAATTTACAGCATGACACACACACACACACACACACAAAGAGAAAGAGAGAGAGAGAGCAGTAGGTTACAGCCTTATTTAGCCATAGTGTTCACACACGCTTCATTTCTCTCTCTCTCTCTCTCTCTCTCTCTGTGTTCATATCATGTACTTCCTGTCTCTAGTGAAGTGTGTCAGTCTCTCGCTGATAAAACTGTGGAACCGCGACTTCTTCTCCAACGAAGCATGAAGATAGAATGCTTGACTCGCAGTCAACTGCGGAGACTGTAGCAACTATGCCATGACAACCATGGCTGTGTTAAAATCAAACCCTGCACAGAACACGCAAAACAAAGGATCAGCTGAAAACTGTATGGATATAACTCCATCACTGTCACTTGAATAGTTTTGCATATTTTGACACCGTAAACTTGATTATGGCATGAATTTGCAGTCGAATTTTTGTGTTGTTATGTTTTCAATAAGCTTGTACAATGTCACACATCTACAATGGAAGCGTTGGAACACTGTGTTAAGTTTTCTCCAACACATCCCAGATGTCCGGACTCTATGTCTCATGCTCCCTGAACCTTTTTTTTCCCCTTTAACAATTTGAGACAAATGAATCCTGGCATTGTCATTCTGGAGTATATCCAAAAAAAACCTGTTCATTCAGTATGTTGAGGTAGTGAGCTGACCTTGTTTCTGGACAGAAGAAACAATGCTGCCCCACAGGTTTGTACTTTAGGTGCTCAGTGAAATATCACAGCATTCTTTTGGCACGTGGAAAATAACATGTAATACAAGCATGCAAAATCAATACAAATTCATTTGTAAATTATACATGTGTATGAATAATATCAGTGTCAGTATTGGCAGATCCAGATCTTTAACCATGATCAGACCATCTCCACAGCATGTGGACATGTTTCTGTTCCCTCTGTTCGGGATTGAAGAACAAATGGACTTGAATTCCATAAAAGATGAGATGATTTATGGCAGATTGATCCCTCAGATCATATCCAACTGTGTAAATGATGTAGTAGATGAGTAGAATAGACCACAGAGGTGATTGACAATAGATGGATTCTAAATATGGTTACTTCTGTGTGTGTGGGCTGATAATTGAACTAAAATCACTGCTATTAACCATCTGAAAGAGCCTTGTCCTCCTTATCCATGCTGACATCACTTCTTATCTTCACCACTACCCCTCTCTCCCTGTGTGTCACCCCCCCTCTCCCTCCTCTCTCTCCCTCTCCCGCTCTCTCTCTGTCTCTTATCAAGTCTCTGGCTCTGCTCTGAGACAAAAACCACCATGACTTCATCGTCAGTGTTATAAACAGGGCCGACACGGGGGAGAGCCAGCCGCGCTCACATCGTCATCATCATCACATCAGCTTAGAGAGAAGCGGTGTGTTCACAAACCAGTGAGAGTCAAAGAAGACAACTTCAAGAGGCAAAGAAATAAATTCTGGTCAGTGGAAATGGAAAATAGACGACAAATGAAACTCACTGCTGACGCTAAAACAAACGAGTCAAACTAAACAACCTGATCGATTCCAGATCAATATATTTGTCATAAAGCAAAAATATCTAGTACATCATATAAGTAAATACTGTATGTAATGTATATTATCTGCACACTTTGCAGAGCAGCTGCAGAGGTACTTACAGTTTGCAGGGTTTCTGTGTGTGTGTGTGTGTGCGCGTGTGTGTGTGTGTGTGTGTGAGAGAGTGTGTCTCTCTTTTTGGTACACAGGATGTGGTTCATTTTACCCAACACTCATCTCATTCTGTTCCTCTTTTCTCTTACTCATTAAATGCAAACAGACACTCACACACAACTTCAGTCTCTCTTTGTGAGGACTAATGTGAACTACTTTTATTGGTACTGACCTAATTATATCTGTGGTGCAAGCACAGATTCAACATTTAAACAATTTTCTGAAGGCACATCCAAGAAAAGACCAAACTAAACCAGACAGGCTGTCTGTTTTGTGTGTCCAAACATGAGAACACATACATATTAAAAAAGATAATGATAAAGATAAAGACCACACAGTAAGACTGAATGATTTGTGCAAATCATCTAATCATCTGTGATAATTGTGACAGATATTGCAATTTTTGCATAAGGAATATATATTTTATTAAGTCAGCCTTTGCAGCCTTTATGATTTGCTATATGCACGGCAGCCCTATCATCATTCAGGTCCCATCACAGAGAAACACCTTCCATCTCATCTTCATCAGCTGATCACAACAAGATCTGCATTAAACAACAAGTCAGTGAACCAATCCATCCACTGAGCCAAATGAATAGCTGTGTTTTAAATGAAGGATTGTCATTTAAAATTACCTCTAAAAAGTGGAAAAAGTGAGAGGGAAAATCTCACTCAAATCTATCTGCATGCTGTCTACTTTTGTGACCTTGCCGACGCCAGCTTTAAAATGATAAATCTTCCTCTTCAACAGACGGTGGCGCCTGTAGCTCACCTGGGTGACCGAGTCCTCTGCAGAGGTCAGGGCTCGGTTCTGACCTCTGCCCTTTGCTTGTTTGTCAAAACTGAACTTCCTGGATCTAAAGCCGGGACCTCAGACTGCTCCAGGAGGAACTCCCTCATCATCGCTCTCTGTTCTCTGGGCTGTTTTTTCTTTTTTACAAATACACTCTTCTCGAACACGCGGAGAATCTTCAAACACGACAACACCTGATCATTTTCATGTTCCAGTGCAATAAATTCTGAGCGGAACACAACCGTTGACTCCCACACAAAACTGTGTGTGTGTGTGTGTGTGTGTGTGATGTAACAGAGCATGCTCCAGAGTCAAGTTTCGGTCACTGACCATGAGATAATTATTACAGATTCAGCCTCAGGTTAATTTCAGGACTCTATGACTCACACGTTTATATTTAATCTGAAAACATCCACAGAAATATTACTTTATTCTCTAAAAGAGAAAAAGAGTTTTAAAGTTTGATATTTTGATTATGTGTTCACAATGAGACAGTTTGAGATTGAGAAGATATTCCTTCAAGGATTTTTTTAATGCTACTTGCTTTGTTATTTTACCATTTTACTATATATAAGATGACTCTCTTATTATAAGACAGAAAATAAAACAAGTAATAAGTGTTTTAAATGGTGTTTGCTTATGAATTAGCAAAACCTGTAAAAATGATCATTTGTATTCATGGGAATCAATCGACTCTTCACCAGTGGAGACCAGATTTATGAACCAGATGAGTGGATCAGGTTAAACAAATCAGATTAAATAAATCAAACTGACACCTTAAATGAATCAGGTGTATATAAATTAGATCAAATGAACTACATTGCGGGCCACACGGTGGTGTAGTGGTTAGCACTCTCGCCTTGCAGCGAGAAGACCCGGGTTCGAGCCCCGGTTGGAACAAGGGCCTTTCTGCATGGAGTTTGCATGTTCTCCCCGTGTGTGCGTGGGTTCTCTCTGGGTACTCCGGCTTCCTCCCACAGTCCAAAAACATGCAATGTGGGGATAGGTAAATTGGACACTCCAAATTGACCATAGGAGTGAGTGTGAGAGTGAATGGTTGTTTGTCTCTATCTGTGTGTGTGTGGCCCTGCGATGGACTGGCGAACTGTCCAGGGTGTACCCCGCCTGTCGCCCGATGTAGCTGAGATTGGCACAGCACCCCCCGCGACCCTCTGGTTGAGGATGAAGCGGTAGATGATGACTGACTGACTGACTGAACTACATTGTGTGCAGTCAGCGGACGTCAGTGAGCTGTGGATGTTGTTTTAAGGTGGAATTTTAAACACATGCTTCAAAACCATAAGGTGGACTGGATTCCAGTGAGATGACACTAATGACAGAGCGGCACTTTGCTGTCATTATATCTCTGATGTAACAGTGATGTAACACGCCACCGCTGTTTCAAAGAAAATGACAAATCGCAGCGTCCATGTCCTTTAAAATTGAAAAAAACATCACAAAAGGAATATTTTATATTAATACGCAAGTACTTAATATGAATACAAAATACATCTTCAGTGTATTAAAGTTTGATATTTTGAGCATATAGAATGAGTTTTGTTGGTAAACCACGCCTCCTCGGGTGGTGATGGCAGGGCCGAGGTTTTAGATTTGATGGTGGACAACAAAAACGGTGTCTCCGTTTTGTCTCTTTATTTTTTACAATAAACCCTAATCATTATTGAACCCATAAACCTCTTTCTTTTTTCTCTTTTCCTTCTGTGCATCAAACATTTGCCCTTTCAGGAGGGGCAAGCAAAACCATAGGAACCATAGTAAAACCTGGATGATTTTTTTGCCACGAGAGTCAGCTCAGTGTTTTATAGAGAGAAAGCGTCATCATCACTCTTTAGGGAAGAGACAGTGAACTACGCATTTTTTCTGACACCGGTCATAATGCTGAGTTTCCTCTTCCATAAAGAACAAGACTGGGAGGTTGTAACTTTAAACCAGATGTTGAAAGTGGGAATGTACCTTTAGGCTCGCAATCAACATGACAGCTCAATCCCTCAAGAGAGGAATAAAGAGTTAGAAGTCGAGAGCATTATCAAACCTGTCAGAAATTCACTGCTTTATCTCCCCAAACTGCAGTTTGTAATCCAGGGTCCACAGAGACAAATGTGCATTTTCATTTCGCAGGAACACAGGAGATGTTTTACTGTGACTTTGTGTCAATGAGGAAAATCCAGACAGATATTTTTACAATGCCAAAAGTGTGCTGTGATGTACAATCGCGAAATTTTTGGTGTGGAAGAGAGAGTGTCGTTGATGAAGTGGCACAAACTTCTGTTTCCTGTTGGAAAAAAGGCTAAAGATGAGACACAGCAACCACCGACCGACCGGCCACACCCAAAGACGAGATGAGGTGGCACGTCGACGGAGACAGGAAGTTGAACTGACATGACCTATGACCCCTCCTCACAGGTCGTAGCCAAACCCTGCAGCGTCCTTGTGTTTACACGAGTGAACTTCCTTTAACAGTCAGATCGTTTGACATCGTTCTGCTTCCTGATGTAAGGTCAGATGTTCTCCTCCTCTCCATCGCCCTCTCCTGTCCTCCGCACTGTTTTGTTTCTGCCTCACAATCCGGACAATCATCACAACTGGAGTTAAAACTATTTGTCTCCGCCCCTCATGCTTCCCCACCGTCTCTCCCCCTCCTCTTCCTCCCTTTCTCCTGTTTCTATTCTATCGCTCATCTCGTCATTTCTTTCCTTATCCAGGGCGTTCTCTCCATTTTCTGCTTCGTTCATTTCAATGGTTATAATCAACAGATCTGCTGTGTGTGTGTGTGTGTGTGTGTGTGTGTGCGTTTCATGGCAACAACATTGTTCAGTGCTGCACCTAATCACCCAAAACCAGACAACTTCCTGCACACAGAGTATATTGGTGTGTGTGTGAGAGAGTGAGAAAATCTAACATGCATACACACACTGTACGTTTGTGTACAAATCTGTTGCCTATGTTATAATTGCAGAGTGTTTCAGAACATTCTGGTATGTTTGAGTGTGTCGTGAATTCTAACTATGGAAGCCAATATAAGTGCAGAGCAACAAAACAGCATGGTAGCTGTGTGTAGTGTGTAATTACACATCATTACTGTGTGTGTGTGTGTGTGTATGTGTGTGTGTGTTTGTGCGTGTGCATGCATGCATGCGTTAGTGCAATTGTGGCAGGAAGTCACGGATCAGAGAAACCTGAGATTTCAATTCAAAACAGTTTTAAATAAAGCAAAAATGTGAAGAAAAAAACAACCAAAAGCAACAACTGGCTAATTATTTGACTAATTTCTTAGATTAAAAGTATAATTAAAATCATTGTTTTAGAGGATGATGATGATGATGATGATACAAATTAGCATGACAGCAGCATCTATCTTCCCTTTGGTATTACCACTAGAGGTGCAGCTGGACCATGGTTCACATCACTTAAAATCACATAATTGTTTAATAATTTCACTGTTAACTATGCAGTTGAGTTGAAGCCTAGTTTGCAAGTATGTTCCTTAGATGTGTTGGTGTTGTTTGGCCACCATTATTATTTGTCTCTGGTGTGCAATGAATCGACCAGGATAAGGATCTGAAACAACCTGAGTTGTTTCGTGTTTTATTTTGAAATAATTACGATTGTCTCTCGTTTATTGTTATCCCTCCACCTGTGTATTTAGTCTGCGTGTTTCCCTGTGTACTAGTAGCCAGTGTTTGTTCAGCCTGATAAGATGTACTTTTTTGTTTACGTTATTCGCACATAATAAGACACATTTGTTGGAGGAATCAATTCAGAATGTGACGGATAATTTCTGGTGGTTGAAGTTCAAAGACGTCGCCTGCAAACAGGCACCAACTGCACACAATATCAGCTGTCAATCACACTGGTGTCCACTTATATGTACAATGCTTTATTGTCTATGTTACTCTCAATGGGAACATTCATTCATTTATCTTCTACTGCTTTATTCTCCACATGAGGGTTAAGCAGGTGGTGGTACCATTTCCAGCTGACCTAGGGCAAAAGGCCCAAGGTCCGATTTGCCTAATCCTCAAACCGGAGAACGTGGAGAAAACCCAGGCACACAAGGGGAGAACATGCAAACTCCATGCTAAATGGGAACATCATTTACAAAACTTGAAAGCAGCAATTGGGAACATTAACTCATCAGAAAAATGTTAGCTCATGTTATAAATCAAGTCAGAAGTGCCCTCATTTTCCCACAGACTGGATGGAGCTCTTTTTTGCAACCGGTGGAGTCGCCCCCTTGTGGCTAACTGCTACATCCATCATACTTCCTCGGGTTTCCTTTTCAAACTGGAAGAAAACCTCTATTTTTATATACAGCCCACGGTCAAGAAGAAGAAAGGATCTTACTGGACTCATTGGACTGTGAAATGCTACATTTACCAGTTCCTCTAAATAAAGTAAAATCTGCAAAAAGTTTATAAGGATGTTGCCCCTCCGTCTCTTACCTGTGGTACTGGGCGATCGCTGGCTGCCACGCCGTGACCCCTCAGGCATGATGTGAAGTTGTCACAGGAAGTAGAAATCTGGAGGAAAGAATAATGACAAATGGTCAGCCTCTGTCTGATCCTGGAACATAAGCGGGAAGTGTTTCTGTCCTTCCTCTTTCCTCCTCTTCCTCTTTTCAAAAACATGCCACAACACACACAAACAGAGAGAGAGAGAGAGGGAGGGAGAGAGGGACAGAGAAAGGGAGTCTATCAGTCTACCAGAGAATAAGAGACAAAGAGACACAGTCCATTCTGAAGGACTAAAAGCAATGAGGACAAATGTAATGTTTGGCTGAGGAGCAAGAATGTGGTGTGTGCGTGTGTGTGTGTGTGTCTGTGTGTGTGTGTCTGTGTGTGTGTGTGTATACACAGCAGGCCAACGACCTCCTACAAAGAAAGTGATACAGTACAACAGGTTGACCCAATTAGTTGATTGTACATGAACGCAGCTGTTTGCTCAAGCACTGAAAGATGTGGGTCACACGAGGGGGAAGGAAGGGGCGAAAGGGGGGTTCTAGGGGAAATGGCTGGTGACATTCCTGTCCAGACCATAATGCAGGTTGCAGGTTCAAGTCCCTGCACTTTGAATAGGCTGCTGTAGTATACTGTCATTCCCCCCAGTACAATACACATACGCCCAGGTTGTTACAGAAGTATCTGATGACTCGTCTGAAACTGTTGATGTTAGGCTGCAGCATTTTTGTCTGCGGACACTTCGTCCTCTAAAGTGGCAGCAGATTTGTCATCAGGTTGTTCAAAACGCTCACCGTCGCCTACCTCTGTTTCATATCAGGTCGCTTCTACGCTTGAAGTGATCTCACAAGGGCTCTGTGGCGCAATAGACAGTGTGTTGGACTTCTAGCTAAACACCACAGAAAATTATTCAAAGGTTGTAGGTTCAAATCCCACCAGAGTTGAGTTTTATGACAGAACCATGGTCAAGTGGAAGAGAGTAGGGCTTATAACCGGAGGGTCACTGATTCAAATCCCAGGACAGGTCAACGACTGGGCTGGCCGTGAGCAAGGTACCCCCAGTGCTCCCTGTCTGCAGATACATGCTGCACACTGCATTTGGACCCAGTTTGATTGTGTGTTCAATACTGGTGAGTAAAATTAATGGTTTAAGAGGGGAGGTCACATTCACTATCAATAATTGGTGTGATAAACTTTTATTCTAAATTAGTGTGCAGTGCTAGTAAAGTGCTGTGGTCGAGCCAAGACCACTCTACCCCAGTCACATAAATATACAAACACTTGACGTGTCAACTGGTTGCCAGACCACCAGCGCAACTACTGTACCTACAAAAACAGAGCTCACATGATTATTTGTATTATTTAAACTAGTTTTGTAACAAAAACGACCAATGTTGCCACCTTTTATTTGCAAAACAAAATGCATGAGTGCAAGTTCTGTCAAAGGACACTGTTCATAAGTATCAATGCACACTTTTAAGTGAAAACAAACAGAAAATCAAACAGAGGACATCTTTAAACATTTGACTACATCTACTGTATCTCTCTGACCTGTGACCTCTGCTTCACACCAAGTCCAGTTTTCCAACTCTAGACACAAAAGTGATGTTCGAACTGCAAAATTTATGTTAACTCAGATCTTTCAGCCAGACTGTCTGTACTGTTAATAGCAATGATGACACCAGAGTTGTGTACAGACATAACCAACATATCTGCATATATTGCAAGCGTTCCAGTGTTTGTAGCACAGCTCTCAAACACAGACGCAGGAAAAATGGAGAATGCATCAATTCAATGTCCAAACAATCATCCTATCAAGTCGTGGTTGGTCTGTATTGCAAAGGTTTGTGTTGTGGTCACGGTCGGCTGTGGTATTTTTTTGCAAAAGTACTGGTTTGGTAGTCTTGTAAGACAGAGTATTTGGACCATCCATCCATCTTCTACCACTTTATCCTCCACATGAGGGTCATGAGTCTGTGTCAACTGACATAGGGCAACAGGCGGGGTACACCCCCGACAGTTCGCCACTCCAACGCAGGGCCACATACGTAGATAGACAAAGATCCAGCCACTCTCACCTATGGTAAATTTAGAGTGAGGAGAACTTGGACCATGCATGAATTTTTTTTTTGCAATGACGAGATTAATCTCAACATGTCGACTTCAAGAATAAAATTTAAATATCATGTCAAGATTTCGACAGCCATCATCCATCAGCGAGAGAACCCACTCCACAGAAGCTGCCACTGAATCTGGACAGTCAATCTCAGACGTGGTTGTAATGTCAGCGTGAGATTCTGACTTGCTGGAACTCTTTTTTGACTGGAAGCGGTAAAACATCAATCACAAATCATCAACATCATCAAAGTGTCTCTCTTTAGTTACCAAACACAGTCTGGGATCTCGACATGATATTCTAAAAATGTCAAGATTAATCTTGTCATGGCAAAAAATGAGTGGCCCTAATATTCCGTTGTAAATCTTAACTGTTCTCCTTCGTGATGCATAGTAAAAAAAACATGTCTCCAGGTGTCTGATCTACATTAGTCTTTATCTTTATTTTATCTCGTCCAGTTTCCTACTGAAACAGCGTGCTGCATTCAAACTGTACAACCAATAAATCACAGAGAAGCCAGCCAGTATGATAAGTTTTGGTTTGGACCCACGAGATGGAAAACTAAAACGGAGGAAAGTAGACTGACTGATGAGAGCAATTAGAGACACAGATGATGAGATAATTTAAAATTATTAATCACACTTAATGATCCCTGGGGTCTGCGGAAAATAAGAAAGAGAGAATGAGGGAGACAGAGAGAGATTGAGTTCTGCCTGCATCGATCACAGTTAGTGTTTATATGATCAAAGAGAGAGAGAGAGAGAGAGAGAGAGAGAGAGAATTCTTTCACAGATAAATCATAAAAAGTCCTCTTCCCGAACACATGAAAATACTGCCACGAACATATTGTAACAACAAAACAAAGGTCACTCTTGTTTTTGTATGAAACATGAGAAAACTACAGCCACTAGAAAAGAAACTAAACTGTGCATTTGTGAAATCAAACATGACTCACTGGGAAAAACCAGAAGGAAAAAAGATCTCCTTTAAATGGGAAAAGGGTCAACTGCCTCTGTGACACAGTGGACAGCACTTTGGACGTGTGGATTAAAAATCAAGGAAGTGATGCAATGGATGTTGGTTAGAGTCCCAGCAGATGTGAGATTTATATGTTCACTGGCCTCTTTTTTAGGTATCAGAGTCAGAATGACTGCTCAACTGTTTAACACAAATATCTAATCAGATTACAAGGGAGCACAGTGCACCGGACTTCTAGGTTGTGGGTTCAAGTCCCCCCAGAATGTTGAATTAAACATCAGAAGGCTTCAACTGCATGTCCTAATCCTCAAAACAGAGACACCAATAAACTGATGGATATACAACTTTAGATGAAGCTTTATACATCCATTAGCTTCAACCACTGTCTAGACCTTTGTCACCTGATCCTCTTCAGATAAAATAATTCAAAGGTTATGGGTTTAAGTCCCATTCTGCTCAATGCAGCACAGAAAATAGACTTCTTGTGATATTTGAAAGTCATTCTGTGGTCTTTTCTCTCCTACATAGGGAGCTCAACTCTTGATCAGGATCACATCTAATGGCTCTGTGGCGCAATGGACAGCGCATTGGACTTCTAGCTAGAATACACAGTGAAGTGATTCAAAGGTTGTGGGTTCAAGTCCCACCAGAGTCAAATGTTATGTTAAAAACGATATATGCGGCTCAATAGCAAAATGCACAGGTTGAGACCCAACAGAAATGCTTTCGTCCAAAGGAACTACCTACATGTACATCTAAAGGACATTCTTCTGATGATGAGAATTTACCGTATGCATTCAGGCCAGGAAAAACAGGTGCTATGAAACAGGAATTAAAGAAATCATCTTTAGCTCTCTTCCAGACTTTGTCTCTAAGTGACCCTATCAACCCTCTTTTTTCCACAAGTTAGTCAGAGCTGGAGATGCCTCTTAGATGAGAGGTGGCCATTCCTCTCTTATATAGCCAAGACAGCCACTCTTATTGGTGTTTGACACTGAATCAACTATTTATCACTTCACCCCATGGAGTGGAGTTTTTAGTGGCTCTGTGTGTCTGTCTGACTGTTGCCAATATGACCAACAGAAGCCACTAGAGGCTTGTTGCGTGAATGGGGTGAAGTCTACCATCTCTGACTGCCTTGTTTGCGTGTTGTTTTTAGCACCCATTGACTGACAAAGGCAGGGCTCTGTGGCGCAATGGACAGCGCATTGGACTTCTAGCTAAAGTACACAGGAAGTGATTCAAAGGTTGTGGGTTCGAGTCCCACCAGAGTCATATGTTATGTATTAGGTGTGGTCTTAATCTGTCAGTCACCTCATTCTCAACATGATAACAAAGATACCCAAAATCTTACACAGTGGCAATGTGAAGGCAAGGTGTCTTTACAGGTGTCTTTACAGTTGTGTTGGAGAAGAGACATGTCTTAAAGATGCAGGGCAGTGGGAATGTGTCCCAGAAACCCACCTACAGTGATCTTTTACCCTTGTCGTAAAAGCTTTGTTCATATATAGAATGTACAACTACAGACATAATCACACACACGAGACTCCATGCAGTAACGGACAGCTAATTTTTTAGTCAAAGGTTGTGGGTTCCAGTCCCACCAGAGTCAAGCTTTTATACATCACTTTCAACCACTATCACAAAATTGTCTGTCAACTGATCCTCTCCAGAGTGTCAGACAGAGTAAAGCAAACATACAAATAGCATACATCAAATTCATTGTGACTGTGGTTTAAACCAGGTGTAAGATGTATGTGTGTGTGTGTCTGTGTGTGAGTATGCGTGTATGTGTGTCATGAATCACTGCTCGCTCTCCCCTCTCTCTGTCATTCCAGGCCTCCAATAAAAACTAATTGTCTGTAATTTTATTTCTCTCCACCAATTTGGGAAGCACACACACACACACACGCACACACACAGAGTAACCTTTTCTGTGACAGCAGCGTCTGGGTGTTATTGTCTGTTATTAGTCACAGAAAAAGCATAAATACATACAGGGAATTTCCAAACACAAACTCACACATAGACAAGGACACATCGAGCTGCTGATGACAGTTTAACAGCCTCACCTCACCTCAATGGTTCAAACTGTCCACTGAGCACTGTCTGCTGCCAAGAAAATAAAATCAAACAGAACACAACAGTCTATGTGTGTGTGTGTGTGCGTGCGTGTGTGCGTGCGTGTGTGTGTGTGTGTGTGTGTGTGTTGCATTTAGGTGAATAATGGTGTTTTGTGATTTTGTGGGTCTGTGATATTGTTCATTGTATCAAAGGGACAATTGTAGTTTAACAAAACATGATTGTGTCACAGTATCAGTCGTCCCATCCAGACTCAAACGATGGGACACGGTGGTGGTTTATTTTCATCACTCCCATCGGAATTAAGTTGAATCTAGGGTTGCAGCTATTTTCTGAATCACGAAATAATCTGCTTTTTGGTTTCCTTGATTCATTAATGAATTGTTTAGTCTGTAAAATGTAAGTAAATGGTGAATAATGTCATTGTTTCCCAAATGAGGAAATGACATCCTCAAACTAACCAAAGATATTCAGTTTACTGTCATAGAGGAGTAAGAAAACGGGAGAAAACAGTCAAAGGTCAGAGGTTTAAGTCTCTGTGGCTCCTCTGAATTCAATGTTTCACAACTATCGCATAAACTCCTGATATCAGGATGATCTTCACCTCAGTCAAAACTCTAAATATTATTTAAAGTCCTTATAAGAAAATGTGTCTCCTCCGCAGCCATCGACTCTACTTGGTTTGGTACAGGATACGTCCTTTTCCATTACTGTAGTACCTCCGCAGGCTCATTGTAGCACGGCTGCACGAAACGACCATAACGTAATTTTTTTATAACTGAAATACGTCTGAACGGGTTGCGATTCGCCTCACTTTCGACAGTACTGTCACTTAATGCACCAGACTCCTCTGTTAAATATTGAAATTTTAGACATTCCTTTGCTAAATGCTGGAGATTAACACATGATTTCAGGATTTTTAAAGTTTTTTTTAACTGATTGTTAGTCTGGCATAATATACAGCAAAATCATACATGGTTGTTTGTTAAGGGGAAAATATGTTTTATCAAAGTGCGTTTCCTTGGCAATGTGACAAATTTTAACCCTCTGTGAAACAGGAAGTTGTCTTAGATCCTACCATTTTTTTCTGATCTGAGTACTTTACATGTTTAATTAGGAGTCGTGGCCTAGAGACATCTACGCACCAATACACAGGCAGCGTCGGTCTCACATTCTGGGCTCTTATGGCCTAATTTCTTGTTAGAGGGTAAGGAATGGGGGGTAGTACCTTTTTGTGTGTGTGTGTGTCTGTGTGTGTGTGTGAGAGAGAAGCGGCTGGTCAACGCTATGAACACAATGGAAACAGCAGGACAATAATGAGGAGCTGGGCATACTGTGTAGTACGAGACACATACAGAGACCACACACAGACACACACATATACTGACTGACACTCTGTGACAACACTTGTGTTAATGAAATCAGACATTAACACGCAGTTGTGTTTATGTGCGACAGGCCTTCCTGTAAATACTACAAACACGTTTCATTACGATGCTGTTCACTGTTCTGTGAGATTCGCTGAAGAGCTTATAACAAACAATATCAACAACAACAGTTATTATTTTACTCAGTGAAAGTGAAAGTGCAGTACAACACACACACACACACACACACACGCGCACTCACACACACAAAGGGCGTCTGTTTGTCTCTTCACCACAACAGGTTTACACCCGTTGTCACTGTGTTTGTGTTCAGCCTTGTGTGTGTGTGTGTGTGTGAGAGAGAGAGATAGAGATGCCTCCTCTCTTCTAAAATACAATAAGTGTGTTTCCTTTATGGGTCAGTGTGGCCTCCACACATTGTCTTGCGTCTGTGTGTGTGCGTGTGTGTGTGTGACCATGACCTACTCTAATGTATGAAATGTCACCAAAAGTGATGTGTGGTTTTTGTTTGTTTCAACTCTGATATGGGATTCAAACCCACAACATTTCCTCACTCAGCCTTCTGGTTCTGGCTTTTACAAGATGGTGTCACACAAATATTTTACTCAAGTCCAAACATCTCAACTCGACCATGTAATCTTTATTCAAGCTTTCGTCAAAAATGCACCATGAGAGAGAGGCGAGGGAGCTCCAAAGAATCTAAGGAGTAATTTCTGTGGACAAGTGCATTCACACACAAACACACACACACACAGCATTTGTGTGCAGCATTCAAGAGGACCCTCACAGACATTACCCTAACATTAACCATCACAACTAAAGGCCTGAACAAACTCTGCAGGAACAGAGAACATTTCCACATTAACCACGCCCACATCAAATTTCTGGCCAATCACAAAGAAGCTGTCAGACATCACAGAAGAAAAAAAAAAGATCTGCCCAGATGACGTGTCAAGAACAAGCTGCAAGAACTCCCAAACGAGAGCTACAAAAATAATGACGTCATTCTTTTCTCACAGCCCTGGGAGAGAGAACACATTTCTCTGTGCCTAACCCCAACCCTTACCCTTACCCTTAAGGACTTTGCTCAGTGGATGCATTTTCTTTGTGCAAATTATTTGCATGTTTTTTCGGATTGTAGTCAATTTTTCCGAGCAAAATAGTTTTCACCGACGTGAGCTGCTGTTCCTGGCTGCTGCTGCATTCATCCCCTTAATACTCATAATTAATGGCGCAATTGCAATTAATTCTTTAATTGCATAATTAATAATTAAACACATCGCGCTTGATGTGCATGGGAAGGTGCATTGTAATTAGCTGACGAATTATCCCCACTTTGGTCCCAAATATTCTTAACCCTGAAAAAAGATCTTTAAAGATGTGAGGTCCACCCAAAATGTCCTCACTTTCCCAAAATGTCCTGTCCCATAACCCTCAAACCCATAACCTTGGTGTTTGTGTGTGTTTGGACGTGTGTGTTTTAGTTAAAAGTCGTTTGTCCATTAGTCCTTTAGCACAACTTGTTTTCAGGTTTCTTTGTAACTTTGTGTCACTGCAGCTTAAGTCAACTTACTCTGAAGGAGAAAATTACACTAAGGGTTGGGTCATACTTATCCACGTATACATTCTCATACAACGCCGCGGTTCTGTTTACGCCTAAATGAGGGTCCACATCAGTCCAGTGTTCCACACATACATGCTTAATATTATCCAGTCGTGACTAGTAAACCCTCATTTGCGTGTCCTCACATTCCTTGAGTGCATACTTGTAATGATTGGTACGTGCAGACTTCCTCATTTAACCACAAGCAAGTTTTCATGGTTACCGTCTTCTTCTTTGTCACTTTTGACCAACACAAGGGTAAGACACCCAAATGGAAAGTGTTGTGAACTGATACGCGCTGCTCAACTGTGGCAACTGATGGACAAGTTCGTCTGTCAACTCTAGAAGTCCACTGCACTGTCATCGATCATCACAGAGCATCATTGACATGTCAAATATTCACTCAGTCCACATATCTATGTGTATGTTGTTTACTGGGTTTCTCTGAGGATGGAAACAGTGCGGTATAAATGTGTCGCCTGAGTCTCAGACACACACACACACACGTCACTGCAGAGCCTCGATAACCACAGACTATGCTAATGATTATAAACGACAAACACTGGTCACTGAGGAAACCATCCTTCCACATCCCATAATCATCCCCAATATTAAACAGGCTTGCACATATTTCAAATGCTTGGGGTGCGTTTGATTTGTTTGCCTGTGAATGTGACGGCTCCATGTGTTTCAGTCTGTGAAAGGACAGACATTAAAGAGACATGACAATAAAAGTAAAACTGTTTGTGTTCAGTGACGAGTGACGAGTGAGATGCTGGTAAAACAAGTCTGAAACACATCCATCTCTCCTTCATCCCTCAGTGCTTCATCTATCTGTCCTTCAACCCTTCATATGCCTTCCTTCACCCTTCTGTCCTTCATCTTACGTCCTTCATATATGCATCCCTCTGTCCTTCAACCCTTCATCTTCCTTCCTTCATCCCTTCACCTTCCTTCTTTCATCTCTGTCTTTCATCTCTTGCATCCTTCATCTTACTTCCTTCATCCCTTCATCCCTCTGTCCTTCAACCCTTCATCTCCATGTCCTTCATCCTTCTTACTTTCTACATCCCTTCCTTCCTTCATCCATCCATCTGTCCTTCGTCCCTCCCATTCTTTTATCTTCCTTCCTTCATCCATCCATCTGTCCTCCACCCCTTCCTTCCTTCATAATTCCTTCATTCCTCCATCCTTGATTCCTCCACCCCTCTGTCTTTTATCATTCATCCTTCCATCCTTCAGCCCTGTGCCCTTTATCCTTCATCCTTCCATCCCCCAGCCCTCTGTCCTTCATGTTCATTGCTCAATCCTCCGTCCCTCTGTCTTTCAACTCTACATCACATCTCCATCCTTTTGTAATGCAAAAATCACCAGTGAATACTGGGAGGCATTTTCCATTACACTTGATTCCTCCACCCTTCATCCCTTGTCCAGCTCTCCCTCCTTCATCCCTCTGTCATTCATCTCTCCATCCTCCCAGCTCTCTCCATCCACCAGCAGTGTGAGCTCAGTCCCTCATTCCTCAGTGTAAGCGTCTCACCCTCGACCAGCTTTGATTTGCTCTTCATCACACAGTTCAGTTGTTGATTGGTTCTAAATATTGTAAACTCATTTTTAACATCATACCTGACTTCCTCTGAGGAAGAAGAAAAAGAAACATCTGTACACGAGATTGAAGAAAACATCCTGCAACATTTGACACTGAGTGAAACTCACTATGTCATGGGAGGCGGAGCCAGAATAATCTGAATACATGTACAAACAAAACTTTAAATTACTATACGCACACACACAGACACACAAATTCAAGAAGCTGTCCTTTTAAGGACATACACTGACTTCCATTCATTTGGACAGCGTTAAAGAGACAGGCTCAAAGGGACAACGAGACAAAAGATTACGAGACAAGGCGATGAAAAGACAAGTAAACAGAGAGATATTTTGGAAATGAAGGGAAAAAGAGAAAAGAGAAAGAGAGATGAGGAGACATAGGGACACAAAGGCAGAAAGACAAGGAGACAAAGCCACAGAGCGACAATGACACTGAGAAAAGGAGATAAAAGATGACAAGACAAGCAGCTTGAGAGACATAGGGAGACGAAGAGACAATGAGACAAAGGACAACTTGTAAAAATAAAGGCACAGATTTACACTAATGATTAAAAACAGAAACACGTTTCTGCAAACTAGTGTGCATGGCAACCATAACCTTCACCATAACCACAATTCAAATCTTAGCCCTCACCTTCAGCAGTTCCTCAAAAATTTGATTCTGACTCAATAGGACCAGGTTTTGGTCTCCATGAGGACAACTGGTCCTGACAAGGTCAGTGTTAATGTCAGACAGGGTCGTAATGCAAGAAACAAAGAAAGAAAGAAAGAAAGAAAGAAAGAAAGCAAGCAAGAAAGATTTGAGAGGTGACTTCATGGTTGGGTTTCAGCCAGTGAGAACAGATTTTCAGTCAGTGTCACTAATGTTGTATAACTCCAGACGTAGCCCTCTCACCTGCTGACTCACCTGTGGAAGAACTGATGATGTGTTCATGGTGACTTTATCTACATCGGCGGGGCCTTCACTGACACCACGTATTACTTCACCTGATTTAGGACCTCTGTAATTTTCTGTACCAGCTGCTCCCTGGGTCGTGTGTGTTTGTGTGTGTGTGCATGACTCAGCGATGATGTGTTTTTAATAGTTTTTGTCCAACAAAGAACACACTAGTTTGCAGAAAACTCTTTCTGTTTTTAATCATTAGTGTAAATCTCTGCCAATTATTTTGACCAATTATCCATTGTCTCATTGTCTCTCTGCCTGTTTGTCTCTCGAGCTGCTTGTCCCTCTTTCTCTTGTCTCATCTTCTATCTCCTTCTCTCAGTGTCATTGTCTCTTTATAAGTTGTCGCTTTGTGTCTCTGTTTCTCTCTTTTTGCCTCACAGTAACTTTGTCCCCTTGTATCTGTCTTCTTGTCTTTCTGCCTTTTAGTCCCTTTATCCTTGTCTCTCTGTCTCCGTCTCTCGAGCCGCTTGTCTCGTTGTCTTGTCATCTTCTATCTCCTTCTCTCTTTGCCTCTTATATAATAACTTTGTAATTCTTGTCTTTCTGCCTTTTTGTCCCTTTATCCTTGTCTCTCTCCGTCTCTCAAACTGCTTGTCTCTCTGTCTTGTCTTGTCACTTTCTATTTCCTTCTCTCAGTTATCATTGTCTCTTCATAAGCCGTGTCTCTGTGTTTTTGCCTCTTTGTCTTCTTGTCTCTCTGTCTCCTCATCTCTCTTTCTTTGCCAATGCATTCTTTGTCTCGGTCTTCATTTCCCAAATATCTCTTTGTTTACTTGTCTTTTCATCCGTCTCCTGATCTTTTGTCCCCTTGTCTCTTTGAGTCTGTTGCGTTGTCTCTCTCCATCTCACTGACATGCCACATTTTTTTGTGGTGGATGTTTGTTTTTAGAAGAAAGTGTTTGAAAGAGGAGACAGAGGGAAAGTCTCTCACACACACATTTCCCCAGTCTTTAAAGGTCCGTGTGACCTGATTTTTTTTTTTAAACTATCCTGCAAATGAACACAGGAGTTTGAGTTCCACGCCGTATTATAAAGAAGCAGACATGTAAACACGTAAACAAAATTGTTGTTAATTGTGCACCTTTTATGTAATTGTGTGGTCTAGTATTGTTTTAAGTCCACATCTGTCTTGAAACCTAATGACTGATTTGCTGTTCTAAGCAAAAGAGACTCACTTCACTTCACTTCAGTGTGTTCACATTAAAACTGGTTTACAAAGACCCGCCAGTGCCTCCTACAGGCTACAATGTACACTGCCGTCACTAAAAGAGTGGCGTGAGCATCCTCAGAGAAGCAGGACAACAAACCAGTCAATAAATGAGCAGAATCAGGATCACAGACTGAGCAAGGTCCCTGAAAAACTTTCAACTGATCAATACTGTGATCGACCAGAGACAACTTGGGAGCTGTGGGGCTTTTATATTGATATTTTTATAGATTCAAGTTTTATTTTGAGCTCATTAAATCTCTGCTTCTCTGCTATTTTCATTCCATATATAGTTTTTACATGTGCGTCTAAATTTAGAGAGCTGTAATTTTGAGTCCACGTACCTCGGTGTTGAGGGGGGGGGGGACAGGAGACGTCAACGTCCCCGCAGACCCCGCTGACCCAAGCTCCTACGTCCGCGTCTCCTCGACCCAGTCTCCGGTCTTCCTGCGCTGTCTCAGGACGCTCCGGACGCATTGGCTCAAAAACACTCTCTCCCGGAGCTTTTTCACCAGCCTTCCTCCTGTCACACGCAAACGGACACGAGCACGCGCTCAAAAGTGCACGAGCGCACGTTTCACCCCCCACCGGTCACTTGACTTCACCACTAAAAACTCACTCGGAGAAGTTTTTAGAACTTTGAAAGACAAAAGTGTCCATGCAGCGAGTATCCGAACAGAGGAGAGGAGTCCCCGGCAGGAGGAGCAGAGGCTCAGGCGGACATGGCGTCCTGCTCCCGGTGAAAGATGCGACCGACTCCGTGGACTGAAGATGAGCTACGGGACGCAGAGGAAGCTCGACCCCGACTTCAACTACTGCTGCTGGAAAGAGGGAGGGAGGGAGGGTGAGGGGGAGAGGGAGGACCAAAAACTCACAGAGAAAGAGAGAGAGATGTGGACAAAAGTATGTGGACAACTCTCACCACCTGAGATAACGAGTGCCGCTTATTAGTATGATTGAGTTCAGCTGCTTTAAATAAGGAACACGTGACAAAGCGAATTATCATCAGTGACATTGAGAACAGCTGTGACATGTAACACACACAGACACATGCAGAATGTATGGAATATAAATACAATATTCCCCATGTTTTATTTTATGCTCAGTGTAGTACAGATATGATGTACTTCATACACTATATATAATATATATATATATATATATATATATATATATACATATATAACATATTCATAGGCCTATGTACATACACAAAACCCATTGTGAGGGTGTGTTCAATAAAACAAACCAAAATTATTAACTATTATTAAAAAGTTTGAAAACTGGAAAATTTCATATAAACCCCCAAAAACTTCAAATCAGTTTGAGAAAAATCCAGGAGTGATGTTAAAAGAATCGTTCCGGCTTTTATTAGGTGTGATTGTGCGGGGTACTGACACTGACACATGAGCCTTGTTTCCATCATGGGTACAGTTCGGTTTGGTAGAGCATAAAACATGTCTGTGAAGGATCTGAATTATAGTTTCTTTGCGTTAATTCAGTTGGTTCCCAAACACAGGTCACGGGAGATTTTGTTTTGTATCTCCCAGCATTTTAGTTAATATTCATGTGTATATGTTTTAAATAACATGCTTAATATCAAGTTTTGATTCATTTAAATAAATGATTCTTTTTCCAATTCAAAATGATATGTGGTGTTACAGCTATGGCCGTGAATTAGTTGTTTTGTGTTGTGATTTTGGTCACAGTATGTGGTACGGTTTGGCTCGGGCTTGCGTTTCGACTGAGAACTGTACCTTTACTTGGAAGGTAGGTTGTGCACTGTGCCCGATGGCCGTGTTGTGACACAGGCAACAACGGAGGACGTCCAGCAGCTCTTTCCTTCTGCCCAGTTTGTGGCTGTTTGTCTCAACAAGACATCAAACTTTGTATGAGAAACAGCGGTTGCAAGGGAGGGTGCTGCTGACTGTCGTGAGACTTGTATCATACCATACCATTACTCTGGTACCCAAAGGGAAGGTGCTGGTTGTTTTAGTACTATTCCTAATGGAAATGAAACAAAGGCTCAGCTAATAAAATCTAAGTCTCACCATTCGACAGTCTTTTCCAAAAGGAAGCTGACGTTCATGGCTCTTTGTAAACCACTCACTCTCCCACATCAAAGTCTGCTGCCTCAATCAGGAAGTTCAAATGCATCATTTTGTGTCTTTAGTGTTAAAAATCCTTCATGTTTTCAAGTCGTTGGTGTTTTCAGTCGATGCTCAGTTAGATTTGATTGATTCACCGTCTTAATAATGCAGCCAGTGTTCACCTGTTCCACCTGAGGCTGTGTCTCAGGTGTGCAGCAGGTCATTACTCACTGAGCAAAGTGATGGCATCAGAACAAACGGCAGCTTTTCATTCACTGAAGGACGGAAAACTAAGATGAGGCCAAATCTCAACCCATCAGGGAACAAACACGTGGAGAGACAGAAGAGCAGCTTCATCCCCTTAATGAAGAACACAAGATTCCAATCAGCTGCAGCTACTGTAAAATAAGGCCTTATTGTAGAGAGGACAAGTTTGTACAGCACAACTCAGGAGGGGAAATGAGGCCAATCAGTGGAGGATGAGGGGGAAGGAGGTCTGTTTACTAATTAATGTTAGTTTGAGATTTGTAGCAGCAGGAGAGGAACAGGGCGAAGGATGTGGTGTTGGTGAACATACCAACTCACCATGACATCACTGTTATGTTGCATAATGGTTGTAATCTCTCATTTTGTAGTCTATGTAGATTTTCATCATCATGTCATTAGACTAGGACATTTTTTTTCCCTAATTAAATCCATCTTCTACTGCTTTATCCTCCACATCAGGGTGACAAGACAGGGCCAGATCGCAGTCCATCACAGGGTCACAAACAACTGGACTGTGGGAGGAAACCCGGGGAAAACCCCCACACACGGAGAACATGCAAACTCCTTGTAGAAAGGTCCTTGTTCAAACCGAGACTCGAATCCCCATCTTCCTGCTGCAAAGGCAAGAGTGCTAACCACTACACCAACAGTGTGGCCCTTTTAAATTAACCTGTTACAGGAAAAAGAACAAAATATAACACTAAACACAGGGGAAACTACACACTTCTCATTTGCATTAATCTTGACTCAACAACTGAGCCCTCGTCTGGTCATTCATCTCATAAGCAGTCCATTTAGTGCAGAGATTTATATGGATCTCTGCTTTAGTCTTCTTGAAGATATTTAACTTCTCATCCAAGAGGCTTATTAAGCTCTAAAAGTTGGTGGTGAAACCCAGAAAGCTTTTAATGTAGTCATTGTCCAGTGCAATCTTGACCTTTAGAACCCAGAAGTAACCTTAAGAGAGGGGGTGGAGCCTGGCTGAGCACTGGTATTGAACCTACACCTACAAGTATGTGGTTGAGACTTCATCTTGTTCTCTTTGGTGGCATCAGATGTATGCTGAACTTGTTCTGCGTGTTGTAAGACAATTATGCAAATATTCATGCACAGGCACGAGCCAATCTAATGTCATTTTAGCATTTACATTGAAACTGTACATACCTACAGTAGTTGTCTGTCTTCTCCCAGTTGCCAGCTTTTTTTGTCAGAGTGCGTCCAACATCTGCAGACCCTGTATCACACACTCATACAAACCAGTGTAGTATTTTCCTGATGGACTGTCAAGAGAATACATACAAATGTATATACTGCAATTATAAATAGAAAATAGAAAGACCTTGAACCATTGTGTAAACTTTTAAACTGATACTTTCTGTCTATGTGAACAATCCATACATTGTCATAAAGTAATGATTGGATTTCGAATCTCCCAATTACTAGTGTGAAAAAAAAAAATCACAATTACACAATTTTTATAAGCATTTCCCGAAAATCTGTCTCTCAGCAGCTGCTCACACACGACAGGAAGAGCCAGGCATACTAATGAGCACCGACAGGCAGTAAACAGAGTCGGTCGTCACAGCAACCACAGGTGAAATCACAAAGCAGCTTACCTTGTTAAAACGCAAAAATGTACTTTCTCCAAATATCCTGCAAATGACCATAAATCTGATCTCACCTCCTACACACACACACACGAACACACACCTTCCCGGAACAGCAGTCTTTTTTTGGGGGGGGGTTGCTGAAGTCATGGAGCTGAGTTTGTGTTGCTGACTTTATATGAGCCAGGACAGGACTGGCAGTGGTGGATGATGGGGTGAGGACATTAGTGCAATATGTGGAGCCAAGAATTTGAAGGAAAATGCTTAGGAATGGAACTGAATGAGAGCTCAGGTATACATGTGTGGAACACTAGATATGAATAGAACAACAGGCATGTACACATACATACACAGAGACTCAAGAGAGACACTTGTGGGGGTTGTGTGTTTCCGTGTCTGCATGACTTGAATATCACTTGGCATTTGACTCCTCAATGGACGAGTCATCCTGGGAACTCTTGACTGAAGGTCAAAAGCTGCTGTCTGGTGATATTTAATAACTTGATTTATGATTTGACTTCTCAAAAAAAACATCCTCCAATAAAACATTGTTCACGTCTGAAGTGATTAAAGTCAGCGAACACAAACACACAAACGCAGTGACATTCCTGACCACATCTGTTCCAGACCACAGCAACCAGTTTACCAGCTGAGACCAATGAGAGGTGTGCACTGGACAAACAACACAAACTGAGGGAAACACACACACACACACACACGCACACACGCACACACACACACACACACTGGTGGAATGCATACACAAACAGAAGCAGATGTAAGCAAGTGTGCACACTAAAAAATATAGACACACACACACAGGGTAAACAGTGCTGGTTTGGCTGGCACCGTTCGTGACAGTGTTATTCCAAACTCAGACATTCCACAACTCCCAACAGCTACCCTCCAAGTGTGTATGTATGTGTGTGTGTGTGTGTGTGTTTCTTGTTCAGCAGAGGTCAATAGGTTGGCGACAAACAAAAGGAAAAGGACGGCAGCTCCAAATGGTGCCAGACAACAGTTTGTCTAAAGCTCCGAGTGTCAGGCGTCCAAACACCTGAAGTCGCTGTTGCGTCATTCATGTACCTGTGGCTGCAGTGAAGTCATCGTTAATGACTAATGTCAATATACACATCATACTCACTAATGTATCATAACACTAATGTTCACAGTGAGAGTCACCTGGACATGTGCCACACCATCAGTTCCTGTTCAAAGAATGTGGTGACCTGAATTGTCCTGTAAAGGAATTTGAAAATCTTGAGTAGATGCTTAGGTCATTTGAGTTTGAGGGGCGTGCACTGCCTAGATGGACACCATTTGCACTGGAATGATCCCAGGGCAGATTGAAATTGTCAATTAAATGCACGTGTTAAAGACATTGAGCAGACCATGTTTTTAACGCTTCAGGCTACTGCTTACAAATGTCATTTGAGTCTGCATGCGTGACATTCCTGTCAACCTCCTGATATGATTTATTATGTCTAGGACTTTGTCAGGAATGAGAGTTCGTCCCAGGACAAAGAGTGTGTAAGAGCAGCTCTGGAGAATCTAACAGTTTCCATGAGTGAGCATAGACGGAGGCTCTGACATCGTTTGGTCAGGGCTGCAGAACCAAGCAGTTTCTCCGTGGACCACCATGGTCCCGTGGAGGTGTTCACCTCCACCTTTAGGACACTAGTGATGGTCAAGATCATAATACTGTCCAAGAGAAGCACTTAGATACACGTCCAGAGAATGATGAGATTGATGTGAATCAAAGATGTTGAATTGATTCACGAACCAGATGTCATTTTGAAGGGAGTGTTTCCTCGCCGTTCTGAATCAAGACCAGGGCAGCTGATATGGATCTTGGTGTGACAGAGTGGATCCTAAATTGAAACCTCTTACAGTGGGCCTGAAGATTAGGTTTAGTCCTGAGCCAGAGCCATAAGTCCTCAGGGAAGGTAACCAAGCCCACTGGCAGAGCAACATCAGCAGCTTGAGTAGAAGCAGCGGCCAAAGAGCTGGTGTCAGATGGAGTGTGGTTTGTGCAGGGCCACAGATGATGGGATCTGGGTGTCTTTCCACCTCCTGGTTGACATTCTTTTCTTCAACTCAGCGAAGAAAGCAACTACCGCAGCCTGAAGATGACATAAGTGGAGCTGTGACATACACAGGAGCTTAGTATGGTTCTCCAACAGCACATAACCTGAACGACCAGTTACAGAAATCCATGCCTATAGTAAAGAGTTTCTGTTTAGCTCCACCAGGATTTACATGTGTGTGTTTCACACACAAACCAGGTAAATAAATTAGCAGTTAGACTGTCCTACAAGACAAATGAGAGCTGTGATTGGATGAAATCAGCTGAAGGAGAAGAAATCATCCCTGGAACACATACTATCTAATATCTGGATGTTTTTCCGGAGCATTTCCTGCTGTGCTTTAACATGAGCTCACTCACACACTATTTTGAGATTTGACCAGGGAGCTGGCGAGAGATGTTGTGGAAAACATCTGCATGTCAGTGCAGTGGAAACACAGCATCTCACCTGATGTAAACATCTTTGTCCAAACTACACAAACACTGGTCAAAGTCAATGCTTTCACTCACAAAAACTTCCCAAAAACACTTGATCATGTTTGTATCTACAGTGGTCATTTACTGTTTCTGTTTGTCTTTGTCTCCAACAATGACTGAGCACACCTTCAAACACACACATTTTCTTCCAGATGACCTCTGACCTCTTACTTTCCCAGAAAGTGTTTATTCTTTTCCACCACACACACACACACACACATTGGCCTTGAGGTTTGGGCACGCCGTGTTGCCATCAGTTTCTCAGATAGCCTGTAATGAGACGGCACACAGAGCCAAGATGGCTGCTGCTGTCATTAGCAGTGGAAATGTGGTCGTTATTAGAGATGGAATATGAACATGAGCTGCAGTGACTTCATGGAGGCTGTTCACTAATGACTCGCAGGAAGCAGTGGAGACATGGTGGCCCGGGAGGTTACCTTCATGTTAACATTAGAAAAAGAAGCAGAAGAAGAAAGAAAGAAAGAAAGAAAGAAAGAAAGAAAGAAAGAAGCCTCTGACACATTGAATCTGTAACACGAGTCATCGCTCCTGATACCTTAAGGCTGCAGGTGAAGACTGGCTTTCTAATTCAGGAGTGTCTTTGAAGCCTCATGCTCTCAGACCACATTACCACACGGTATGTTGTCATGTGGTCGCGGCATCAAATCCTCGGTTCCACAAACTGTGGCTTCTCTGTCACTGGTCCATTTCTCACTGCAGCTGCAAAGAGAAAACCTCAGTCATTTATAGAAAGTCATTTACTCGAAGAGAAAACTGCTGTCTACATGAAAGACTACAAACATGGCCACATGACGACATGACATGACGGGAAGTCATTTACATGGCACGAGTTGCAGGAAAAGCTCCATATAATTCACAGCGAGCGAGCCAGCGGGTGAGTGTCCTGTATCCTGCAGCTTGGGACCAACGTTGCCCTTCTCCTGGACATTCCATACATTCTTCTGCTATTGCAAACACGTCTGACTCAGACAATCCCCAGCTGCATGTTTCATATGTAAATGGAATCTATGGAAAATGAACAGAATCCGGACCCAAAAACTTGTGAATACATTGTGATCCAGAGTTGATTTTTTCATAGATATCAGCTGAACACAGCTCACATGTCTTATAGCAGAGCAGATTGGCCTTCAGTGGCAAGGTTGAGAGTTCAATCCCCAACTAACATCTTAATTTTATAAACATCTTATACTTAGCTGGAACCTGAATGAGACTCTCTTTGTTTTAGGTATTTACAGCAAGTGCTTTTATTTTGAAATCTGTGAGTAAGGGGAAAAGAGACAGTTTCCTAAAGAGTAAAAGAACCACTCCAACATTCCCGTTTCCCAACACTGTCGGCCACCAAGGTAACTTTTTCTATTTTCATGTTTTGCTTTTTAGTGACACGTTGTTTACAATATGCTGTGCATGCACTTATTAAAGTTAATTAAAAAGCCCCCATGTGATGTCTCTGTATCAAGGGAATTACATCAAGACTAGAAAAGTGCTATGTCAATACAGACCATTTAGTATAAAGTGTTTACCAAATGGGTTTAAATTAACATTAATCACCATTATCTGACTCATGAAACTCTGTGGAAACTAGAACACACTTCAGTTCACCACCATCACTCCCCTCCCTCATCACCTGTACACCTTATTCAGATGATCAGGTTGCCATCAAGTTCTGCAGAAGACAGATAACAACCAATTTACTTGAATCGGGTGTGATGGAGCAACGGAACTTCTAAAACATGCAGGGCAGTCGATCCCAGAGGACCAGGACTGAGAAACACTGCCCTAAGCCCTCCTAGAGTGATATCAAACATCAGGAACATTTCTTTTTAAACATGAATAACTTAAACCTAAACACACACACACAAATAAAAACAGTTGTTGGGTGGGTGTTAACACTGTTGCAGACCAGAAACAGTGGATGTGCTGCTGGTGAGGGGCTCATTACTGCCACACACAGGTCAGTCTATGACATGACTCATGTTGGTCTGTGTGTTCTGTTTTCTCACTGATCCTCTCACCGAACAGAAGGGGGCTTTTTTCTTTGGGGCCTGGTATGCCTGTCCTGTCTGTGCGCCTCTGCAGATGTGACGCCCAAGACCACTGGAACACACTATAGGAGGAGAAGAAGAGGAGGAGGAGGAAGATTTAGTTTAGCTGCTTACTCATGTTTTCTGAAAATGCCAGAGTATTTCTCATGGTAACCTCTCCACACCCACTGTTTCTTACTTTGTGAACCAACCAGTGAGTCGTGCAATGGCCACCACCTTTTATAGCCTGCTGTAATTTACAGCTCACCTGTCACTCACCTAATGTTTTGCCGTTGGTAGCATCTCATAGCCTCTCTGGGATTTTGTCAGAATCTTCTTGTTTTATGGTCTTTAATTAGCAGAGGAGAAGAGATGCTTCCCAACCCCTGCTGCTGATTACAGGGGAGAGAGAGAGCGAGAGAGGGAGAGAGAGTGGTTTGGCCAAGCCATGTTGTCCTAATCTTTCTACATCTTTGCCAAGAGGCACTTACGGCTGTGGTATGTGGTGTGTGTGTGTGTGCGAGAGAGGGAGAGATGGAGAGAGAGGTTGGTTGAATTGTGGTCTCTGGATCATGATCGGACGAGCGAGCCTCAACACCACAAGTAGTGCCTCGGCCAAGAGAGAGAGAGAGAGTGAGAGAGAGAGAGAGAGAGAGAGAGAGAGAGAGAGAGAGAAGATGGTGAGCGAGAGAGAAAGTAAAAGGGAGACTGTTTTTGAGTCGTTTACTAAAGTAGAGAAAAGGAAGAAGAAGACAAAGACGAAAGATTAGAAAAGATAACACAAGAAGACAGAAAAGAGAAAACTCATTCAGAATAGAAAGAAAAGGAAAAGTTGAACAGATGATTAAAGGGAAGTTTTGTTAAATGTGTTTGTATGAGGTACTGACACGGTGTGGGGACACCTGGAGAAACTAATCTTAACTTAAAAGGAAAGGCTCATCCAATCTATTCTACATCTGTCAATCACATCCCCAAAAATATATGATCTGCTTTTTCTCACCATTGCACAGCTTTTTCCCACTGGAAACTCGGGTTTCTTTCAGTTTGTAAACCACTCACTCTGCTGCACTAAAGTCGAGAATCTTCTCCTGCCTCGTTTGGTAAATTTGTGTTTCTGCGGGAAGTTAAAACAAAGAATTTGAAACAATGATCTGACTGGTAAAATCCATGCTAGAGTAGGAGGTTTACCAAGTGTCACAAACTTCAATTTGCCGTTAGAAAAAAAAGACAAAGTGAAAAACATAATGTCTGTCTGTGTAAGGAACATTTCTGACTGTGGACCCCTCTTCAAAAAAACTGAATTATTTCTCAACATGGACTAAGAAAAAAGAGAAGGGTTGACAGGAGAAGCCATGAAAAAGAGGAAAATATGAGGAATTGAGGAGATGAAGGAAAGAGAGACAAGGATGAAAGGAAAAAAAACAAGAGCTGACAAGATAATGGAGAGAAGACAAACCTGAAAGAAACAAGACATCACAAAGGAGGAAAAGAAGAATAAAAAAAACATAGAAGAGGCAGATTTGTGTTTGAATGAAGGGAAAAAAAGAGAAAAAGAAATAAAAAGAAGAGATGGAGTGAGAAAAACAATAAGTCAGTAGATAAAGAAGAAAAGAGGGAACTTTCGCTCTTTAATATCGTCCTTCTTTTCCTCTTCCTCCTCTGTCCTCTGCAGCACCAAGGGCGTCCACCCTCAACCTCTGACCTTCTCTCTGATGTCTCCATGACCAGGAAGTTGACAGGAAGTGACCTCTGCCAAGAGGCAGCTTCCCCAAGGAGTGAAAACTCAAACAAGCAACACATCAGTTGGACCACCAACTTAAATGAGATTGGCCTCATTTATCAAACATGTTTACTTAAAAAAAAAAGTGAATGTACGCTCATTTTCATGATTTTTCAACTTGTTAAATGTGAATATTTTCTGGTTTCTTTGCTCCATATCACCAATAAATCATTCAAACTGTATCATTTTGGTTTGTGGACAAATTGTTGACAATTTTTAGGTTTGGGAAACACAATCATAATTTTTCAACATTTTACGACATTTTACAGACCAAACAAGTACTCATATACTATCAAAATAATTGTTCATTGCATCCCTTTACATAATTACAGTTAAATTTCTTGCACAGAAAATGTTAAAAATATAATGATGGATATAACAATAATAATAATCCACAGCCACATATTCAGAAATTAGAGACAAGACCACAGGTGACATACAAGCACTTTACATTAGTTCAGTGCACATTTACGCACAGGCATCGGCCTTCATAATTTGAACATGGGAGCAGCGTGAACATCTGAGCCTGTAGATTAATTTCAGAGAACAGAGGAAGAAACTAAAGAATTGTTTGAAGGACACGATGTAAGAAAAGAAAAAGACATCACCGGTGCACAGAGAGGGGACAAGCAGGGGACAAATATCAGGACAAGCAGCAACAGCAGTGCGAAGCTTCTTAAACTACAGTTTCCCAACAATCACATGTCAAACTGGTTTAGTCTGATTTAATGCTTGATGCATGTAAATGCACCTCGTAATATGATTACTATTTTTACGAGCAAGGTAAACAGGGAAAGTTGTGATTTCTAATCAGAGGGATTTTAATGAGATTGAAGGAAATGTGCTCATGTAAACATAATGGTTGTATTACGTCTGCTCTGCCCATTCCTGTGGCCCTGGAGCCCATTCAGGTGTGGATGGACTAGAATTCAACCAGTGGCTCTGTGGCGCAATGGACAGCGCATTGGACTTCTAGTAACAATGAAAAGAGGATATTCAAAGGTTGTGGGTTCGAGTCCCACCAGAGTCGGTCATTATGGACAACCTGGTCTGTTTGTGAAAGATAGACTTTGGTTTCCTTAATGTCATGTCGACTAAAATCAAGCTAACATACTACTATGCACAATGGTATTCATAGTCTTTACTCCCGCATCTATACGCTTAGTCAGACTGGAGCTGGTTCCCTTTCAGGTCACAGCTTCACCTATTCGTCATCTACATTTTATGGCCCTACATCAACACTGGTGTGACAACTCACTTCTCATCTTTACTTCCCCGTACTGTTCATGTGAGTATTGCATCTGTTGGGAACAAAAGCTTGCACAGGTCATCAGAAAACAGTGCGTGGACGAGACTGTGCCAGTCCTCTGCCTCCCTGTTGTCAATGGATTGGAGCATTGGACTATGAGTGAAACTACAGTGGAGGGTTTGAATCCTACCAGATATGACCTTTATGGACAGTGTGTTTAAGGTCTGTCTCTGAAGTTTCGAGATATGCTCACTATTTGTATATAGACCACCAGCAGTGTCATAACGCAATAATGGAAATTCACCATGACCAACTCATTTGGCGATTACATTGTTTATTACCACATCCCATGGCGTGCACATTTCCCTGCCACATGGATCTGTGGTGCACAGGACCATGATGTGACTTCTGGTGAAGAAAAGGAGGAGTTATTCAAAAGTGGCGGCTTTAAATTGAGCTTTATGGACAAAGTGTCGGATATCAGTCCCAAGCATACTTAGAATGTCCTCCCTTAAGTACAAGTACTCTTATGTGCCATGACATAATGCAACTGCAATTCCTAACATGGTGACCCCCCACCAATGAGTTTCCACACAAGTCTTTCTTGAGTCATCAGTATGTCATTTCTCTCTTACAATGAACTATGGGTAACAAAATAAAATGATAAGTGTGGTCAATTCTGCGTTGTAGGCAGACAACGTCCACTGAAGGATCTGGATGAATTGTGGGTGTGGTTTGTTCACAGCTCTGCTTGGTGGCGACAAGGAGCTACACACACACACACACACACATGCTGTTGTCACACTGAACATGCAGTGTTGTGATGTTTGTGCAGCTTCAGCTAAATTAACCTGTCCGTCACCATAGTAACCAATAAGTTAATATAGTCACACAACAGACTGCTAATTGAACAATAATTGATGGATGTGGAATGTGTGTGTGTGTGTGCGCGTGCGCACGTGCGCATGTGTGTGAGAGAGAGTTGAAATTCCTTACCGACATGTCAGCACAACTTCTGCTTCCTGGCAATGCTCTTACAACATAGGCATGTTGACTGCTGTGTGTGTGTGTGTGTGTGTGTGTGTGTGTGTGCGTGTGTGTGTCAGGATCTTATTTCAAGGTCTCATTACTTGTGATCTTTGTGTGTGTTTTTCACGTCTTTATTCATGTCTAATGGTTCAGTCTGCAGATACAACACACACACACATTGGTTCATGCAGCTATCCTTTTAAGGCGTTGACTTCCATTCATTTGAACAGCCAAAAGAAAGTGTTATAGCCAACTTTAACCATGACCAGTTAATGTCTAACCCTAACTTTAACCTGGTCCCCTGGCTATAAAGTTAACTATTTCAATTTTTTAGGTTCTGCCTCATTAGGACCAGGTTTTTGGTCTCCATGAGGACTACTGGTCCTGACAAGGTCAGTGTTTATGCTAGAAAAGGTCATACACACATTTGCATGACTGTGCCATAAGTAGTTTGAATTATTTCTAAAGCACAATAAATAAAATCATCTTATCATCTTACCAATGTTTCTAAGTCTATTTGATGACAGTGAAGTTGTGAGACAGTGACTGGCTGCTCTTATGTCTCAAACACAAACACTACATTACTGATGACAACAGTGTGATTTATTATTTTAAGTTTTAGTCGTAGTAATTCTGTTTTCTTAATGTCATGTAAACATGTGAATCCCACTAAAATTGAGCTTGGTCAGACTAACATACCTGGATTATGAGGTTCATAGCCCGATTACTCCTGCATGTATACACTTAGTCTCACTGGAATCGGACTTCACGATCTGCATGTGCACTAACATTTTTGAAGTAGTAGTACTGTGGCCTGAAAGGAACAAACAACACGATGGCGTCAGTGAAATCGAAAGCTATGGAGACGACCCACTTTTGGACAATATACAGAACATTCAGAACCACAGCACGATCCGTCTTGCCATTCATCGCTTGTTTTCTCTGTGATGTAAAGGTCAAGGTCACAGAGATACAGCGCCACCTGCAGAGGTAATTAATCCTCCGCGTGTATACTCGCATTGCCTGACTCAGTCCGACTACGGCCTTAGCTCGATTCAACTGTGCATGTAAACGTACTGACTGACTTGGTTACCCTGGTAACCACAGAGACTGTAATTACAGGGCCGTGTGTCACCCTAGCAGACAGGTGAGCTGCAAAGTGATTGGCTCAGAAGGTTAGACTGGTTTAAAAAAAAATTCCCCTTGTGGCTTGTAATCATGTCAGAGCAGATTACAGCGTATGCGTGTGTGTGTCTGTGTGTGTACGTGTGTGTAATGTTGTGATGATCACAGAGCTGTGTCATAATTCCGCACTAACAAGGCGGTGGCGTGTGATGGTTCGACTTAGGTGGGCATCTAAACGTCACCTCACACTGACTCACAGGTGGCTTCTCTCACGCGGTCACTGTCGCCGCCCTGGTGGACGAGACGTAACAGTGCACAGCAAGGCATCAGCGAGTCATTTTGTCCATGAGGTGTGTATGTGGCATCATAAACTCTTAAAAATAAAAAGAAACTTTTGAAGAAAAGAAACAAATGTTTGACAGAAAACTGTGTACAGTCATTTTCACAGTAGAGATTCATCAATATGGACATGAGCGGAGACAACAATCGAATTTCATGTCAAGTGTGAACTCACGTACGCAAAATGTTGGCGTCAGTGCAGCAGTGGTGCAGCAGTTTGCTCTTAAAACAGAAAAACCTTGTTTGAAATCCTTTCTCTTCTGGTATGTTCTGTTTCTATGGGTCTGTCAAATAACTCTTTATTGATTGATTGGTCCCTCCCAACAGGTGGAGGCTAATTGTTGTGATTACCAGCACATGTGTCAAGTGGGAGTGGCCTAATAAACTCTATTTGTCAAGCACTTAACAAAATGTTACAAAGTGCTTCACGGACCAATCAGGCTCAAGTCAGCCTAATGTTACAAGTCGTCTTTCTTGGTAAGGCAAGGAAAAGGAAGAAGCCCAACAGTTCACACAGTGAGCAAACACTGGGCAACAGTAGGAAGAAAAAAAAAAGTCATAGGTGGGGTCACACCTTGGACAGGTCAGCTCAAGGTCATGGCCAAACGACCATTCACTCTGTGTCCAGTTTGCTTAATCCCCATATTGCTTGTTTTTGGACTGTGGAAAACCAGAGAAAACACACACACACGCACACACACATGGGCAGAATATGCAAACTCCATGCAGAAAGGCCTTGGGTCTTCTTGCTGCAAAGGTATAAAAGCGCTATAACCACTACACCAACCGTGTGGCCTTCAGTCATATATTCATCACTTGATGATGATGATGTTTCTTATATCCCTGTTATACATATGGCTCTGATTAATCTGATTAATCTGAAATATGTAATGTAAATACTATGACAGTAAAATAAAGGAATTGACTACTACATGCCACTACTGCCACTTACACCTCAAACTGAAGGAGATCCAATAATCGATCAGCATTAATGCAAAGCTGGGGTCTGTAATGAGTGTGGCGCGCATATGTGTGTGTGTGTGTGTGTGTGTGTGTCTCTCTCTCTCTGTGGTCAGAAAGGTCAGAAAGGTCAGACGACTGCAGACAAACACACTCAACTATTTTCCATCTGAGCCGTTTAATATTTCTCAGGCTAAAAAATGTCTGATTCACAGTCGACCTCTCTCTCGCTCTCTCTTTCTCTCTCTCTCTCTCTGTCTCCCCTGTCATGAATGAAGGGAGAACTTCCTGTAGTTATCATCTCAAGCTGTTAAAGGACTAGTTCACACGTTTATTCAGCGGCCGGTTAGCTTAGCATAGTGTAAAGACTATGTGTGTGTGTGTATGAGAGAGACAGATGTGGTTGGAGGGTTGTAGTTTTGTTCCCACGACACCAAATGACCTCCACCCCTCTCTCTCTCTCTCTCTCTCTCTCTCTCTCTCTCTCTTCCTCTCTCTCACTCTATAAATGGCTCGTCTGGTGGCATTTAGTGACCAGTCTGACTTAATATGGACAGAAAAAGAGAGAGGATGAGAAAAGAATATAAAAAAAGGGGAGAGAGGGAACAATTTGGTATTTTGGGAAACAGTTTGTTTGTTTTCCGACCGTGCAGACGCATAGTTGCGCGCCAACGCAGCAGGAGGTGCGATCTAACCGTCAACTTGACGACCACTCGAACCACTTAAGTCCTTTAGCTGAACTGGAGATTAAAGAAAGCCAACCTCCCCGGCAGAACATGACCTACTCGCCCCGCTGAAGCACAGCAGGAGAAATACAATCTGACATTGTGTTGGAGTCTATGGGTTACATGACATGGAAGTTATTGAATGTATTTGGCTATAAAATGTTTACTTATGAAACAGACAACGGTCAAGGCTCCTTCGACCACTGGGGGGCGGTGTCACGTCTTTATTGGGATAGGACCAGTGTTGGAGAATGGTGTCCACATACTTCTGTCATCGTCTATGGTGATATTTAATGGGTAGTTCCAATTTCTTTGCAGTGTGGTTGCATGAAGAACTTGCACATAGTCAGTGTCAGGCAATATAAGTTTCTTTATTAATAATATTTATTATTTTATTTTATATTATTTGTCTGTTTATTACGGAGCCCCTAAAAGGTCATGGTGAGATTGCAGTATTGAGCAGAATTCTGAACTGTCCTATAGCATCATGGGTTACCCGTTGCAAACTGATGAAAAATCATATCACCAAACGTTACAGGCACATTCGTACATTATTAGCCAGTGATGTCACTGATGGAGAGGGAGGACTGATATCTGACTCAGGCAAACATAAAAAACACAAGTGACTCACAACATAACCTTCAATTTGTGTACGTGTGTGTGTGTGTGTACGTGTGCGTGTGCGTGTGTGAGTGCGTGTGTGTGTGTGCTTGGTTCCATACGTGGGAAATGAGCTAATATCAGTCTACAGGGTCTAATTTTAGAGTTGCGTCTTTTATTGCAACACCAAGAGCACGGTGAGTGTGCACACGCATCACACACACACACACACACACACACACACAGAGTGCAGATGTTTCCTATTAAATAGGTCTAGGGAGAGTTGAGCTGGGCCAAAACAGTGCCATGAGAAAACACAAGGAGCCACCGAGATCCAGAGAAACAGATGAACCATTTATAAAAAAAACTATATCGCATTGGCCGTCACTAGTTTCAGGTTTTTTGAAATACAGCACAAGATACTTTAGTAGATTAATGGTCCAGTCAAATAAACATCATAAAGCAGGGGATGCTTTAGGGTGAGGCTGCTGCATGTGACCGACAGCAAATCACCTTGTTCCCCAACTCCACCCTGTCATCCTGAATATGGGTGCTGTCACTGTAAGTGAGCCATAGTTGTGGCCAGGTTGCCACATTATTGTTAGTACACACAGTAGTTGCATATTTCCATTTCCTGTTGCTGTCAGTGGTGAAAAAGAAAGTTGATTTATTTTGATATCTGTTTTATTGTGTTTTCCATCTTAAATCTAGGATGTCTGAATTATGTGGCTGGCTGCAGCCCCACTCCATGTCAGCACATGGAAGAAACTATAAAGAAAAACAAAGTAAATGTCAAATAAATGTCTCCAAAGTGGTTTCCTGCCCTAATACAGTGATGTACTGTATGTTCATGTCTCAGATCGGTTTGGTTTTCATTCAATATCGGTCATATTTTGTATGGTCTGTGGGTGATATCCAATAAACCAACTCTAAATGACATAATCTGATTATCTGAGTCACTTACTCTTTTATTCTCTTCATCCGCAAAGCTAAACATTTTAAACCATACTTTGTGCTGTGCCACCAGGAAACTTCCCCTGCCCTGGCTCAGTGTTTGCACCATGGCATCATGGAGGTGTGACCTTCAAAGTGTCCACAGCCAAAATGCTGTGCCAACTGTGATGGGAAGTCATCATTTCTCACTTAGGTTGTGATTCCAACCACAAATAAAACCAAGTAAAACATGTTATGTGTAATGTGTCCAAACACATTGTTGGTGTTGTTTGTTAGGGTCTATGTTGCATGAGGATTGTGTCAGAGCCTGATAAGAGGCGAAAGAAAGCAGGTCTCAGCTGCCACCATCAGTTTGAAACCCGATGGTTCAGATTGACCTGAGTGACACAGACGTACTAAATGAAGCAGCAGCACCTCTGTGAGCACAGGAAACACTGATTTTCTCTATTTTGGTATGGGAGAGTGAATGTCAGAGGAAGCTAAAGTACTCCCATACCCGTGTCAACAAACAACTCAGTAAAAGTAGAAGAACTGATTCAACTCCTTTACTTAAGAAAACATAAGAAAGTACAGACTTTAAAATAAAAAAATTAAAAAAAGAAAAATTACCATCAGTGATACATAATAGCTTTTTTATGATAACTTAACAGAAACTAATCATAGGTCCTATAGCTTGTGGGTTTAAGGTTGGCACAAGACCCAACCCATTCGCCATGAATCATTCTTGACGCAAACAGCATCAAATAGCTCTCTTAAATATTAATGTCTTGCTTCTCAGAACCTGGTGCATTATCGTCTGCAATGCGCCCTGGTTCACGTTCTTCCTCCATGTCGCTCCCACAAGTCCAATAGCTGTACACTCACTCGACACCTTCTCTCAGTTGACTTTACCTCTCTCTACTTCATGTCTTTTCATTGTGTTGTCATTCGCAGAGATTGAAAAAGTCACAAGGCAGTTTTGACAGTGTAAGGAGTAGAAATGACAGAAATGTGTCTTCAAATGTAGGGAGTTAAAAAAAAGTTAAAAGTTTTTAGAAAAAAATAAATACTCTAAAATCTACTTAAGTGCAGCAACAAAGTATTTGTACTTTGTTACTTCCCTCCTCTGGTGAATGGTTTACAAATTGTTTCGATTATATTTAGATTGTCTTTATTTCCAGTTTCCCATCCTTATTTTTTCTGATTAACATCATTTTAATATATCGTAAAACACTCTTGCTATTAGAGGGAAATTCTATTTCACCCCCCAGTTACCCTTTCTAACACTAGATGTCAGTAGTGACTCACTACTGAATATAGTCAACTCTAGTGACTCACTGGTGTCTGGTGCTATACTCAGGGTCAGACAGCAGCAAAAAGAATGATGTGTAATTTTAAGACTTCAAGTCATTATGTGTTGTTACAGGTTACAAGTGCCGTATAGATTTATACTAAGTTCATCATCCTCACAGGTGGTGCCAGGTTCTTTGTGTTTCATGAGAGAAGGCAGCTAACTGTTGATGCTATTTCAAGCTGACCATACTCACTGTGCAGTCTTACAATAATCATGGTGACTTGACTGTACAGTGGCTGCAGGAGTTACATGTGTACATGTGATCAATATGTGTCCATGTTTTGCTGATAATTAACCCTTAGAACACAGAACAATTAGGCTGTTGCTTTTTTATATGTTAAAACAGAAGAATCTGCAATATGGAGTGTCTAAGATCCTTTTTTTTCAGCACAACCAATTATTTCCATTTTCACCTACATTATAAACACACCTGAGCAAAAAGTAGCAAACAAAATATGCGATATAGAATTAATCATAAAAATCCTGAAGATGTGATCTATAAACACACATATTTATTTATTTATTCCCACAGCAACTTACCAAAAGTGCACCTGTGGCAAAGATCTGTGCCGTGTTAATACACTAATACATATATACTATACATTTTAAACTGTTCAAATTGTTGTACTTCTATTAATAAACTGTCCTCAGCTGAATTCTTTATCACAGACTTACAGGCTGGCATAGATTTTGCCTAAATGTGTTTTCCTTGGCAGCCGTGCTTTCTTGTCTCAGGCAGATTTTCGATGCAAAGAAGTGTTAAATGCTGACTGTGTCAACCACACTTCAAAAACCAGAACTATTCCTTTAATTAATAAAAAAAAGGGTAAGGGTTATGATTTACGGAAGCGCATTGCATTCACTTGTTTTTTGAGTAATTTATTTTTTGGTCTGTTTTTCAGAGTAATTTATTTTTTGGTCTGTTCTTCTGAGTAATTTATTTTTTGGTCTGTTCTTCTGAGTAATTTATTTTTTGGTCTGTTTTTCAGAGTAATTTATTTTTTGGTCTGTTGTGAGTAATTTATTTTTGGTTTGTTTTTCAGAGTGATTTATTTTTTGGTCTGTTGTGAGTAATTTATTTTTTGGTTTGTTTTTCAGAGTAATTTATTTTTTGGTAATTGAGTAATTTTTTTCTGTTTTTTGTGCTAGTTTAGAGCGCATTTGAAACAATAAACGCAATAAACTTTTGATTTATAACAACATGGAAAGCTTGTTTAGTTTAATCAAGTTTTAATTTGATCTGGGTTTAAGATACTGGGAGATAGTCCTGTCCTTAAGTCACATAGATGGTATTACCATTAGTTTGTCGACTTTACGCAGGCACCTGAGAACTTTGCGGTTGTTCAGAAGGAAAGCTCATTCAAATCTGTTAGACATAGCAATGTTTCTCCATGATCAGTTGGACAGATATGGCATACTCCACGGATTCAAGATGATGCATTTGAAATGCATTCAGGCTTGCTATGTGGACGAGAAGAGACGATCAGTCACTTTCAGGTTGGAGGTTCTTGCGAGAGTTTGCGATAATTCAGGAAAAAATTACTCAGAAACAACAAAAATTAGCAACAAAAATTAGAACGAAAAACAGAAAAAAAAAATTACTCAGAAAAACAGGAAAACAAATTATAAAGAAAAAACAAACCAAAAAATTAATCACTCAGAAAAACCGGAGTTTTTTTTTCTTCAAATGAATGCAATGCGCTTCCGTAAGTGTTAACCCTTACCCTCTGAATTTGTTTACTGTAGAGCACAAGTCACAGGTCACAAGTGTCGGTCTTCATTCTGACAGTCATCCACCCTGCACTGCTCCTCCTCTCCACTCTTCCCACCTGTGTCACGTCCTGTGTGGTCCTGAACGAACTCTTACTCGCCCTCAGCTGTGTCCTGAAGGCCTTGCAGAACATGAAGTAGATGAGTGGGTCCAAGCAGATGTTGAGAACAGACACCATGATGGTCAGCTCCTTCAGGTAGAAGAAGAGGTTACACTTGAACTGCTTGCTCAGGAAGGCGTACGGGAGACGGACCAGGTGGTAAGGGATGAAGCAGACGCAGAATACACTGACCAGTACCAGCATGTTCCTGCGTGACTTGGTGAGTTTCTTGGAGCTGGAGGAGGCTGGCTGTCTCTGCTGTGCCAGTGACAGCATGCGGGAGGTGCTATAGTAGAAGAAGACTAGGGAGAGGAGGACGAGCAGGAAGATAGTGGCACAAATGATATGGATGGTTTTGTAGAAAAGTCTGAGTGGTTTGCTCTGCAGGACATCGCAGCTCATTCCGACAGGGTCAGAACTGCCTTCTTCCTTGGTGAGCAATGACAACAGGGTGTAGGCACTCATCATGGCAATGAGGATAACCCAGGTTACTGTGGAGGTAACGTGAGCAGCTCGTACGGTCCGAAAGACAAGAGTCCCCCGAGGATTGACGATCTTTAGATATCTGGGGACGAGAGGAAAATGTCAACATGTGATTCATATAAAAAACTGTTCACTCAACACATAGTGTTGTAGTCAAAACCACATTAGCCAGACCCGACACCAAGACCCGACACCAAGACCATGACAGGGCATATATATTTGTAGTTGACTCAATCTCCGTTTCCAAAAGTCTGCCAGTTGGGGCAAAAAGAAAGTTGATTTTAGATGTTGACAGGTTTCAATGTGGTTTCACATGTCAACTGTCTCTATTTCACTTGTGGTTGCGTTCTGTTTACACATGAGACACAGGATATTACAATTGAAATAAGTTAGCAGAATGTGCCATGACCAGGCTGCTGTGACCCCGCCCTCAGTGGTCTAACTGACCTGTTAGCCGCGATGTAGCCCATGAACAGGATGCTGGCATACATGTTGAGGTAAAACACTGGAGAACCAAAGCTGCAGTAGACCCAGTTGGAGATGCTGGCATGGTTCAAGATACGTAGGGGAAGACAGAGGCTGATCAGGAAGTCAGCAGCTGCCAGGTTCTTCAGGTATACAGTCACACTGCTGGTTTTGTGCTGCCGGGCTCTGCAGAAGTAAAAGTTAAGTGTGATGCCATTTAGGAGCAAACCCACCTGCACAGAAAACAAAGACAGGGTGACACAAGGAAGGGTAGAGTCAACTTTGCTGAGACAGAGGGACAGAGAGGAATTTGTTCATCTGTGAGATTCACCAGAAACAGCAGAGAGTAGAAGACGATGAAGAGGATGTGGGCCACAGTATTGACCTTGTCGCAGTGTGTGGAGTTTGTAATGTTCATCTTGAACCTGAGGACTGGTTGAGGGACAAGATAAGTCCAACCCCTCTAGCGTCCCTTATTTCTCTGGTGATAGATGTTTGAAGAGACGAGAATTGGTTAGTGCTCAGCTGTGGAAAAATGGAAGTGGCACAAAACCCGTGGTTAAAAGCGTTTAAACTAAAATAGACACAAGTTAGCCACAGACGTGAGCCCAGCTGGACAGAGTCATGATGAAGCACACGCTCAAAAACTTTGTGATTTTATTTAACAACATAGACAACATAGCATTACTAACTTAACAGGTTCCAATACAGCAATGTAAAAAAAACAACTTTTGTTGCTGTTCAACTTTTCTCACACTTTTGAGTATGCGTGGTGAATAAACTGCTGAATATACACTACCGGTCAAAAGTTTTAGAACACCCCAATTTTTCCAGTTTTTATTGAAATTCAAGCCATTCAAGTCCAATGAATAGCTTGAAATGGTACAAAGGTAAGTGGGCACCCCTTCTGAACTGCTAGGTTAAAAAAAAATTGTAAGGTTACCCAAAACTGAAAAATAATATACATTTCAGAATGGCCTTTTTCAGGGAACAAGAAACGGGTTAACAACTTAGAGCTGTTCTGCAGCAATGGAGGTTGATCAAGCCTTGAAAGTTGGTGCTACCAATTCCTACAGGTGTTCCAACTTTTCTTTATTACTTACAACCCCATCTGTCTGCATAAAAGTGTTGGAACACACTGTGGTACCATAACCTTGTGAGCATCATTTGAACAGTATTGTACTATAGAAAGTAGTGTGTTACCATAAAAATGGCAAGAAAAAGGCAATTAACAATGGAAGAGAGACAGACCATCATAACACTTAAAAATGTAGGGCTTTCCTACAGAGTAATTGCGAAGAAAGTCAAGGTGTCTACAGTCAAGTGAGTACAGTTTCCTTCACCATCAAAACGCACTCAGAAGCTGTGAGAAACTCTGACAGGAAGAGGTCTGGCATACCCAAAGCCACAACAGAATCAAAAGACAAGTCGGTGAGGGTCGGTGACTTGTACAGAGTGAGAGGCACCCTGAAGCAAAACGGCTACCACAGCATTCTGCAGCGCCATGCAGTACCCTCTGGTATGCGCCTAGTTGGTCAGGGGTTCATCCTACAGCAAGATAATGACCCAAAACATACGTCCAAGCTATGCCAGAACTACCTCAGGAAAAAAGAACAAGATGGTAAGCTTGAAAACATGGAGTGGCCAGCACAGTCTCCAGACTTAAGCCCCATCGAGCTGGTTTGGGATGAACTGGACAGAAGAGTGAAAGCAAAGCAACCTACAAGTCCCACACATTTATGGGAACTTCTGCAACAGAGTTGGGAAGAACTTTCAGCAGAATATTCGATTTCCATTGTAGAAAGAATGCCACGAGTGTGTTCAGCTGTTATATCTGCCAAAGGTGGCTACTTTGATGAGTCAAAATATAGAATACATTTTGGTTTATAAATTGATTCCATTATTTCTTTTGTGACCTCAATTGTTTATTTGTTCTATGCTTTCATTTCAGAGTACAATGAGACATTAAAATGCATAATTTTCAATAAAAAACTGGAAAAATTGGGGTGTTCTAAAACTTTTGACCGGTAGTGTATACATACGTATACATATATATATATATATATAGATATATATGTATGTATACATATGTATATATTTAGCATATATATATATATATATATACATATATATGTATATATATATATATATATATATATATATGTGTGTGTGTGTATAGCCCCAGTGTGTATCATACTTAATATAGAAGTTGTGGTTAGAACTTTAGATTGGTCAGAAGACTTAGTACAGAAGCATTTAATGAAATACTCTAGAATTACTGGTTTAATAACAAGAAAATGATTATATATACACACCTTTTTTTGCCTGCCAAATCTTCTGTCCACACTGGGTGGGTTGTTTGCCACCTGCTAATTACACCCCCACCAGAAGAAGAAGAAGAGGAAAATGTGCACCAAGAAATAAGTGAAAAGACATTTCCCAGTCAATACAATCAATACTTCAGGACACACAGGGAGATTCCCTTTCAAAATTCAGGTCACAATTCAGCCACAGTTATGCCAGATAAAGCATTTTTTTATCAGTGCTGACGTTGTTGTGGATCCATGCGTCAACATACCTCATCTCTGTGGTGAAGATGCAGACTACAGATGGCTGACGATGCACTCCTTTAACCATCTTTAGTTCACATGTGGGTAAGTCTACAGTGCATGTTCCAGCAAGACAAACTTATCAAATGTTTACAATCTTCTTCAGTGGTCTGAGTTACAAACAGGAAATGAAGGTCTTCTCCATTTCCGGAGCAAAAATAATGAATGTTTTTTTTTTAGCTGTTATCAGCTAGATTGAACCTCCATCATGAACATCAGGAACTGTTGGCTTCCTAGGTAATTCAAAGTCTGCCTCTAATTTATGTAGATAAGTATGCAGCTTTTGATAATTAAAGATTATTATTATTATTATTAAGATCACAGATGGTCGTTTGTGTTTGTCAGTTTTCCTGCTCGGTTTTGTTTATAGGACGGTGCTTCTTGTTTGTGTCGGCCTCTGATCTCTGCAAATCCACACGCAGATTATGATTTGTAGATTGTAGAAAGTCCATCAAATGTGTGTCATCCTGCAGCGCTCTATGGAGCTACTTCATTTTATTTGACACACAGTTAGTCCTCAGTGGATCAGCCTCTGACTTCTCCCAAGGCCTCCCTGAGCAGATGAAGCCTGTGATTCCTGTAACTTCTTCTCGTGTTTAGATTAGTGCAGATATGGCCACTTCAGAGCCTCTTATTTGGATTCTTCAGAGGGATTTTCCTTTGATGGTCAGTGTATGATTTTTGTAGAGCCTTGTTGAGCTTCTTATTTTAATTTTTTATTACTACACCCCACAGAGTGGGAGTGAAGTATTGTTTTTGGTAACAATGTCTGTGTGTGTGTGTGTGTGTGTGTGCTTCTGCACTTGCTTGCAATATGAACAACTGAGTCCATTTTGGACACACAACCTCCTGATCTGGAGTCAGACGCTTACAAAAATGTCATGGTTTAGTATGTCGTCCAAAATCACACCAAAATGTGATAGTTTAATAATTACGAGGACAAACTGTTTGATCCTTTATCAATGAACGTATTTCATGTGATCCTCTGTCCCTGTCGGGAGAATCGCTGAAGATAGTCCAGTGGACTGGACAAGGACGTCGCATCACTCCTCAAAACATCGTGAGTTCAAAACCCACTGGAGGTATGTGTCTACCAATATGTGTGTGTCTATCTGGGTGTTTCAAAAACAACAAAACCAAACTAAACAACTTACAAAAACTCTCCGTCACATTCCTGCGTTTGCGTCATTTCATGTCGGGCTCTGGGTTTCTCAACATAAAGCCTGAAGTGTCCTCTAGTTCCCAACTTTGGATCAACGATCAAATAATGTACAAAAGAAGTCGACTGGTTATAGTTACCTCTTCTTATAAATATTAATCATTTAAAACGACCTGAAGACTTGTGACAGTACATTTCTTTTCCTGAACCTTAAACTAAAACAATTAAAGAAACTTTTAATGAAGAGATTAGCACCGTAAAACCTATTGTTACTCCTGACGCTTTAACTGTATTTTTACACTGTTGTGTTGAGTAAACAAACACAAACAATACCACTATGTCACTCCTATGTCAGTTTAAAACATGCAATAATATGCTAGAGACATCTTTAAGTTGTCTTTCCTGCATTAGATTAGTTAATATTTTGATGACATAATTCTCAATCATGTTTTAAATGACTTTAAAAATATGATACCATAAATCAATATCTTTCAGAAATGAATTAGATTTTTTCCTTGAATTATTCGGCCTTATACTTTAAATAATTATCGACTGTGACACTTACCTTTCTGCATGTCTGGCAGTCTGAATCTGTGATGGGAAAAAAACATTTTGACTTCCTCCTGCTGAGCAATGACACCAGTGACGTGGTTATGATAACCATGAAGTGGTTTTGCAAGTCAAAACCAAACACAAAGTTTTCATGTGAATAACATCAGTGGAACTGTGTGCGCCTGTGTTCTCTCGGTGTCCCAAATTAGATATAGCTTTATCTTTCATACAAAAACCACAGTAGTGTGGACCCAGAAGGCTTCCTTAAACGAGCCTCGAAACTGAATGTATAACTTCATATCTACCATTCAGTTTATTTGATCAATAACAGTAGACATTTCAGTGCTTACAAAACCATATCCCAACTCCAATTTAAAATATCTTAAATGCAGCCATTTAAAAAATATAACATAAAACTTATAACAACTGCAAGAGTATTATTGCTTGAGAAATGCGAGAGAGGACATGTGTTTCGAGTCCTCTGCCTATACCTTTGTTGTAATTGTTTTTTATTTGAGTCGTATTTCCAACTTATGACTTTACTTGCGGGCCACACGGCGGTTTAGTGGTTAGCACTCTTGTCTTGCAGCGAGAAGACCCGGGTGCGAGCCCCGGTTGGAACAAGGGCCTCCGGGTTCTCCGGCTTCCTCCAAAAACATGCAATGTGGGGATTAGGTAAATTGGAAACCCTAAATTGACCATAAGTGTGAGCGTGAGAGTGAATGGTTGTTTGTCTCTATGTGTGTGTGGCCCTGCGATGGACTGAGAATAACTGATATACACGGCCCATTTTAAAGTTCCTTCTTATAACTTGTTAGTAGATTTGTGTGTCCACTGCCATCCAGTGGCAACAATGTGCAAGTGTAGATAAACAGGGGTGTACTTGCACACTGTGACCACCACTAGGCAATGTAGGATATCCAATAAATGAGCAAATTCTGTATCTATCTGGATTAGGTTTATCTACTTATCTGATATTGGGTAGTGGGTGTAACAGCTCTAGCAGAGAGCTCCAGACTTCCCTTTCACATCATCCACCTGGTTGGATGATGGTCTAGCTCCCAGTTTGAGATTCTAGGAACACCTCAGCCCCGGTGGCGTCTTTACCAGGTGCCCAAACCACCTCAACAGGCTCCTTTCAACACAAAGGAGCAGCAGCTCTACTCCGAGTTCCGGATGGCTGAGTTTCTCACTCTAAACCCATCTGAGAAAGCCCATTTCATCTGCTTCTACCCACGGTCTAGTTCTTTCAGTCACAACCCGTCGCTCATGACCATAGGTGAGGGTAGGAATGAAGATCCACCATTAGATGCCTTTTGGCTGCGTTCCATTTTAGTCGCAATGGTGCGGCAGAGCGAACACAATCTCGCTCCCCCTCGAGATTGTATTGCAACCCCTCCTCACCATGGCTGTGTTCATGAATGTCACAAACAGGATTGGGACAAGGGACCGCCCTGGCGAAGGTCAACACTCACCAGAAAAACAAATCAGACTTACTGACGACTGTCCTGACACAACTCTTGCTTTGGGTGTACAGAGATTGGATGATCCTAAGAAGTGACCCCCTCACCCAATTCCCCCAGAGCACCTTCCACAGAACATCCCTGACAACCCGGCCAAACGCCTTCTCCAAATCCACAAAACACATGTGGACCAAAAATTGTATTCCCAGGCCCCCGTCCAGGATCCCTGCCAGAGTAAAGAGCTGGTCAGGCCTGGACGAAATCCACATTAATCCTCTTCAATCGGAGGAGGAATCTGAGGTTCAATTAATTTGATTTAAAATAGAAACAAAACATTTTTTTCTTTGCATAAACTCTACTGTACAACTTCAACGGCTAAAAAACAAAAGCTTCTTCCCTGATTTTGTCAAAATACAAAATATATATAACTGATGACACTGGGCCAGTGTTTGATTTGTCCACTGTTTTTTCATACAGTCCCCTTAAATTCTACACACTGGACCTGTGTGGAGATGAAGCACCAAACAATATGACTGTGGTAAGTTTTTATTTTTAGAGGAGATTTAGCCCAACAATCAAACTTGACATTCTACTAGATGTGCCATTTGCTTTAAAAAGCAGTTGCAGTTAAACCTTTTTTTGCCGGGAGGGAGCAGCCATTATGTCATGATGTCATGATAAATGTGTGGCTCTGCACTAAACTTGTTCATTTTCATGTGAGGTCTCTAGTCCAGGTAAAAATCAAGGTTGATTATTCTGCAAAATCTTGCCTGTTCGGTGCGTCATTTAAGCCTGAAGCTGTGGAGACAAAAGCAAATCATGTGATCTCTCACAGCCACAAAACCAAACCAGCTGGCTGCAGAAAATGGCTACTACAGCGGCATGAGGCAGGAGAAGAAGTGGACACCACAGGTTTGATGCGCAGTCATCACTGTCCACTTTCACTTCCACATCAGCAAAGGTCAGACTTTGGCATCAGCCTCCCTTTTAACTTTTATTTTCCTCCTATTTTCATTGTTTCAATAAATAAAACACCGCCACACCCCCTTGCACAGTAAACATCTAAACAATATAAACAAAATTAAACATTATATGTGTATACATTTTCCACATTTTTTGTGAATGATGCAGATATGGCACTTGATGGTGTTCTTATGTGTTTTTGGTGAATGTGAGTCAGATAAACGATGAAATTAACTTCCTGACAACTTCCTGTACGACTTTTGAAACATTCACTGCTGACTTCTCCTCTCCACAGTAAGAAATCACTGTCAGCCCAAAGTCTGAATGTCTACACTTCGTAAAAGGACGAAGACATAAGCAATGACTGTGGTTAAAAAAAAACTTGAATTTCCTTGTCTCTTCTCTCCTAAATGTTGCTGAGACCCTAGGTGGTGGTCAAGGACTTCCTCCTCTCTTGTTTCTTGTCTCCTCTCTCCTAAATGTTGCTCAGACTGTGGCCAGTGGTCAGGGATGGCCTCCTCTCTCCCCCCGGCAGTTTCTTCAGCAGTGACTCCCTGAACGTACGACACATCAGGACGTAGATTATGGGGTCGAGGCAGACGTTGAGGGCAGACAGGAAGAGTGTCCCCTCCTTCAGCTGAAACAGCAGGAAGCGAGTGTACCAAGTGAAGCTCGATCCTGACATCTGGCTTAGGGTGTATGGCAGTCGGCAGACATGGTACGGCACAAAGCAGACAAAGAACACCACCAGGATGCTGAAGATGCTGCGGTTGGATTTGCGGCAGACGTCGCTGTTGTTGCGCCTCACGCGGCGGTACGACTGGTAAACCCTGTGGGCGATGGAGGTGTAGCAGAAGGCAAGGACCACCAGTGTCACCCAGAACAGGGACACATTGAAGAATGTAGACCACTTGTGCCACTGCTTACCTAGTGGTGTCTTGAGGTTCATGCAGTGGCGGGAGTTCTCCTCATTGGCTGGTTGGCTGGTCAGCACAACGTTGGGCAGCACACAGAGGAGGAGCAGGCTCCAGGTGAGGAACGCCAGCACCCGAGCAAACACAACACTCTGCAGGAGGTGCAGTGCAGACACGCCACCCAACCTGGACCTGCAGGAGGATGAGGAGGGCGAGGAGGTGTGACGGAAAATCTTGACATAGCGCTCAAGGCTGATGAGGCCCATGAAGACGATACCCACATACATGGAGGAGTAGAAGAGCACGGCAGTGTAGCGACAGATGACCACATGGAGGCGCCAGCCTCCCAGACCCAGCTGAGTGGCCAGCTTGAAGGGGAAGGTGGCGAGCATGAGGAGGTCAGCCACCACCATGTTCTTCAGGTAGACCACCAGACCGGAGTCACTGGGCACTCTGAAGAAGATCCAGGCGGAAACCCCATTCAGGCACAGGCCCACAACACAGATCACAAAGTAAAGCGGAGGCAGCACCTGATGGGTAAAGACACTGCTGAAGTCTGATCGGTTGCTGGTCAGAGGGGTGGAGTTGACGAAATCCATCCCTGGAAATACAAAACAGATGACACGTTCAAAGATCCATGACATGTCGTATAAATATTATTTTTGTTTTGATATAAATAAAACTCTCAGTACCACAACCACAAGCATTCAACCATTAACTATAAAATCCAACATGGCTGATATTAGTGTGAATACATCTTATACCAAGAACAAGCAGTGGAAACTGAAAAATAATGATCACATACAGAAATCAAATAATTTAATTAGGCATAATGTATTGTCAGAGCAAATACAAACTAAAGTTAATGGGAGTTCAGTCTCTGTTTTCTCTGGTCGGTTTTCAGGATGGTTGCAGGTGTAGGTGGACGTGCAGTGGAGGAGCTAACGGTCTGACTCCAACTCAGTCATACAAATACGGTTTCTTGACATTGACATTGAACACAATACAAACCTGGGGACTTCAAAGCAAGTTTAACAAGGCAGTCAGAGATGGCAAACTTCACCCCATTCACGCAACAAGCCTCTGGCAGCCTCTGTTGGTCATATTGGCAAGTGCAAGTTCGGAAACACAAACAGACAGACAGACACACAGACTCACAGAGCCACTAAAAACAATACCTCTCTGCCACTCTGTGGGGTGAAGTAATGACAGGTGACCTCATGGTGAGTTGGTGCTGAGTTTGTATACTGTATATATGTGGCAAAACTTAAGTATCCACTCACACGTCCATAAAGCAGTCCCTTTGTCCCTGTGAGTTGTGCTCTGCTCATTATTCCCCGTCACTTCCCTGCAGGAGCCTTTTCTGTTCCTGACTTGTGTTTACAGTGAGGCACGTGCACTAAAAAAAAAACATCTGTTGACCTTTTTGTCCCGTTGTCCAAACACGCATACTTCCCTTCTGCCTGATTTATCCTTGTCCAACACACACTTAGGCTCCACCGTCCATGCTTAGACAAACAGGACATTTACAGTGACAGAGGAGGACACCACCGAGCAGTGTTTTTGTTTTCTCCCCCCCCCCACCTCCACATTCCGCCCTGACCTAAACCTGTCTTGATCCTGAGCCGGTCAACTGTTTCCTCAGTCGTTTGAACCAGACTACATGGTGCAGTGCTCAACTGTCCAATACATGAAAAATGATAAATGATAACACTGCACATGAAAGAGCTGTGAGTAAACAGGAAAACAACTGTGGGATTATAAACAGAGAAATTCTTCAGCTGCTTCTCAGAGTATAATATATATATATATATATATAAATATAATATGATATAATATAAACCATCATCAGATTACACACACACACGGCTTTGTGCAATGTGTAAATATTACCAGTTAATCGTGAACTCTGAACCTTAACCACGATTCAAATATCAGTCCCAAATATAACCAGTTCCTCAAAAGTGAGGTTCTGCCTCAGTAGGAACAGGTGTTGGTCTCCATGACGACTAGTGCTCCTGATAAGAGTTGGAGGTAACACACACACACACACACACACATACAGCTAAAAACTGAACTTGGATGGTATGAACCTCAACAGACAAAGTTGTTTTTACAACTATCCAAGTATCCATGTCATGTGACTGTGGTTTCTGGAGCATTTGTAAATACCAGTAAACACAACCAGTGACAAGGAATTTCAGGTTATCTGTAAACAGCACGCACAGCTGCATTAACATTTTTAAAATGAAATCAGAGCAGTGTGGATATATCTTAAGGCCAGTTTAGGGCTTTAGTTGCATGTCTGTCATGATTTCTTTGTCCCTTGAACAGCATGTCACTCATTCACTCACTCATCTTCTACCACTTTATCCTCTACATGAGGGTCATGGGGGTTGCTGGTGCCATTCCCAGCTGACATAGGGCTAAAGGCGGGGTACACCCTGGACAGGGCGCCACTCCATCACAGGGACACATAGAGACAAACAACCATCCACTCTCACACTCACACCTACGGTCAATTTAGAGTGTCAAAGGATACTTATTGAGACTGATAGATACTTGAGTAAATGTACAAGTATCTTACCAGAAAATGACTTTGGCAGAAGTTGAAGTCACTTTTTTATAATATTACTTCAATAAAAGTCTTAAAGCATATGACATTCATTGTACTTATATCAAAAGTCATGGTTTCTGGTATAAAATGTTCTTAAGTTTTAGAAGTAAAAGTATTGAAAAAGTGAGGAGTTAGGATTGAGCCATGGTGGCTCAGTGTTAGGGTGAGTTGTTTTTTACCCGGAAAGTTGTGGGTTCAATTCCTGGCTAAGCTAGTCTGTGTCCTTAAGCAAGACACTTGTTGAAACATGAGTGACTCATTGAGACTAGAACAGCAGTAAAAGTTGCTAGAAATATAAATAAAGTATAGATATGTGAATTGTTTACTCAAGTACAGTAACAAAGTATCTGTACTTTGATATATTATAACACTGCTAGCAGTTTTGTAGTTTTCACTTTGCCTTTGTTTCAGGCAAAAGAAAGTGGGTATATTATTAGTAGTATTTTATTTTCAGATTAATGTGTCAATTTAACAGATAGAATGTGAATGTATTCATTTATTTGTGATATAACTAATGGATTAACTCATTAACATTCCCTCCTGTGTTATTAAATATCACAGTGTTTCATCACATACTTAATGTTTACTTCATAAAAACCTTCAAAATCTTTTTGTCACAATGTTCATGTCATTCTATAATAATAATAATAATAATTGAATGATACTGTAGCATGTGCTTAAAATTACTGAAATTGACTGTTCTGTATTCAACCATATTTGGAGAAGTACAATCTAAATAAATGAATTTGTATTTGACTGTTCATTTCTCAGTAACTTCTCTGGTTTCCCTTTCACCGTGACAGTTGAACATGAACCACTTGGCCTTCACTGACACATTTAAGATAAGTTAAAGTGACATAAAGAAGAGAGTTTACTCACCACATTAACAAGAAGATGTTCACTCTGTTTCCATGCAGTCGTCCTCTGGACCTCTAATCGGATGTGAGTGGAGTCAAGGGGCAGTTTAAAGCCTGAAGGCTTCACTTCCCCTCTCTCTCTCTCTCTCTCTCTCTCTCCCTCCCTCTCACTCATGCTGTGCTGACATGCTATAGTCCATCGTGTCCACAGTGTCTCTCTGTGTGATCATGTCAGTTTGTAGGGAACACAGTTCTGAGAACAGTTTTCAAATGAGTGACTGAGGGAAAGACAGGAAGACGAGATGTGTGAAGTAGAGCTGCAGTGAGGAGGCGGGTTTTTCTTGTGATGAAGACCATGTGATGGAGACAAGCTGTGGTGACATGTCCCATATCTGTCCTGGGAATACCACAGGATCTCTCAGGAAGAGATGGAAAACTTACACGGTGTCACCATGAGCTGACTGGAAAAGTGAGAGAAACTGATGGACGGATGAAAGGATGGATGGATGCATATCCACCTGTCCGTCCACTGCAGACTGTTTGTCTCTCATCAGATAACAGGATGTATTTCAGACTTGTGGTCTCACTTTGTTCTTTACATTTTTAAGCATCATTGCCCCTCCCCTCTCTCACACTTTCTTCCTCTCTGACTCTATTTAAAGAGAGTTCAGATTTTTTTCAGGTTGTTTGAGGATCTGACACAGTCACTGCTGTGAAAGCTCTGTCAACTTAAGTCTGCGTTATCTTCACAATATGTAATATGTTCAGCACTTTTACTCATTGTTGGATGCTTTCCAACAGGAAGTATGAGTCACCAAAGTCAGAGAAAATCAGCACTTTTTCGCTCACTGGAGTTGTTGGTCCACTACTGCATCCATCATTTCGTCAGTTTGAGATCATTCTGAAAGGAATTTAAGGTTAGGGTTAGGCATCAACTCGTTGATAGTTAAGGTCTAGGTCAGTTGTCTGCAACCTCTAGGATGAAAAGAGCCATTTTTGTCCCATCTCCACCAAAATACATGTCATCTGTTTTAATCTGAACCTATTTGACCCACAAAATGAAGATAATAACACACATTTTTATACAGATATACTGTACAAAAGAACGATAGTTTGTTGCATTTATGAAATTTTAGAACTTTGGATGTGATGCACAAAATATTAAAACACTATGACTAGGAGCCACTGCAGAGGGCCTGAAGAGCCACAGGTGGCTCTAAAGCCGCAGGTTGCAGACCCCTAGTTTAGGCTCAACGTGAGTGATGAGAAAGATAGCTGCACAATCCTGTGTGTGTGTGTGTGTGTGTGTTTGTGTGTGGGTGTGGGTGTGGAGGAGAATGGCAGGAAGTGGAATCCACTGAAGGAAGAGGAAGATTTCTGACAAGAGAGGAGGAAGTGGAGCATCTCTGTTCTTCTGTGCTGAAACAACATCTGCACAGCTGCTGGACACAGCCCTGCTGAGCTGTGCCGCCCTCGCTACTGTGGCTGCTGTTTGTCATGTTTTATTTATCACTTCCACTTAAAGATGACGCTGTAAAAGCATTTACATTTAAACCAGAGAGAATGGGATTTATGAATGAAGGTTACGGATGATCTTAAAGGTTTACATGCTGAGGTTTGTCTGCATGAACACAAGGACAAATAACAACAATAATGTACTTCTTATTAGTGTGCACTGTGTAAAATGAAATGGTTGTTTATCACTTTCATAAAAATGTGATGTTCAAATGTAACACACACCATATTGTGGAGTTTAATTCATTTGTTCATTTGATTATCAACATTTGTTTTTACTGATGAACTGTCATGCTCAAAATAGAAGAAAAACTCAACATAATGACTTATTAAGTCAGAAATAATAATGTACCATCACAAAATAATGAGGAAAATATCTAAAAACGAATAACATACAAAAAAATCTGAAAGTATATCGATTACTTAACCATTTTTTGAGATAGTAAGTCATTATTTTAAGTTGGTAAGTTGTTTTTAAGTATTATGTCATTTTGAGTAAATATTTTCTTGTTTATTAATTAGCATTCATACATCAGTGAATAGCTCTAAAATAGCTGTGCCACTTTCGAAAAGCTCACCAAATGGAAAGCTTTAACTGAGAAATGTCAGTGTGAGTGTGGTTCAGAGTGACAGTCAGTCAGTCATCATCTACCGCTTTATCCTCTACCAGAGGGTCGCGGGGGGTGCTGTGCCAATCTCAGCTACATCGGGCGATAGGCGGGGTACACCCTGGACAGTTCGCCAGTCCATCGCAGGGCCACACACAGATAGAGACAAACAACCATTCACTCTCACACTCACTCCTATGGTCAATTTGGAGTGTCCAATTTACCTATCCCCACATTGCATGTTTTTGGACTGTGGGAGGAAGCCGGAGTACCCGGAGAGAACCCACGCACACACGGGGAGAACATGCAAACTCCATGCAGAAAGGCCCTTGTTCCAACCGGGGCTCGAACCCGGGTCTTCTCGCTGCAAGGTGAGAGTGCTAACCACTACACCACCGTGTGGCCCGTTCAGAGTGACAGGAAAGAGCAAATTATATATATAAAATGGAATAACCACAATTAGGGGCACCAAAAAATAAAGAGTACCTTGTAAAGTATGTTATGAATTGGTGCTACACAAATTACATTGAAACATTTTAATTGAATTATTTTGAGGTAGTAATTGCTTTATTTGAGTTGGTAAATCTTTCATTTTGAAATACTTTCTCATTATTTCACACAGGAAGCAAATACTACCCATGAACACAAACACACATCACAGCACTTGTTTGTTTATCAAATTTCAGACTCACCGTCCTTTTGTGTTGAACTGTAACTGCTGATAACTATTTACATAATCCAAATATCCTTTGGAGGGAAAGAACAGCATCCATTGTTGAAGGCTTCAAAAGCTTGTGTGTTGCATTCAATGTGCTGTCACGTGAATAACATTACTTATCTGTTTATACGTATTATACTTCTTTTGTCTTATTACACATCTATTAATTAAATGTTAACACCTTATTTTCCATCAAGCCTTTAAAAAGTAATGTAAAATCACCCTATTTTACTGTCTTTCACTAAAAGAACTTGAAATTACCAGAACATGGTTACATTTAAGGAGCTGAATTCACATAAACACTGAAACTGATGTGTTCCCTATTGGTATGTAATAATGGTGAGTCATTACTGTGAGATAGTAAGTCATTATTTTGGATATAGTAATTGTATTTTTGAGCTTCCCTTGTATGCAAACTGCAGAATTTTAGAAGGAAAAGTCAAAGTGTAGTCGGTAACTCCGGTCCGTGGCTTGTGTTTTGTAGTCTCCCAGATCCAGCAAATCCAGTGCGGGCTTTACTTCCGCTTTACTACTGCTCGACAGGAAGTTAGCTTGAAACCAGGACGGAAACTGGAGTTTATGGTAAAAATGTCAACAATGCACTGAAATTAAAAGTGTCGTCTTTGGTTTGAAGCCGCACACTCGTGACATGATGTCTAACACCGCGAGGAGCGGGGACATCATACATCTAAACGTCGGCGGGAAGAGGTGAGAACCTGCGGGAGAGAGGTGGAGTGTCGGCTAAACCCGGAGCTAGCCACCAGCAGCACGGCTAACCTGGGCGTCCGTTGTCGGACACGTCCAAATATCATCATGTCATGTCACCGGTGTTTTTGTTTAAGTTAAAGTAATTAACTGTACAAAAACAGAAAAGTGATAAACACGTGGGTGTGTCCATAATAAAAAGTCGAACAAACTCCATATACGCTACTTTTAAAACAGACCGCGGTTCACGTCACTGCTCAGTCACTCAATCACATAAAGTGTGCATATGAAAGTAATTCGAGCCAAGAGATTCACATTTAAAAAAAAAAAACAAATTAACCTTAAATGTTATCTTTTTAACGATTAGACAAAAACGAGATTTATTTGTAATGAGTTTGACTTGTGTCCGATAATGGAACTAAATCTACGTGCTTTGGATAAGCTCAGATGCCCATCCTTTAAACAACCACATTCAGGCTTTAATAGTCCGTAAGCAGAAGAGTTCATTTTCAAGTTTGTTTGTCTTCAGGTTCAGCACCTCCCGGCAGACTCTGACATGGGTTCCTGACTCATTCTTCTCCAGGTTGGTCCTTTTAACAAAACATACAAGTTGCACACATAAATATTGAACATAATAGAGCAATGTAAAAGGACTGACAACTGCAGGTGTGTGCTTTGTTTTTGTCTTCAGTCTTCTGAGTGGCCGCATCTCGACTCTGAAGGATGAAACTGGAGCTGTAAGTACAGTAGCTCTGTGTTTGTTTGTGTGTGTGTTTATTTAGTCCCACATTGATCAGATCACAGTGTTATTTTCATCATTCCACTGGTGTATATTCTTCCCCCTGTCCCTCCTCTTCCACCGTAGATCTTCATTGACAGGGATCCTTCTCTGTTCGCTACCATCCTCAACTTCCTGCGGACCAAAGAGCTGCATCCCCGCTCCATCAACGTGCACATGCTCATGCATGAGGCGGAGTTCTATGGCATCACACCGCTGGGTGAGATAAAGAGGCTCCACCCGCACATTACTACATCTTAATGTGACAGTTGTTGTAGCTAGGAATGTCTTTAAGCCATCGTAAGTCTACCATAGAATATATTCACTGCTTTATTGTTAGCAGAACTTTCCAACAGGAGTCTAAAGTTTTGTATATTTGTTACTCCCCTGCTCCAAATTCATTTGTGAATAGCAGCTTTAAGTTATTGGCTATCTGTCAATACTTCAGAAAACCTAATCTTTCACATGAATATACACGGCGTGTGAATGTGCTGTTGCGTGATTGGAATTTGATGAATCAGGTGAGGATATATAATTAGTAAATACCAAATATGAAAGTAAATGTGGGTGAATTTTTTGGTCTCAGTCAGGACTCACACGACATGCAGCTTTCGTGACTGTAAAAACTGACTCTGCATCTTCACTGATCCTCCTCCTCTCTGTTGTTGTTTGTTAACAGTGCGTAAGCTGCAGTTGTGTGACGAGCTTGATCGATCTTCCTGTGGAAACGTGCTGTTCAATGGCTACCTGCCTCCTCCAAGTATGCCACCGACCCGCACCCCCCCCCCTCGTTGTCACTGTGCTTCATCCTGTCATCCTGAATGACTGTCAGCATCAGACTTAAACATTCTTATAACCCTCTGCATTATTCCCAGTTTACCCAGCAAAGCGCAGAAACCGCCACAGTGTGGCCGGGTCACAGTTAATGGGAGGCCGGGTCATGCCTGCCGAGAGAGTGCCAGTCAGACGCAGCAACACCATGCCGCCCAACCTGGGGAATTCTGGGATACAGGGCAGGATGGCCACAGAAGAGAGGTTGCCTACAGGTGAGCACTCAAGTGTTGGCACCCATCTTTCTTTCTTTTTTTGTTTTTGAGCCTGACAAATACCTGTCACGCCTTTAACGTTATTCTTAGTTACAGCAAATTGTAAATTGTAAAAGTTATTGTTACTTCAAGGAGGAAGCAAATACTACCCCATGAACACACAAGTCACAGACTTTATGAGTTATTACCAGCACTTGTTTGTTTAATAAATTTTTTCTCTATTATCTCCTGTCTATCTAATTGCTGATAATTATTTACACAATCCACCCTAACCCTTTGGAGAGAAAGGATAGCATCCACTGTGGATGGCTTCAATAGCTTGTGTGTTGCATTCAACGTGCTGTCACGTGAATGCAGTGCATGGCTCTAAACAGAGCCACGAAGTCAATCACTTATCAGTTTATACTTATAACTTGTTTTGACTTATTACACATTTATTTATTAAATGTTAACACCATATTTTCCTTCAAGCCATTAAAAAGTAATATAATATCTCCCTTTTTTTACTCTGTTTCACTAAAAGAACGTCAGCTGATGTGACCAGACACGTATCTTTTCCTGGATGTCGTTCATGGGATGCTTGTGCTCAGATCCCATTTCACGTGTGTGTGTTTGTGTATGTGTATGTGTGCAGGTCAGTCTTCAGATTCTGGCATGGTTCGGATCATCTGTGGTCATCATAACTGGATCGCCTTGGCGTATGCACAGTTTGTTGTCTGCTACAGGTAAACGCATTATTGTTTATTGATCTGTCCTTGAGCTTGTGTAAATGTCAAACACACCTGAAGCTTTTCTTCTGGTCTTGATATGATAGAAAAAAATTATTTAATTATTAATTTTCACCAGCAGTTTCTTCTCATAAATTTGAGATGTTGTTTTATGCCATATTGACAACGCCCTCAAACAAACCAAAGATATTAAGTATATTGTCATTGTCAAGAGCCAGAACATGTTCACATTTGAGGAGCTGCATTCACATAAAAACTCAAACTGATTCGTTCATTTTCAAAATAATTGGAGATTCATTTAGTAATTGATTAAATGTTGCAGCTCTGGAATCAGTTTTGGTTTGAAGAACAGTGTGCTTACATGTTTTTAAAGATGAATAAGTTGACCACCACTTAAAATGTTTTTTAAGGATCAATTCATCCAAATAAAGAAAACCTTACATTCATTAGAACGCAACTCAAATCTATTCAAGCTCCACTGGAACAACAAGTGTGGAGTGAAAATTCTTTTCTCCTCCTCTTTTCTCTCTGTCAGGGTGAAGGAGTCCACCGGGTGGCAGCAGGTCTTCACCTCTCCTCGCCTGGACTGGGTGATCGACCGAGTCGCGCTCAATGCTAAGGTGATGGGTGGCTCTCTGGGAGACAATGACAAGATGGTGGCTGTCGCCTCAGTGACGGAGATCATCCTGTGGTCCATCTGTCCGGATGGCAATGGAAATGAAATCGGTGAGTATATGACTGTAACAGGTTGACGAGCTTTGACGTCGGTGTCGTATTTGACGCGTCCTCTGTCCTGCAGGCGTCTTCAGCCTCAATGTGCCGGTGGAGGCGCTCTTCTTCGTTGGTAACCAGCTGATTGCCACCAGCCACTCTGGGAAGGTTGGCGTCTGGAACGCTGTCACCAAACACTGGCAGGTAGGCGGAGACACACAGTGCTGATTCTAATCCATTTGTCATGTGCCATTTGGTCTGCCCATTAGCACCCAGTGCTAAGGAACCTACAGCGACCAATTCATCTTCTTTGGAGATTAGTTCTCATGACATGGCTCTCTGAACAGTAGTAGATTCCACATATTTACATATTTCTGGGTAAAAGCAGCTGCTAAGGAGGGTCTTGTTGCCGTACTGATTGGCATTTAGAGTAGCCAGTACCACTGAGTAGCTGTTAGAGCTGAGACACAGCATGATGACATAGCTTAGTGTCTATTGTGGAGGAGTTCTCACCTCCGACATCACCTATATCTGCAGTATAACCAAAGAGAAAGCTGAGAGTGATGTTTCTGAGGAAGGGGATAATAGTGAGGACATTTCTGGAGTGAGGCAATATATTTGAACTGATGTATAATGCCAGAGCTTCTGCTGAGGAGGGAGAGACCCAGAGTAATGCATTCACAGACTCACAAAGAAGTTGATCCGTCTGAGCAGTTCGCAGACTTGTACAAGATGAGAAAAATCATCTTAGTATGTTTTAGGGAATAACAGCCCCTAAAATACATATTAAGAATATTGAAAAATAGTTGTTTTACATTTATTAGGTTGTACATGGGCATGAAGGTGTTAGATTAAGCAACATATACTGTACATGATGAAAGCACTTACATTTTAATTTGAATCTCATGGGGACTTCAACAACCAGAGTATTTTGAACAATAAGAGAAATATCTAAGATCTGTTGCAGGTTATCCCCTTTCAGTAGAATTTAAAATGAATATTGACATGAGTCAGGAGGACCTGAGTGTTGACTGGTTGGTTGTATGACACTCTCTTGTCTCTGTGCCAGAACCAGGACGTGGTTCCGATCAGCAGCTACGACACTGCCGGCTCCTTCCTCATCCTGGGCTGCAACAACGGATCCATCTACTACATCGGTAAGAGACCGTGCAGAGTGTGTGTCGATACAAATACAGACTGCACACACAACAATATCTGTGTGTTTGTAACTTTTACGTTTTGAAGATTTCCACGTTGATTAAAATCAAGATTATCTGTTTATTGAAAGATGTGATGGATAAAGTTATGTTTTGAACAGGTGTTCTGTTATTATATATATATATATATATATTTTTTTTTTTAAACTATTCAGATGTTCAGAAGTTTCCTCTGAGAATGAAAGACAACGACTTACTGGTGACAGAGTTGTACAGAGACCCGACAGAAGATGCCATCACTGCACTCAGCGTCTACCTCACGCCCAAAACCAGTACGCCAACAAACCACTGCTGCCTCACACACACACACACACACACACACACACAGTGTTTTGGGGGTGGAGCTTTGACAATAAGGCTATAGAACAGGGCGGGATTCTCGTAGTGGTAGAATTAACTCATAAATGAGAAACTGAATGTGTGGATTTACTGGGTGTTTGTGTCTCTTATTCTCTATTGATGCCGTGAAATCAGGTGACAGTGGGAACTGGATTGAGATTGCGTACGGGACAAGCTCTGGGACAGTTCGAGTCATCGTTCAGCACCCGGAGACGGTCGGCTCGGGGCCTCAGCTCTTCCAGACCTTCTCTGTCCACCGCAGCCCTGTCACCAAGATCATGCTGTCGGAGAAACACCTCATTTCGGGTACGACGTTGAGAGCTGCCAGTGTTTGACCAGCCCACACCGTTTCCTGTCGGAGTTTTCACATTTCTGTTGTTGCAGTTTGTGCAGACAACAACCACGTACGGACGTGGACAGTGACACGGTTCAGAGGGATGATCTCCACCCAGCCTGGATCCACACCACTCACTTCCTTCAAGATCCTCAGCCTGGACGACATCGATGGACATGGAGGCTGCAGCGCCGGGACAGAGATAGGTAACAGACACTAAGGTCATAGTTTCAGCTAAAAGTTTCCTTGTTAGTTTTTCTTAATATTTGATAAATAGAAACCTTTTCATATTTACAGTAAGTCATGATGACATCATCATTTGTATGTATGTGTTACAGAGTTCTGGTGGTAACTGTGTGTCTGTGTGTGTCTTTGTTTCAGGTCCATACGGGGAGCGAGACGACCAGCAGGTTTTTATCCAGAGAGTCGTACCAGACACAGATAAGCTGTACGTCAGACTGTCGTCCAACGGAAAGAGGTGAGGGACACATGTTTGACGGAAGCATCTAATTTTTGTTTTTCTTATCTTATTCTTAATCTTTAACACTCTTTATTGTTTTATCCTTTATATTTTCATGAAACAAGAGCACATTTAAATAAGCACAAGTAATCAAAATAACAAATAATCACACTGAAAGAATCAGATATGATTCAAATCGTTCAAACTATGTTCAGACATTTTATTATGTTGCAGTTAGAAAACTTGAAGTCGCCCTTCAGTGTTTTTCTCTCTCTGATGAGAGATAATCAAAGGCCGAGGTGAAATGTGAGTTATTTGTCCCGGCCGCAGGGTGTGTGAGGTGCGCTCAGTGGACGGCACCGCCATCACTTCCTTCATGGTCCACGAGTGCGAAGGCTCGAGTCGCATTGGCTCTCGACCGAGACGCTACCTGTTCAGTGGCCACAGCAATGGCAGCATCCAGATGTGGGACCTGACCACTGCCATGGAGATCGCCGGCAAGGTCGACATCAAAGGTCAGATGTTTCCCCTTTGTCATCAGCTGACATTTGTTTGTCTGTTCAGCATCTGTCTGTTCTCTGTCTGTCAGTGACGCAGGCACTCATTGGTTGTTTCACAGCACTAGGTGGACCAACAGAAGAGGAGCTGCTGGAGCTGCTGGACCAGTGTGACCTGGCTCTGACCAGAACACCTGACAGTACACCGAGAACCTCCACCTGCAGGTACAAACACACACGTGTATACTCAGGCTATTAAAGTTAACACAAACATGACTTCCAGTGTTGTTGTTGTTGACTTCTCCCTTCCTGTCCTCTAGTCTTCACTCTCAGCTCAGTGACGGCTTTCGACCCGAGCACCTTCGCGCTACAGGAGGTCGAGGAGGAGGAGCTTTGGGTTCGGCGGCTTCGCTGTGTGGCAGCCTCCCACGACAGGCTTCAGCCCCTGTACCACTGGCTAAACCGGTCAGAGACCACGGACTTTCACCGCTAACTGGACCGCAGGCCCTCCCCAGTCCTGGCTCCACCTACACCCACAGCTCCAATGCCAGCCCCCGCCCTCAGAGACACCCAGACCGGGACAGAGAGTGGGGGTTGGTGCACAGGGGCAGCTTCGTGGAGCGCTGCCAGGAGCTCGCTAAGGGTTCTGAGGCAGCTGGCAACTCCGGGTTCGGAGCATTGGGAGGGTCAGAGGGCGCCAGGCGGAGCTTAGCTGTATGCAGCGAGTTAGAAGCCAGATTTGGCCTCAGGACACCCACCACTTTCTCTGTGTCGCCAGGTGCTCGTTATTCCCCTGGATCGTCCTCGTCACTGTCACCATCTCCTTTATCTCCTTTATCTTCATCATCCTATCGCAAAGCTGCGCCTTCCTCCCCAACAAGCCCCGCCCCCGCTGCAGTAAGCCCAACCCGATCTCAGACCCCCGTCTCTCCTCGCCGTGTCATCGCACCATCGCCCTCTGAAGCTCCAGCATCACCGGAGAGCCCCGCAAGTCCAGACAGCACCGCCGCCGCCACCGCCACCGCCCCCGCCCCTGCCCCCGCCCCCGTGGCTGCTGGCCCGCCAACCAGCCCCAAACCACACATGAATGAGACCAGCTTCTGACTGAGCGTTCAGAGCAGACACTGAGAAACTCACAAAACTCTTATCAGCAAGTTCTGTTGCTGTGGTTACCTCAAAGTCATAGTCAGGTTGGAAAAGTTTCCAAGAAAAAGCTGCACTGATCAATGTTTTCATAAGGAGTCAGTGTGACGGTAAAGGGCTAACGTGCTGATCTGCACCTGGCAGATATCTACAACACACTGACAGTGAAGTAACTGAATGAAATGCACGGACAACTGTGCTGTCTGTACGATGTGTTTACTACACTGTGTTCTCATGTGAAAAAACCTGAGTAAATGCAACTTGCGACTACTTGCTTTGAGATAATGCGAAGATAATTAGTTGCATCTGTGGATTAACTCTGTTTGTTGTCTCATGGTATGAAAGTTTTCTTCACATTCAGTGTGAGCGCACCATCTGTGTTTAGGAGGCGGAGCCTGAACACTGAACTAAAAGACAGATTTTGAGTGATATTGATAAAAAGTCAGTTGACTGTTGTTTATCTTCAGACAAGTCTTTCTAACATTTTCTAGCTGCTCCTGACTTATATATATAACATTTTTTATATAAAATGTTTGTTTCACTAAACTTTTGTAACGTTTTTACTTTGAATTTGAACCAAACCTGAACGCCTCACTACCACAGTCATACTGATGGAATTCTGGGAAAAAAAGTGATCAAATGTGATGTTGATGTCCAACAAAATAAAACAGTGAAGCAGGAAAAAAAACAAGGCCAGACAAACACATACTTGATATTAATGTCAAATATGTTTTAATTTATATGCAAAAGTAAATGCATATAATCTCTAATCACAAAGTTCAAACTCCAAGGTTTTTCATGACAGAATTGTATGATTTGTTTTCCACATTTGTGATTTGATATTTTCACAAATGTTATTCAATTCAAATTAGATGAATGAATGAATGAATGAATGAGGGGAAAAACAAGCCCGGGATGACTGAGTTGTAGTGTTGTGATGCATCATCGCAGGATTTGTTTTCATTACCCATTAATCTGATGATAATTTTTGGTTATTTTATAATTTAAAAAGAAAATATTTTAATGAAGATCTTTGTTTGATTCATTAATTCATTAAACACATTGCTGTAGATCAATTGTTTTCATAATCAAATAATCTGTTTATTATTTTCTCAAAGTAATTGTTTGGTCCACAAAATGTCAGAACATGTTGAAAAATGTTGATCAGCTTTTAAATTCACTGAATTGAAGGTTCCCACTTTTCACAGGAAAGACAGAATTCAGAAATTTTGAATTTTATTCAAATGTGTATTTATAATAATGTTTTGTCTGATCAGATCTGTTTCCTATGAATCCATTTTTTTAGTTTATAGAAAAGATGAAATCGTCTTGTGAAGGTTGGAACCTACGTGGGTTTTTTCTTTTTTAATTTCAACTCTACCTTCAAACTAAAAGTCTCCACTTCCTCCCTGACTTGTATCGCTATGGTAACTAGCTCACATTCATAGGGAACGCTCTACAGAGTAATATACCCTTAAAAAATAGAATGCAAATGTTTTTATCTTTTACAAAAATATAAATAACATTTTCTATCAAATTTATAAAATAATAACATGTGTACTGTACAGGTTATGGTGCTTATAAGAGCTACAGGTGTGTGGTGGAATTAAACAGTTTCATATTTGTTTCTGCAGAGACACGAGTCGTCTCTTCCTCCTGCGTGGATGAACTGCTGCAGAGACTCCAGACTGTTCTCCTGATGGCGGCGTGTGCGAGGAAACCTTCAGACTTTGGCGTCGAGCATCTCCAGGAACAGTTTGTGGAGAGGGATGTGACGCTGGCGGTGCAGCCGCAGAAATACCTGCACAGCTTGGTCTGCAGCCTGTCGCAGCAGAGGCAGAGTCATCAGCAGACGACCTGCTCGGTGGTGCTCTCTGCGGGACGACTCGTACTCCTGCAGGGCATCGTGGAGTCCGTCCTGAAACCTTTGCACTGAGTCCGGACAGTCGACCAGGTCGGAGTCTGAGGACAGAAGAGACACAGAGACCAGGTGTGTTTACATCAGCCATGAACTTATTACACTTGGAGGAGAAGGTGTAAAAACAGGTGTATTGATAAAAAGAAACTTTTAGTGAATAAAATAGGGATTTAGAGGGAAGACGAAAACACAACATCCCTCCACTTATTGCAAGAAGCAAATATTACTACAAAAGTAAACTGACACCACCATGTATCATCCACTAATTGCCCTCTTTACACCTGGTATTAGAATGCCTTTTCTGTGATCAGATGGAGATCAGATATCGCTTCACCACATGCATTTACACCTGGTATTAACACACGTCTCTGGTGTTCACATCAACATCCGATTCCTATCCAGTCACAAAAAATGCATTTTAATGCCATGTGTAAAAAAGGGCCTCAGTTACCAAGTTGACCCTTATTATCCTTCTGTGGTGACACAGGCTTTGGCGCCACCTGCTGCTTATCTCGATGAACTAATGCTGCCTTCATGCTGCTGTCGGAATTATGGTAAATACGAGTCCCTCACTAGTGGTATTCTGACTAAGCCATCATCACACTTCACCACTTCAACTAACTAGTAGTGCATTCCAGTTGTACTCGGAGGTTATAATTTACCACCATGTAGGTAGTTAGACGCGTCCCCTAGAGGTCACATTCAGTGCTTTTACTTTGAAAAAGTCTGTCTGTTGTGTTTCACAGAGCAGACCAGGGTCACTTCAAGGTCAAACACACACACACACAGAGAGCATCTTCTTTTGTGTGAGATATTGATCCAGACCTGAGTCTATCAGTCTGACTTATTGATCCAAAGCTCAGACAGTGGGAGGCTGAGCAGACCTAGTGGTGTCTAATAACTACAGTCAAATGTTATTGATCAGTGGCTATTCATACGCCGTTAGCAGCGCTGTTAGCATTCCCCAGTGACACAATAACAGCACTTAGTGGTCCCGCTCATTATGGAGCTAATCAATACAGTGAAGCTTCAGCCCCCAGACACTGAACTGATCAATATCAATACTAATTCATCTGAGATGTTTGAGTTTAGAGACTAAACAACTCATCTTTCATGATTTTGGACCAAATATGAAAATGATTGTTGTTACAAGCAGGGTGTAATGTAACAAAGTACAAATACTAAAATTCACTTATTTAATATAGATATATACATTCATGCACTTTACTTTGTTATTTATATTTCTAGCAACTTTTACTCCACTACTTTTCCTCCAACTATCTTTGTTAGTCATTACTGCCAAATAAAATCAGAAGAACATCTTTTATACCCATTCACACGTTTCATGGGGTTAAGTGTCTTGCTCAAGGACACATAGACTAGCAGAGCCAGGAATTCAACCCACAACCTTCCAGTTGAAAGACAACTCGCCCTACCACTGGCCTACCATGGCTCAATCCTAACTCCTCACTTTTTTAATACTTTTACACCTAAAACTTAAGTACATTTTATATCAGAAAATTACTTTTGATACTGAAGTACAGTAAATTCAAATACTTTAAGACTTTTACTTAAGTAATATTTACACAAGACTGATTGTTAGTGACAGCACTCGTGCTAAGACACAAACGTGCGTATGTACCAGCGTTGGCCAGCGCCATGGCCTTCATCATCACCGCCTCCTCAGGACTCAGCTCCATCGCCTGGTATTTCATTGTCAGGTGACGCAGCACCTCATACAGATCGCTCAGTCCTGCTGCTCGACACCGTCCCGCATCCAGGCGTAGGTTACCGGCGAACGCGAGCTCCTCCCCCTCCACACCCTGAGATCGCCAGGCCACACCCACCAGCAGCGCCTCCATCCAGCCGCTCTGCAGCAGCGACATCTGATCGACCAGTGAGAGCACGGAGAAGCCTGAGAGGGGCGGGGCAGAGAAGGTGTCACTCAGGTGTGTCTGTGTCACTCAGGTGCGTCACTCAGGTGCATCACTCAGGTGCGTCTCAAGGCGTTTACCTGGGATCTGTTTGGTCCAGCCAATCAGAAGCAGCAGCTCCCGGTTCAGGAGGTCACCCAGGGTCAGCAGCGTGCTCAGGCTGCTGTCGTTGGTGGAGTCATCCTGATTAGCGGTGAGGGGGGCGGGCTCTGTCAGCAGCAAATGGGAGATGACCTTGTTTCCTGAAACACAGACGATAATTGAATAAAAGGAGCAGGGGGAGGCGAGGGGACGTGGCCTTTTAGTGACGTGGAAACTAACGTGTCAACTCACTGCAGCTCACTGAGTGACTCAAGCACCTGAGCCCTGTCTCCACACGCCGCTTGTACTTCTGACGTCCTCCTCGCACGCGGTCCATACGGACACCTGGACAGAGACACAGCAGGTTGTCCGTCATCATGTTTGACCTGCCACTAATTCTTGGAACGTGTCTCTAACTCATGTGACTTATGTGCTTGTCTCTGACTCATTGGACAGGTCTCTTACTGGTGTGATGTGTCTATCACATGCCTCTGACTGGACGTGTCTCTGACATTATGTGATATGTCTTTCATTGGTTTGATGTGTCTTTGACTCCTTTCACTAACTTGTGTGCTTATCTCTGACTTGTTGACATGTCTTCTTTGTAATAAATGTCTCAGACTCCTGGTTCTGTCTCTTACTGGTGTGATGTGTCTCTCACATGTCTCTGACTCATGGTATGTAACTCTGACTCTTGTATCTTACTGGACGTGTCTCTGACTGATGTGAAAATGTCTCTGACTTGACTGGTGAGACATGTCTCTGACATATGTGATATGTCTCCTGTCTCTAACTTGTATGCTTGTCTCGGATTCGTCTTCTTTGTGATATGTCTCTGACTGGACGTGTCTCTGACTCTTGTATCTGACTGAACGTGTCTCTGACTTGCTGAGTGGTCATTTGAATGTGTCCCTGACTTGTTTGATGTGTGTCCCATCTCTGTCTAGAGTCTCTGACTTGGACACATACCCTCCCTCATCATGCCAGCCTGGAGACACTTCTGGAAGCGACATGCCTGACAGGCTTTCCTCCTGCGCTTGGTGATCTCACACTGGTTCATCACAGGACAGCTGTACTCGATGTTGCCTAGGCAACCACCAAGAAATTGTAGTTTATCACCAGAAATCAATGTACAGTTTGAATTCATTAATGAATAACTAGAATGCTGTTCTCACAGAAATCAATGCAAGCTCTGTCTAGGAGCTGGACGTCCCACACACACACCCTCTCACCCTCTCACCCCGTCCTCTCCCATCACAGTACAAGTGTTCATTGGGCCTTAAAACTGCCGAGTCGCCTCATTAACAGGATATTGACGAGCAGCAGCTGGAGGCTGATCACACAGAGACGCGTCACAACAGACACTAACACTTTAAATATGCCAAAGAATGGAAAAGACTGTTGGTAAAAGCCCATAAGAAGCAAAGGTTCAGGGTTGAAGTCCATCTATTTAATGTTCTTTTCAGTATGTGCATTGAAATACCTCATAAAAAGCATTATAACAAAGGAAAGCAATGGTTTTGACTCTGACATGTGCCTAGTGTAAATAAGTGGGATAAAAAATGAGTTTACTGCCGTAATATACATTTATGCACCTTATTTTAAATTATAAAAATAGTTGAAATACAATGTTTTAGACTTAAAAATGTAACTATCAATTCCATACGTGTGAAAAACACACTTTGTGTCAGTCAGTTCCAGCTGATGATTTCACACACTGATCAATACAGTGAGTAATTCAGTATTGATCACTTCATTAATTAACACACCCACATACACACACCTTGTACTGTCCTCTTGAAGAAGGCTTTACACGCCTCGCAGGACGCCACACCGTAGTGATAACCAGAGGCGTAGTCTCCACACACCAGGCAGAGCCGCTTGGGCCCTGCGGCGCCCCCTGGTGGCATCAGATAGTTGCCCCTCAGGATGGAGTTGACCTGCACACAGATATATGCATCATGTGACTTTATGCTCTACAGCAAACTTCCCTGGGAAATCAGAGACTTTAGTGATATTTTGATTTGAACGTTGTTTTTATCCTCACAATACAGCGTTTTTGAGAACACTAAAACATTATTATTTCTTGCAATGAAGAACGTTTGCTCTGCTTTTTATAGCTTACTCTACTTTCTACTTTAGATAGGTGAAGAACTTTTACTGCAATAATACCTTTGATACTTCTAAGTGTTTGTACATGAATTTTGAGGCTTGTTTTACTCCTGATGAAGTACTTGAAGTACTCAGTTGTCTACTTATCTACTTCAGATGACACACAACATGAACATGAGTGACATTTCTAATTACATGTTTAATTTGTGTCCAATATAATTAAAGAATAATCATAATTTTTTTTTCTCTTCTTGACGAGTCAACAGACAATAGAAACCAGAAAAGTGAGGAGCTGATTTTCACCTGTGCTGAAAAGGAGTCAGCGTGTGAGTGCACAGCATCGCCTCCACAGCTGGAACTAGATCCTGTCGGGGAGTCGGGCTGTGGCTCTCTGCAGAGGAGGAGGCTGCAGGAGGAAGAGGAGGCCGGGCTGGGGGGGTGGAAGGTCCTGTGTGACGGGCTGAGGGTATGAGAGGTGTTCACAGGGAATGAGGACGTGAGGAGGGAGGAGTGGAGGAAGGAGGCCGGAGACTGAGCCTCTGCAGCAGGAGAAGAGGAGGGAGAGGAGTCCAGGAGGCTGAGGAGGAAGAGGAGAGAGATGTTTGTTCATCAACCAGGAAACTAAACTGGTAATTAATTTATTTTTATCAAAATGAATCAATGTGATAAGAAACAAACTATGAAAGACAGAGGTCAAAGGTCCAACATGTAAAGCTGAGCGCTAGATTGTTAAACCAAAACAAGATTGTAAACAGACTTTCTTCACCTCATTCTGTCCACCTCATTCTGTCCACCAAAACAAAGCGTCAATAACAACACTGCTGTATATTTACAGGGAGGTAATATTTGTTTCTGACACTTTGATGGATGAAAAAAATGAACTTTTTTGTCAAATAAAATATAAAATACATGCACTTAAAATGATTTATCTTATTAGAAGAGTATTGATATGTTTGTGTGTAACTGACTGAGCGATTGCTTTCATATCATTAAGATTGATAAGCATGAATTAGTTTGAGTGTTTCTTTGATAACAGGATCAAGAAAATCTTCTGGATCAAGAAAATAATCGACAGATAATCGAAAATGACTCCAAACAGACAGACAGACAGACAGACAGACAGTCTTACCACTGCTGCCGAGCCAGGACGTCTTTAGTGAGACAGTCAAAATCCTTCAGCTCCATCAGTGCTGCGTTCACAGTCTCTGCTGTCACTTAGTAAAAAAAGACTTCGGATGAAAACGTGGGATAAACAGATGAAAACTTCCTCCTGCCCAGAGATAGTGGATGGATGTGAGGCTCTGAGGGACCAGTGCTGTCATTTATCTGACCCTCCTGTCATCACAGAGGAGGGGGCGTGGCCTGCAGGATCAGCCAATCGTCATGCAGTGTTGTCAGTGTGAACACAGGATTGACTTCCTCCACTTCTTCTATCGTCTCTATTGATTTGGACAGTGACAGATGTAGGTCACAGTCATGATGATGATGATGATGATGATGACCTCATGATGACCTGCAATTTCCTCTGCCCGGTGCACCGGCCCTTTAAATACATGTACCATAGGTGTGTGATTGGTTCTTACACCTTTCTGTTTCACAAAGTGCTGCTTCAGCATAAAGAGACAGAGAGTCCTAATCTCAGATCAGTCTCACCTACATCTGCTGTTTCATAAGAGCTGCATAACTAGGTATGTCTTAAAGGGACATAGTTCATTTCTTCTTCACAGACACAAAGTCAGTGTCAGTGACTGCACTGTGAGCACCCCCTGCCCCGAGGACCAGCCTGAAACCCAGAGGCTTTCTCTCAGTGAGCACAAGGAAAAAAACTGTTTTAGCCACTGCACAAAAGATGACCACCTTTCCCAACAGGAAATCCAAGTTTGTGTTGCTTTGTAAGCCACTTTTACTCTTTCGCACCAACATTTTTACACCCCAGAACACAGGAGTTCCACTGCTGCCTCCATGAGTAAATTCAAATGTGTTATTTTGTGACTTCCTTGTTTTGAAAGTGTCACATAAACTTATCAAACCATGATTTTCTCCATGAGTGCTAAAATTGTGTGTTTTTTCGATGGACTTTGGTGTGGGAGAGATGAAGTGGTTTCTGTTGGAAAAGGCTGTGTAACAGCAAGATTAAGTTGTTATATTATACTTTATTAATCCCCTAGGGAAAATTCTTTACCTGCATTTAACCCATACTGTACAAGGAACCTTTCTAGAAGGAGTACCCCTTGACCAGGTGGGGACTCAAACTAGCAACCCTGCAGTTACAAGTCAACTTCCCTTTCCACTTGGCCAAGTAACAGACTCTAGAGTTTGATGTGTTGTTGTGGGACTGTGGTAATGTGATGTGAGGAGTGGGTGGATCTACAAGGAGGATCCACCCCACTGTGTTTCACACTGGCTGATACACACCTGGAAACTATTGTCTCGTTAACTCTCATTAAGAGCCGACACACACACACACACACACATACAGGTTGCACGCAGCAACTCGTATAGAAGAACTAGAAGGTATGAGTTCAGTTGTTTTGTATAAAACCTAGATAAACAGTTTTTAATGTGTTATTTGTTGTACTTTTTGTTACAGGTACTGTTAAGCAACTCTACCTTAGGCCCTGGAGGCTGTTCAAGGCTTTGAAGGTACAATGATGGTTATTATTTTACTAAGAATAACTGTATGTTTTTATATGTGAACTTTAATTTTACGTACATATGGGTGGCTGTTGTGTTGAAGATGATCACAGGGTTGACAAGTTGATTTAATATTTGCCTTGAATGTCCAGCATTTTACTGTGAAGCTTCTTCTAGGTTGCCAGGTATTGCATCTTTTGAGATGAAATAATTCATACTGCAAGTTCTTTAGTATGTTTGAACGATGTGTGGTTCTTGCTTTTTAATTCGTGTCATTTTCGGGTTTTCACGACCACTACTGTTTTCACCTGTATGTTGTGCTGTGCCAATACACTTATTACAGACACAATTATTGACAGAATGATTAAGAAATTGTTACAAACATTTTTACTCCCATAGTTGCAGGTCAGACCCAGTACTGTTCCTTTCCCTCACACCGCCTGTGGTGTTGTGAAATGCTTGCTATATGTGAGTGTGAGTGTGTGTATCCACCTGTTAATGTTTGTTGTGTTATTTTACGTTGTTAGGGTGACAGTGTGTGTGTGTGTGTGCACGTGTGTGTGTGTGCGTGTGTGTGTGGCAGAGTCTGTGTGTCCTGGCTCTTCTATGATAACCCCCTAAAACCCAGGTGTTTGTTGACTGTGTGGAATCTAACATCCATAACAAGTTGGTGCACACAGATCATTATTTGATCCACTTCCTGCTCTGTGCTAAGTCCATAGATTGGTGTCGTCCAACCAATGTCGTTTCTAGCTATATTCGGACTATGCAAATGCCACCGGGGGCCCCAAAGCTGCATGTTCAGCCTCATCTGAGGAGAATTATGTCATCGTCCAGAGGAAGTTGTTTCTCAGATATTTGCAACTTAACATTACTTTACGATTACTGATGATTAAGTTATAAAGTCTGTGTGTATTTTATTGGCTTTGAATTAGAAGTGTGCAACTGCTTTATATATAACACAATTTATTGATGAAGTGACTATAATAAATATTAGGCCTATTGTTGATTATTTTGGACTTTTGTGGCAGTGGATTATTGCTGACTCAACCAAGTTAGTTTTGTTTTTAATGTTGGTTTGTTGTCATTGTTGCACTTATTTGTTTATCGTGTTACATGTAAGGTTATTTACTCACTTTACACTTTATTATTCTGATGAGTTTTTATTGTTCGCACAGTGATATGGATGCTGGCTCATTGTGTTTTTTACTCTAAGTAATAATGGCCTTACTTACTTTTTGATCTTGGGCTTGGCCCACTTTCTTGATTGATTGATTGTTTTGGGTTGTGAAAATTTGTGTTGTGTTTTTATCAGTGTATCTTTAAATGAAGATGTTTTATTTTAATATGAGAGGTTTATCATGACTGTAGCATGTTTTGTTAGGGGCCCCCAAACAACATCTTGCATAGGGCCCCCGAAAAGCTAGAAACAGCCCTGACCTTTAGGTTTCCTCCTCCTTTTATTATCCTCGGTTACAAAACCTCATATAAAGCCGTGGGAGTGCAGAGATTTACTTCACATTACTTTACTTATGACTCTTCATTAAAGCTGTGAAATTAATGTTGAGCACAGTGAGATAATCTGAGATAAACTCCGGTAAGACTGGATTCATCAGCTGACCCACTTACCTCCATCAGATCTGGGTCACTGACCCTCTGACTCACTGTTGTGAGCAGAGACTGCTGGGTAATATGGTGCCACCTTCCACTCAGTTAATATTCCACATATTATATCATAGCCACATTTATCGAGCTCACCAGCAGAATTCAGCTTCAGTGCATAAAACTGGACATGACCTTGTACCATCATATTCTGTGATTTGTGTTTTTCTTTCATCTTTTCCACTTCTGTAGTTTAATACTGCCTCCTAGTGACACAGAGTGGTTGTGCAGTTTAAAGCAAATGTTGAGTTTCTCTTCTCCTCACATTTATATTAGAAAATAGTGGCTGAGAATGTGGAAAAATGACAACTATGTCTTATGTTCAGGATTATTTTAGGTGTGTCTGATGTGAAAATGTCTCTGACTTGACTGGTGAGACATGTCTCTGACATATGTGATATGTCTCCTGTCTCTAACTTGTATGCTTGTCTCGGATTCGTCTTCTTTGTGATATGTCTCTGACTGGACGTGTCTCTGACTCTTGTATCTGACTGAACGTGTCTCTGACTTGCTGAGTGGTCATTTGAATGTGTCCCTGACTTGTTTGATGTGTGTCCCATCTCTGTCTAGAGTCTCTGACTTGGACACATACCCTCCCTCATCATGCCAGCCTGGAGACACTTCTGGAAGCGACATGCCTGACAGGCTTTCCTCCTGCGCTTGGTGATCTCACACTGGTTCATCACAGGACAGCTGTACTCGATGTTGCCTAGGCAACCACCAAGAAATTGTAGTTTATCACCAGAAATCAATGTACAGTTTGAATTCATTAATGAATAACTAGAATGCTGTTCTCACAGAAATCAATGCAAGCTCTGTCTAGGAGCTGGACGTCCCACACACACACCCTCTCACCCTCTCACCCCGTCCTCTCCCATCACAGTACAAGTGTTCATTGGGCCTTAAAACTGCCGAGTCGCCTCATTAACAGGATATTGACGAGCAGCAGCTGGAGGCTGATCACACAGAGACGCGTCACAACAGACACTAACACTTTAAATATGCCAAAGAATGGAAAAGACTGTTGGTAAAAGCCCATAAGAAGCAAAGGTTCAGGGTTGAAGTCCATCTATTTAATGTTCTTTTCAGTATGTGCATTGAAATACCTCATAAAAAGCATTATAACAAAGGAAAGCAATGGTTTTGACTCTGACATGTGCCTAGTGTAAATAAGTGGGATAAAAAATGAGTTTACTGCCGTAATATACATTTATGCACCTTATTTTAAATTATAAAAATAGTTGAAATACAATGTTTTAGACTTAAAAATGTAACTATCAATTCCATACGTGTGAAAAACACACTTTGTGTCAGTCAGTTCCAGCTGATGATTTCACACACTGATCAATACAGTGAGTAATTCAGTATTGATCACTTCATTAATTAACACACCCACATACACACACCTTGTACTGTCCTCTTGAAGAAGGCTTTACACGCCTCGCAGGACGCCACACCGTAGTGATAACCAGAGGCGTAGTCTCCACACACCAGGCAGAGCCGCTTGGGCCCTGCGGCGCCCCCTGGTGGCATCAGATAGTTGCCCCTCAGGATGGAGTTGACCTGCACACAGATATATGCATCATGTGACTTTATGCTCTACAGCAAACTTCCCTGGGAAATCAGAGACTTTAGTGATATTTTGATTTGAACGTTGTTTTTATCCTCACAATACAGCGTTTTTGAGAACACTAAAACATTATTATTTCTTGCAATGAAGAACGTTTGCTCTGCTTTTTATAGCTTACTCTACTTTCTACTTTAGATAGGTGAAGAACTTTTACTGCAATAATACCTTTGATACTTCTAAGTGTTTGTACATGAATTTTGAGGCTTGTTTTACTCCTGATGAAGTACTTGAAGTACTCAGTTGTCTACTTATCTACTTCAGATGACACACAACATGAACATGAGTGACATTTCTAATTACATGTTTAATTTGTGTCCAATATAATTAAAGAATAATCATAATTTTTTTTTCTCTTCTTGACGAGTCAACAGACAATAGAAACCAGAAAAGTGAGGAGCTGATTTTCACCTGTGCTGAAAAGGAGTCAGCGTGTGAGTGCACAGCATCGCCTCCACAGCTGGAACTAGATCCTGTCGGGGAGTCGGGCTGTGGCTCTCTGCAGAGGAGGAGGCTGCAGGAGGAAGAGGAGGCCGGGCTGGGGGGGTGGAAGGTCCTGTGTGACGGGCTGAGGGTATGAGAGGTGTTCACAGGGAATGAGGACGTGAGGAGGGAGGAGTGGAGGAAGGAGGCCGGAGACTGAGCCTCTGCAGCAGGAGAAGAGGAGGGAGAGGAGTCCAGGAGGCTGAGGAGGAAGAGGAGAGAGATGTTTGTTCATCAACCAGGAAACTAAACTGGTAATTAATTTATTTTTATCAAAATGAATCAATGTGATAAGAAACAAACTATGAAAGACAGAGGTCAAAGGTCCAACATGTAAAGCTGAGCGCTAGATTGTTAAACCAAAACAAGATTGTAAACAGACTTTCTTCACCTCATTCTGTCCACCTCATTCTGTCCACCAAAACAAAGCGTCAATAACAACACTGCTGTATATTTACAGGGAGGTAATATTTGTTTCTGACACTTTGATGGATGAAAAAAATGAACTTTTTTGTCAAATAAAATATAAAATACATGCACTTAAAATGATTTATCTTATTAGAAGAGTATTGATATGTTTGTGTGTAACTGACTGAGCGATTGCTTTCATATCATTAAGATTGATAAGCATGAATTAGTTTGAGTGTTTCTTTGATAACAGGATCAAGAAAATCTTCTGGATCAAGAAAATAATCGACAGATAATCGAAAATGACTCCAAACAGACAGACAGACAGACAGACAGACAGTCTTACCACTGCTGCCGAGCCAGGACGTCTTTAGTGAGACAGTCAAAATCCTTCAGCTCCATCAGTGCTGCGTTCACAGTCTCTGCTGTCACTTAGTAAAAAAAGACTTCGGATGAAAACGTGGGATAAACAGATGAAAACTTCCTCCTGCCCAGAGATAGTGGATGGATGTGAGGCTCTGAGGGACCAGTGCTGTCATTTATCTGACCCTCCTGTCATCACAGAGGAGGGGGCGTGGCCTGCAGGATCAGCCAATCGTCATGCAGTGTTGTCAGTGTGAACACAGGATTGACTTCCTCCACTTCTTCTATCGTCTCTATTGATTTGGACAGTGACAGATGTAGGTCACAGTCATGATGATGATGATGATGATGATGACCTCATGATGACCTGCAATTTCCTCTGCCCGGTGCACCGGCCCTTTAAATACATGTACCATAGGTGTGTGATTGGTTCTTACACCTTTCTGTTTCACAAAGTGCTGCTTCAGCATAAAGAGACAGAGAGTCCTAATCTCAGATCAGTCTCACCTACATCTGCTGTTTCATAAGAGCTGCATAACTAGGTATGTCTTAAAGGGACATAGTTCATTTCTTCTTCACAGACACAAAGTCAGTGTCAGTGACTGCACTGTGAGCACCCCCTGCCCCGAGGACCAGCCTGAAACCCAGAGGCTTTCTCTCAGTGAGCACAAGGAAAAAAACTGTTTTAGCCACTGCACAAAAGATGACCACCTTTCCCAACAGGAAATCCAAGTTTGTGTTGCTTTGTAAGCCACTTTTACTCTTTCGCACCAACATTTTTACACCCCAGAACACAGGAGTTCCACTGCTGCCTCCATGAGTAAATTCAAATGTGTTATTTTGTGACTTCCTTGTTTTGAAAGTGTCACATAAACTTATCAAACCATGATTTTCTCCATGAGTGCTAAAATTGTGTGTTTTTTCGATGGACTTTGGTGTGGGAGAGATGAAGTGGTTTCTGTTGGAAAAGGCTGTGTAACAGCAAGATTAAGTTGTTATATTATACTTTATTAATCCCCTAGGGAAAATTCTTTACCTGCATTTAACCCATACTGTACAAGGAACCTTTCTAGAAGGAGTACCCCTTGACCAGGTGGGGACTCAAACTAGCAACCCTGCAGTTACAAGTCAACTTCCCTTTCCACTTGGCCAAGTAACAGACTCTAGAGTTTGATGTGTTGTTGTGGGACTGTGGTAATGTGATGTGAGGAGTGGGTGGATCTACAAGGAGGATCCACCCCACTGTGTTTCACACTGGCTGATACACACCTGGAAACTATTGTCTCGTTAACTCTCATTAAGAGCCGACACACACACACACACACACATACAGGTTGCACGCAGCAACTCGTATAGAAGAACTAGAAGGTATGAGTTCAGTTGTTTTGTATAAAACCTAGATAAACAGTTTTTAATGTGTTATTTGTTGTACTTTTTGTTACAGGTACTGTTAAGCAACTCTACCTTAGGCCCTGGAGGCTGTTCAAGGCTTTGAAGGTACAATGATGGTTATTATTTTACTAAGAATAACTGTATGTTTTTATATGTGAACTTTAATTTTACGTACATATGGGTGGCTGTTGTGTTGAAGATGATCACAGGGTTGACAAGTTGATTTAATATTTGCCTTGAATGTCCAGCATTTTACTGTGAAGCTTCTTCTAGGTTGCCAGGTATTGCATCTTTTGAGATGAAATAATTCATACTGCAAGTTCTTTAGTATGTTTGAACGATGTGTGGTTCTTGCTTTTTAATTCGTGTCATTTTCGGGTTTTCACGACCACTACTGTTTTCACCTGTATGTTGTGCTGTGCCAATACACTTATTACAGACACAATTATTGACAGAATGATTAAGAAATTGTTACAAACATTTTTACTCCCATAGTTGCAGGTCAGACCCAGTACTGTTCCTTTCCCTCACACCGCCTGTGGTGTTGTGAAATGCTTGCTATATGTGAGTGTGAGTGTGTGTATCCACCTGTTAATGTTTGTTGTGTTATTTTACGTTGTTAGGGTGACAGTGTGTGTGTGTGTGTGCACGTGTGTGTGTGTGCGTGTGTGTGTGGCAGAGTCTGTGTGTCCTGGCTCTTCTATGATAACCCCCTAAAACCCAGGTGTTTGTTGACTGTGTGGAATCTAACATCCATAACAAGTTGGTGCACACAGATCATTATTTGATCCACTTCCTGCTCTGTGCTAAGTCCATAGATTGGTGTCGTCCAACCAATGTCGTTTCTAGCTATATTCGGACTATGCAAATGCCACCGGGGGCCCCAAAGCTGCATGTTCAGCCTCATCTGAGGAGAATTATGTCATCGTCCAGAGGAAGTTGTTTCTCAGATATTTGCAACTTAACATTACTTTACGATTACTGATGATTAAGTTATAAAGTCTGTGTGTATTTTATTGGCTTTGAATTAGAAGTGTGCAACTGCTTTATATATAACACAATTTATTGATGAAGTGACTATAATAAATATTAGGCCTATTGTTGATTATTTTGGACTTTTGTGGCAGTGGATTATTGCTGACTCAACCAAGTTAGTTTTGTTTTTAATGTTGGTTTGTTGTCATTGTTGCACTTATTTGTTTATCGTGTTACATGTAAGGTTATTTACTCACTTTACACTTTATTATTCTGATGAGTTTTTATTGTTCGCACAGTGATATGGATGCTGGCTCATTGTGTTTTTTACTCTAAGTAATAATGGCCTTACTTACTTTTTGATCTTGGGCTTGGCCCACTTTCTTGATTGATTGATTGTTTTGGGTTGTGAAAATTTGTGTTGTGTTTTTATCAGTGTATCTTTAAATGAAGATGTTTTATTTTAATATGAGAGGTTTATCATGACTGTAGCATGTTTTGTTAGGGGCCCCCAAACAACATCTTGCATAGGGCCCCCGAAAAGCTAGAAACAGCCCTGACCTTTAGGTTTCCTCCTCCTTTTATTATCCTCGGTTACAAAACCTCATATAAAGCCGTGGGAGTGCAGAGATTTACTTCACATTACTTTACTTATGACTCTTCATTAAAGCTGTGAAATTAATGTTGAGCACAGTGAGATAATCTGAGATAAACTCCGGTAAGACTGGATTCATCAGCTGACCCACTTACCTCCATCAGATCTGGGTCACTGACCCTCTGACTCACTGTTGTGAGCAGAGACTGCTGGGTAATATGGTGCCACCTTCCACTCAGTTAATATTCCACATATTATATCATAGCCACATTTATCGAGCTCACCAGCAGAATTCAGCTTCAGTGCATAAAACTGGACATGACCTTGTACCATCATATTCTGTGATTTGTGTTTTTCTTTCATCTTTTCCACTTCTGTAGTTTAATACTGCCTCCTAGTGACACAGAGTGGTTGTGCAGTTTAAAGCAAATGTTGAGTTTCTCTTCTCCTCACATTTATATTAGAAAATAGTGGCTGAGAATGTGGAAAAATGACAACTATGTCTTATGTTCAGGATTATTTTAGGTGTGTCTGTGGAAAAATATGGCTTGATGATGCACATGAGCCATCGTTGTCTCAAATACTGACATTATATAAAAACCTTTAGCATGATTTGTCAGCATTTTACCGTTCACTTAACTGCTCCTGCACTACTGCCTCACACTGACTCAGTGACCTTTATGTGTGTGTTTTTGTGTTTAATGACACATTTTCCTCTGGGGTGACAAAGTGCTTTTAAATGCAGTCATTGCAGGCTTATTATGTCAGTATGTAGCCGATTGTAGTTCAGATTTGTGTGCAGCCACTTCACATCACTGTGATGATGAAGGATTATTTTGTATGAGTCTGTATTTATGCACGTTTTTGCATTGTATCTGTAATTCATGTCATGTCTTGGTAAAGCTTGTTGGATGTTGGTAAACTGTCTCAGCCACAAAGATGGAGATACATTTATCAGTGGACCACACGGTTGGTGTAGTGCCACTATATCACTACACGAAGACCTGGGTTTGTGATCCGGTCAGAACAAGGGGTTTTCCCCACATGGGGTTTGCATGTGTGTGTGTGTGTGTGTGTGTGTGTGTGTGTTGTGTGTGTGTATGTGCGCTGGTTTTCTCTGGGTTCTCCGGTTTCCTCCCACAGTCCAAAAACATGCCGATTTGGGGATAAGGTAAATTTGACACTCGGAACCAACCGTAGGTGTGAGTGTGAGAGTGGACAGTTGTTTGTCTCTGTGTCCCTGTGATGGACTGTCGACCTGTCCAGGGTGTACCCTGCCTTTCACCCCATGTTAGCTGGGATTAGCACCAGTGACCCTCATGTGGAGGATAAAGTGGTAGAAGATGAGTGAGTGAATGAACATGTATACCAGTGAAGTCTAATGTAGTACCAAAAAGTCCACATGTCCTTGTCGAGATAATTGTGTGGTTATGTATCAAAGCTACTCTATAAATAAAGTTTATGTTGAGCAGAGGATCATGGGAATATGGGGGATTACAGGTTTGTGAGATGTGGGTCTTTAATGAACAGAGCTCAGTATTCTGTGGAAGTGCAAGCTGATATTCCGCTGCCTCACAATTTCAGTCTCGGTACTGAGTGAACCTTAGTAATCCCATTAATGCTGCATCCGCGTGTGTCTGTGTGTGTGTGTGTGTGTGTGTGTGTGTGTGTGTGTGCGTGTGTGTGTGTGTACACAGATTGGCCTATTGTATTAACATGGCTTACACGGTGGATCTACATTTACAGTGCAGGCATTAAGGTTGTGGATCCAGGTGGAGGTGACGAGTGTGTCGCCTTCACCTGAGCTGACACCACACATGAGGTGCAGTGCTGACATCAGACTGCATTTTTGTACTGTACTTGTCTTAATGAGCTTGTTTGTCTGTGTTTTGTTTATGTTGTCTTGTGTCTCTTTGTTATCTTTATTGTTAGGCGTTTTGTCATTTTATGTATTTATTAGGGATGCATGATATGTTCGGCACAGTATCGGCTTTAAAATACATTATCTGAGATCGGCAAACATGCCATGATCCCTCGATATGACTAATGACGAAAACAGTAGAATTAATAAGATGCTACCCCTTTGACTTCTATACTGGCGCCCTCTACAACTATTCTATTTTTTTCTTACAAAATGAAGAAAATGTATATCTACATCTGCTGCAACATCAGTGTGAAAAATATTAGAATTTTACTACAAACAAGACAGAATAAACTCTGTATTAAATGCAAGATAAAGGAAAAGGTATATATGTAAGTTATCGGCACATGCACTCCCGATGTATCGGTATAAAGTCCCATATGGTGCATCTCTAGTATTTATTGTCATTTTGCGTCCATTTGTTTTGTCTATTGTCATTTTTTTTCCTTTGTTGTTATTTGTACGCCTGTTTCTCTGAGGTTAAAATTAGATACACATTTATTTCTTATTTGTATCTCATTTGTTGTCCTTATTCCGGGACTGGCAGCTCTTAGTGGACCTGGAGAAACAGCTGAGATTCCCGCAGCACATCGTCAGCACCACTTTGAGGCCAGATATACTTCCCGCTGGGGGGAGGCTCATAAAGGAAGAGGACCAAATATGAACATCTGGTCATCGGCTGTCGAGAACAGGGCTGGAAGGCAAAGTGCATGCCCATCGAAGTAGGCTGCGGAGGATTTGTGGGACAATCACTCCACAGAGCCCTCAGTGTACTGGGCATCACAGGAGGAGCAAGGACCAGAGCCATCAACAACATCATCGAGGCAGCCAAGAAAGCGTCGAGATGGCTCTGGATCCGGAGAGAAGGTCCATGGGGACAAGCGAAGGCTACCTGAACACACACCACGGTCTGATCAACCGTGGTGGGGTCGCGTGGAGGAGGGTGTATGATGTTGTGAGACCCGAAACACCCGAAGATGCCGGTTACATCACTGACGATGTGTTCAGGTGCATCAGAAGATGTATTAATGAACATTCTGCTTTTGTCTCCTTATTTTCATTTTTGTTTGATTTGCGTCTTTGTTTTGTGATTCAAAAACGACACAACACAGTTTCACTTAAAGTATGTGCAAATATATTTTAATTTTTCTGTAATACAAACAACAACGTGAATCAATGATGGCGAAAAACAAGCAGTTAAAAAAACAGAGTGTGTGTGCGTGTGTGTGTGGGGCAGGTACAGTGCATGTTACACAGGAGACTGAGTCCGCTAGTAACTTAGACAGAAAGTTAATACAAACACAACAAACTGCATTTCAATCAGATTAATTGTGTTACTATTTACATGATGAGCCTGAACAGCTTCAAGCTAATGCGTGGTAGGAGAGTTTTTAAAATGCATAGCCAATTTGAATAATGGTGGACATGTTTGTGAATTTAAACAAACAAACAAAAAACATTTAAATGTACTTCCTGTAAGGAGAGTAATCAGTAACTTACTGACTTTCACTACCTAACATCAGCTCTATGTTGTCGGATATTTTTGGTGAAAAACAAAAAAAATGGTGGAATATGTCTTTTAATTAAAGAAAGATCTATATACTGTAAATCAATCGATAAAATCAGACAATATTTTCTTTATGTCTAAAGAACAACAACATCATAAGAAACACATTTGTTTTATATTGATATATAAAAGGTATAAAATATTGTTTTGGTGCGATACAATGATCAGTAATCAATAATCATACACAGTTTACACACCTGAGCTCCTAAGTGACAAATCTATAAGGTAATTAGAGCTGCGACAACTCATTTAATTAACTGAACAGCAGACTGACTATACTGATAACCCATACGTTGTTTACGTTCATAGATTAATTTCCAGCTCTGTTTGTGAAGATTTGCTGCTTCTCTTCATTTTTTTTTTTTTATATCTCAGTGTTTCTCGACTGACACATCTTTAACCTGTCACATGACACTCACACGTGTGGCACATGTTGCCAAACTGCCCAGTGGCACTGTTGCACCACTTAGTTTGCAGCAGCGGCTGAGAAATATTTAACATTAGCCTATCGAATAAAGTCCAAATGGAGCTCCCGGACAAGGCCAGTGTCTGTGTGTTCTGTCACCATCGCTTTAGAACAACAGAAACTCTTGCTACAAAGCAATCGTTAAATCGATGCATGACGTGTGAGTGCTTTTAAAAGAAAAACTTAAAGATCTGCAACATATAATTAATATCACTGAATCAAGAAAATAATCAGAAGATTCACCGGCGATGAAAACAATTTACATACAATACCCTGACATCGATGACACGATGATGGTTCCACATCGTTAGATTCAGGGTCGCACAGACCTGGTCTGGTTTGTAATACGAGGCTAATTATTTTGGGTTAACCTGGGTCAGTCACTGAACAGGGCTGGACTGGTTTATAGCGAGCGACGCACTGATCCACTTTATCTCAATTTCTTTTTTCTGCTGTTTGGATTTGGAAATGTCTTGAGAATAAAGTGTGATGACATTAAAGCTCGGGTCAGTGAGCGTTTACATTTGGCATAAAGCCTTAAAGAGAGTCTCTTTAAATGTGTGTCAGTGAGCTACAACTAATTCATTCCACCTTCCCCGGAGTGTTTCCAACTCAAGTAGCTATTTGCTGTCCTAAATGTCGCTCAAATACATCATCACTGAATTTGAATAATTGGTCACGTGTATGTAATTGTAATGGACACTGTAGGAGAGAGGAATAGACAAAAAGTAAGTTAAAAAAAACATCCTAAATATGTTTAGAACTACAAAGGAACTTTCTTCTATCGATTCTTGTTTTTTTTAATGCCACAATTCCAAACCTCTTATCCAGGCTTGGGACCAGCAAAAGTGAACCAAAAGAGACACTCTGGTGGAGTTTATTATTATAATAATAATAATATTATTATTATTATTATTATTATTATTATTAGTATTATTATTATTATTATTATCTAGTTAGTTTTTTCTCCAAAAGTCTCCAAAAGTCTCCAATAACACCAGAAAAAGTTTGTTGCTATTCGCTTTTTTGAAAAGGCTAAATATTTACCGAAGGCTCTAAGGACATGAAATGGGATTTCAACAAATATGATAAAGAGTAAAAAAAAAGAAAAAAACTCACTGACCTGAGCTTTAATCCTCTTTTCACATTCAGAGAAAGTGACCCAGTGTTCAGGCTCAGTCCTGTCTAGCCCTGGCCGGTTTAGTGCAACTTTGTTTTTAGCCCAGTACATTTCATTCTTAAGTCTAGTTAATAAAATCTGGTCAAAGACTAAAGCCAGTAAAATCTGTCATTTTGTAGTCCAGAGAAAGTTTGGACTAGTTTGAACTGGTCTGATTGGATTCAGTCTGGTCCGGTCGTGTCTATGCAGCCACACAGTGGTTTGGTCTGCGGGACATGATGTATCCTCTCCTGCAGACGCAGCGGAACGAGCCCTCGGTGTTTACACAGCGAGCGTTTACACACGGGTACTCCAATCTGACGCCATCCTCACACTCGTTTACATCTGCAAACACAGTTTTGATAATATGTCAATGCCTCGTACAATCACACTTAAAAAAACACCTGAACATTCCATCGAATCTACCAGTAGAGACAGAGGGACAGAGGACCGGAAGACCCAAGAATGAAAAACAGAAGGGACACAGGACAAGAGGACATATGAGAATGAGTGACAGCAGCGGTCTCTTCATACCTATACAGGTCATTGAGGTCATGTCCAGTTCATAACCTTGGTAACAGTCACAGGTGTAACCCTCCGCCACACGGATACACCTGCCATTCTCACAGCCGTGCAGTATCCCACAATCCTCTGCTGTACTCAGGCCGGCGTACGACTCATAACGTCCTGGAGGACAAAACAAGACGGGGACATGTGGGATCATGGAGAGACACCTGCCCTGCACACCTCGTTGGTACAAAATGTCCCTGTGATGTCACTCTGAGGACGCGTGTCCTTTTAAACTTGCCATCTGAAAATTAGAAAACTAAGGACTCACGCTCGTACACCCTCCTCGGAGCTCCTCTTCCTCCTCCTCCTCCTCCTCCTCCACCGCCAATCCTCTCACTAAAAGGAGGAAAAGGTGGTATAGGCCTCCACTCCTCCCCCTCCTCATCCTCCTCCTGCTCTTCGTATCGAGCCCCAGGCAGCGGCGCCAGGCTGAGAGGAGGACCGTTGGGCCGCGATGGAGGAAGAGGTCGGGCACCAAATGCCACCTCAGCTTGAGGGTCATGTGGGAGACGGAAGGATGGCGGCCTGGGTGGGGAACTGTCAGGGGAGCTGTAGTCTCCTTCAGGGTAGAAACCAGTGCTGACAGACGGACAGACAGACAGACAGACAGACAGACAGGTGTTAGCATCAGTATATGAGTGGACACCAGTGTGATTGACAGCTAATATTGTCCAATAGGAGCCTGGTTGCAGGTGATTTCTGTGAACCATTTACAATTTGACATGGTGTTGATCAAATTATGATTCTTAAGGCTTGAAAATGGGAGTTTGTTTTGCAACCGGAAGTCTACAGTACATCCACTTTTTTTTTTTTTTACATGGGCGTCATAATCATCTCACTCATACTCGGGCCTGGAGTAGACTCCATCTGGCAGACCGAAGGATGCAGGAGTCCTCCCTCTGAAGCTCGGTGATCTGCCGTCTCCTGCTGGAGAGTAATCGTCATAATCGGAACGAGAGAAGTCTCTTCCCGGAGTGACAGGAAGGAAGGAGTCCGGAGGGAAGGGAGGGAAACGAGAAGTGTCTAAAAAGGAGAGGAGACAGGCCTTCTTTTAGAAAGAACCAACAATGGAAGAAACAAAAATAACACTAAGGAACATTGTTTGTACCACTTGTTCCTCCTCGTCCAGCTCCTGGTCTCACTCCAACGTCGGCACCTGTCGAATCTGGGAAACTGGAAAAGAGAGGAGGAGGGTAGGAGCTGCATAGGAAGGCATAGTCTTCTGCAGAGAGCGAGATAGAGAAATATATTAATTTAAACATCTGTGAAGCAAACCGCGATAGCGATTGGCTCTTGCTCCCCGCAACCATCACGTGGAGGATAAAGTGATAGATGAATTAATGTTTTTTTTTTTTACCTGAGTCGGTGGCGGGACAGAGGGCGCACTCCATCCCCCAGCCCTCGCCGTACAGACAGCAGCAGTCAGTGAAAGTGACCTGAGCTCCGATCAGCGGACTCTGACACATGAGGTCAGCAGAAACATGCTGCCAGCACATGGAAAGGTTTTCATCTGCAGCACAGACAACACAAGATGTCAGAGGGAGAGAGAGAGTGAGAGACAGGGAGGGGATGACAGGGAGAAGGTAGCGAGAGGGGTAGGAGGAGACAGAAAACGAAGGAGGAATGAATGTAAAGACGATGCCTCACCGACGCTGAGGTTGGAGGAATTAACGCAGTTCCGCTGCGTGTCGTCGAGCACGAGAGGATGCGGACAGCTGCAGTAATACGACCCCACCGTGTTCACGCAGACTCCGCCCACACAACTCTCCTCCTCGCACTCATCGTGATCTGACACACGGAGACAAAAACATGTTTGAAAAGGTTTTCAAATCACTGTCTGTGACTGAAACGTAAGCAAAAATAATGCAGAATGCTGTGTGTGTATGTGTGTGCATGACTGTGTTATTGTATGTGTGTGATATCGTGTGGGTGTCATACCGACACACTCCAGCAGGGTGCTGTTGTAAACGTAGCCACTGGAGCAGTAGCAGTTGTATCCAGGGATGTTGTTCACACACACTCCATTCTTGCACACCTCAGGATGGAAACGCTTGCACTCGTCCACGTCTGTCAAACACAGGAACGTCATGTGTGTTATGTATGAACAGTACATGTATTTAGAGGTGACATGCGAGTGCTGATGTTTTTACGTGTGCGTACCTTTGTAGCTGAAGGCTCCTGGTCCTGTGGTTACGTATCCTCTTCCACTTGGACACAGCGACAGGAACTCGGCTGCAGAAACACACACAACCGTCTAGCATCCTTCACAGTGTTCACGCTATTTGAACTTTGACGCTCTGTGTGCATGCCAGGTGTCTCACCTGTGCCTATGTGGGGGCAGATGTGGTACTGGCAGCCCAGACCCCAGCCCTCGCCCACTGTACAGCAGCACTCCTGCTGGGTGGTGTTCGTGGTCAGCAGACTGCACGTTCCTTGCTCGGCCAGGTTGTAGTAGCACTCCCTGAGCTCGCCAGGATGGGCAGCGGGGAGCGGGGGCAGCATGGGATCAAAACCCACCACTCTGACATGGGAGGAGGAGGAGGAGGAAGACGAGGAAGTGGAGTGGTAGCTGGGGACCACCTCAGCTGAAGGAAAAGGAAGGAGAACTTCACTGGTTGAGTTTAATAAGATTTGTAGAAGATCTCTGGAAAGTGAGATGTGCAAGAATGTATGTTTGTTTTTGAGTGTGTGTGTGTGTGTGTGTGTGTGTTTATTACCTATTTAGGACCTTTTCTGGCATAAACACTGACCTTGTCAGGACCAGTTGTACTCATGGAGACCAAAACCTGGTTCTAATGTGGCAGAACTATGCCTTGAATTGTGGTTAGGTAAAGGTTTGGGATAAGGCTTTATTGAGGCTGTCCAAATGAATGGAAGTCAATGCAGGGTGTGTGTGTGTGTGTGTGTGTGTGTGTGTGTGTGTGTGTGTGTGTGTGTGTGTATATACCTGGTTGTGCCACTCCGACACACTTCGTGGTCAGGGGGTCAAACTCTCCTTGGTCACACTCACACATGAAGGATCCCTCCACATTCTCACATCGAGCTGAGCCACACACGCCCTGCAGAGTCACGCACTCGTCCTCGTCTGAGAGACACGAGGACACAGGAAAAAAACATGGCTGTCAGTTTGTCTCTCCTGTTGTAACTGAAAGTGTTATTCAGATTTTTATCTTTACTTATGGGTCGACATTGTCTGTTACCACCAGAGGGCACTGGAGACACAGCACAATGCTGCTGCTTTCATTAGCAGTTTGATTTTGCTTAGCCACAAAGGGGCACAACACACAGTAGTTGACCAAAAGACCAGTGTGTGATATAAAGATATAAGTGTAATTGTAAATCTATATAGATATTCATTCAAACATTAAGAATAACACCCTTCTGAACCTCCTGTCCTCTTGATCTGAGGACCCATCAACCTTTATTTGCCCATAACTTGGTACAACAGTCAAAAGACGGTGACGGTAAACGTTACTTACCGACACAGTCCTTTCCATCAGCGGTGGAAATGAAGCCCTGGTCACACTCGCACAGGTATGATCCTATCTGGTTCTCACAGGTTGAGTGATCGCCACATACCGTCTTATTGACACATTCGTTAATGTCTGAGAGAGAGACAGAGACGAGATTACATTTGTTTTAAAATCACAGAAGAACTCGATACAGTTCTCAACACGACTGTTGTCAACAAAGAGAGACTCACCGACACACTTGCCCGTCTGTGTCACCTGGTAGCCCGGCTCACAGACAGTGAGGCAGTGGTATGAACCAATTGTGTTTTCACAGCGTCGTGACCCGCAGACTGAGCCACCGGACAAGACACACTCATCAACATCTAAATGGAGACATGGAGACTCTGAATAAGCACTTGTTACGTCACCACGGCAACAAACTGTGTCTTTACTTGAGGCTCATTTACGCTCAAATTTTGATAAAGATGGATGGAGCGTTCTGTACAAACTGCATTCATTTGTCTGCACGGATGGAGGATGTAACGATACGATAAAATTGAGCAGCATCACCTGCTGTACTTGGCAAGTTGGTAATAATTCTGAAAACTTCTGAAAGCTTAAAGACAAAATACTGATAAAATGATGCAGTCAATGCCGGAAAAGACAATGGGGGGACAGTGTAATTATCAACAATGGTGGAACTTTTTGAGGATAGACTTGGTAAACTGGTCAGAAACTCGATAACATCGACAATGACACTGCAGCATTTGCCTCTTCGCTGCCCTATGGTGGAGCTATTGCGGTACAATACGTCATGGACATATCTGATTTCATAGGGGCAGCATTAATGAGCACTAATTCTGACTGGGGCGACCACTGAATTATAAATTGTGAAAATTGTGTGTGTATACCAAGGCAGGCGGTCTTCTCTGGGTTGGCACTGAAGCCGCTTTGACACTCGCACTTGAAGGATCCTTCAGTGTTCACACAGCGTCCGTCCGAACACACACCCGACTTTGCACACTCGTCCAAATCTACAGAGAGAGAGAGAGAGAGAGAGTCATAATATGTTACCCAGACTCACACATCGCTATGAGAAGGCCAAAGATGACATCAGCATTACATCAGCTGCACAAGCAGAAACAGACGTGAAACAGTGAACTCAGTGTGTTTCAGACTTAGACACAGTCACGTCTGAGCGTCACACTGAATATTTATGGCTCTGGTTGAAACAGAAATATATTAGTGTCAAAACACCACAACCATGAACCAATTAGCTGCTGTGACTGCAGCTACTACCCATAAATGAACAAGACAATTATTAGTTTGATGGCACCATACCTCTCTATTTTAGTTAAAAGAAATATGAGACCGATTTCCTACCAATGTGACTCACCAGCGCCACTATTTCATGACTGCTGGCAGCGGTGCTTACCGCAAAGAAATGAGGGGAGCATGTATAGTTATACGTGAAAGGTTGACAGTGGAATTAAAGGCGCACAGCAGTGAAAAGAATTGAAACATTCAGTATTCTTCAGTTAGAAATCAAGATGCATTGATGATCACAGAATCACAATATTGTGATATTATTATTGTGGGACATGTATCGTTTGTCATATCGTGAGTAATTTAGAGTGATTTCAGCCACGAAATGAACAGTATTTTTATTCTGGTGATGCTGAACTTACCGAGGCAGGACGTCCCATTGTCGCTCAGCTTGAATCCTAGAGAACACACACACGTGTAGGATCCAAGAGAGTTCACACACTCGCCACCAGAGAAACAGAAATCACCCTCCAGACACTCGTTAATGTCTGAAACACACAAAAACAATATCAGTGACTGTGTACAGGAGTGGAGCTATGTTATCAAGGTACCAGGCAACCTGGTTTCACTACAGACATTCTCAGCCAGTGATCCACACTCACCTTTGCACTGTCTCCCCAGACCGCTGGGCCGATACCCAGGTAGACAGTCACACCTAAACGAGCCGATGGTGTTCACACACACTCGCTCGGACCCACACGTCTCCAAGCTTGCACACTCGTCAACATCTGCAGGACAGAGGGAGGACCATTGCTTTGTTGTAAGGCAGGCGTGGATGTGTAATATGTGTGTGTGTGTGTGTGTGTGTGTGTTTGTTACCTTGACAGGAGCCATCTTTCATGGTGTATCCAGGTTGACAGGACACACAATGATAAGATCCTACTGTGTTCACACACTTCTGTCCAGGACACTGAGAGACCTGCACACACTCGTCCATATCTGACCAACACACACACGCACACATCAATTCTACATCTTAAAGTTGTATCTTAAGGTTATGGTTTAAGGCTTACGATAGTGATAATGCCTGTTTTACGCGGTCCAAATTAAATGGCAGTGTCCCAAGAAGAATAGCTGCGCTGTGTATGTATACCTGTACACACTCCATTCATAAAGTGGTATCCCTGTCGACAGTCCACACAGCTGTAGGATCCATCAGTGTTCACACACTGCTTACCAGGACACGAGTCTCTGTTCTCACACTCGTTCACGTCTGCAGAGAAGAATGGGGGACGCCATTACTTGTGCTCATACAGTAACAGTTTGTGTGTGTGTGTGTGTGTGTGTGTGTTACATACCTGCGCACTGTCTGTTTTTCAGTGTGTATCCCAGTCGACAGGACATACAGCGGTATGATCCCATTGAGTTGACACACATCTGACCAGGACACTGAGATGGCTCGGCACACTCATCTACATCTGAACACACACACACAGACAGTGTGTCGGTCAAAGCAGCTGGTCCCTGTGGAAAATCATATTTCCCCCTTTTTCCAGTCACCGGGCAAAGCAATGCTAAGCGAAACAGCAGCTGTCTGTAGCTGTGTATTTCTGTCACAGATGTGATTTGTCTAACCATTGATCTGTAGATTTGTGTTAATTGAGCAACAGAGAAAATAACTTGTATGTTGATGACATCACTACTCAGCAAGCAGGAAGCCAGGGCTGCTTTCCCTCTTTACCTGTACAGGTGTTGTTCTGGAGCTTGTAACCATGGCGACACACACAGTGGTAGCTTCCAGGTGTGTTTTCACAACGACCGTTGGAGCAGGGAGCCTGACGACACTCATCGATGTCTACAGAAAAGTGACAATGAGAACAATGGCTTCAGTGTGTGAACAAAGTCAGCATTTATCTCTGATTGTGCAATCATTTCTCTGTGTTGTTTGCTTAAACATACCACAGGTTTGTTTTACTGAATATGAAGCAATTTGTGTGATGTTTCTTGCTGGAGTAAACACCACCAGCAACTACTCACCTGAGGCTAAGGCTAGAGCTAAACAACAGCCGTGTTTGTCTTGCTCAAATTCTGCCCTGATGTGTGTGTTACCTGTGCAGAGCCTGTTGATGACTGTGTATCCGGGTTTACAGGTGGTGCACCGGTATGAGCCCTGACTGTTGATACATTCTTGACCTGGACACTGCAAGGGGTCTTTACATTCGTCCACATCTGTAACACACACACATGCCTTCAATCAATACTTAACCTTAACTATTCATGTTTCTTCATGCTGTTGATCATAACTTGCAATGCGTCTGCACCAGACTTTAGTGCTACAACAATTTTTTACCGGTGCAAGTGTTGCCGATGACCCTGTAACCAAGGCGACAGACACACCTGTAGCTGCCCAGTAAGTTTTCACAGTGACCGTTCCTGCAGGGGTTCAGCTCGCACTCATTCACATCTGCGGGGGGAACAGAGCAAGGTTCACACAGACAGCCATGCACACACACACACACACGGATACAAACACAAAAAGCAGTGGACGTGACCTTGACAACTCGTCTGCTGGTTGCTGCTCCTGTATCCTGACGGACACACACACCTGTAGCTTCCAATAGTGTTCACGCACTCTCCCACTGAACACAAACCTGGAGACTGCACACACTCATTCACATCTACACACACACACACACACACATACGGTATAACAAATATATCAAACAACATCGAGACTAATGTGTATATGTAGCACAGTGTGTGTATTTTACCTTGGCAGTATGTGTTCTGGGCACTGGGCTGGAATCCTTGATCACACACGCAGGTGTGTTTCCCACCTGGCTGATCAACACAACGGCCCCGTCCACACACACCTGGTCTGCTGCTACACACACTTTGCACTGCTGCAGTCACACACACACACACAGAACACTTTTTAGACAAAACCTTTGGAATCCTGAACTTAACAGAAGAGAGTGAGAGTGTGTTAGTGTATGTGGTTCTGCTGGTACTCACTCTGGACCCTTGTGGGTCTGATCGTTGGGTTCAGCACTGGTCTGTTAGACTGAGGGCGAACCTCTTCTCTCTGTCTCGATACTTGCTCAGGGTTCTGTGGCTGGACCGCAGCAGGGAGAGAGTCCCCTCTAACTGAAGGCTTGACGGGCCGGGACGCAGAGGGCAAACGGCCACCTGTTGTTTTTAGGAGGTCACTGTGACTGGATACTTGAGTCATTTATGCAAAATTTGAAGTATTTTACTTCATAAGATTTCAAGAACGGGACGCACATATGTACGTAGGTATGGACAGAAGAACAAACTGAGAACATCATGCCTTCAGCTGTTGGGTGTCATCACTACTACATACAATAGACGCATTAATAAGATGTAACATCGGGGTGTCTGTTACCTTGACTACTTGTGGACGGAGGCAGTGGTCTTGGTTGTGTTGTGGAGGACTGACCAGACTCGGCTCGGCTCAGCTGGGTCCCAGTTCTGCCCGGAGTGTTGGCTCTGTCCTGAGTGTTGGTGCTGCCAGACGCTCTGGGTCTGGTGGAGGGCAAGCTGGTGGCTGGATGGGTCTGAGGTGGAGACAGATGACCGGGTTGAGACTGAGGTTGACCCGGTCTGATCTGGGCCCCACTGGTACCAGTCGATCCAGAGCTGGAGCCAACAGCTGTGTTACCGACTCCAGCTGCTGTTGCTCCAGAATAAGAGGGTCTCTGCTGAGGCCTGGAGGCTCCACCCCTTACAACACTGGCTCCAGAATCAGGACCTGAGAGTGGACAAAAAGCTATGGTGAGTTGATGAAAAATCAGCTACCATTATACCATTATATCAACCAATCAAATCATTGTTCAACTTCTAGTTTGCAACCAATTCACTATTGTTATTATCAATCCATGTATCAATTACAGTATTTCCTTGATTAATATATAGAATTTCAGATTAAAAAAAGAAGCTGAAATCCTTCATTAGTTTCAAATATCGAGCTACAAACTTGTAAAAAAAAGTGGATCGTAATAATGAGACCAAATTGTAGAAACACATGACACTGACACAAGTGAGCAAATCAAACACACCCTTATTCATCCCAACTTCATTATAACTACAAGTGTTACTACATGTATATATGATACAATATACAGTTTATTTCAGATTGATCTGCTGTAGCTACCCTGGTGGTCGTGGTTGCTCAGGTTCACCAGTTGGGCTCCTCGCCCCCCAAGCTGTTCATTGATCCTTTGGGTGAACTGTACTGTTGAGGGTGAGTAGTAATAACCAGGACCGGCTGGACAGATCTCCTTAAATGCCGCTATAGGATAAGATAGAGACAGACAGTAAGACGAGACGCGTCTCAGTGAATATCTCTAACAGTTATGATGTCTTCACACCAAATGCAACATGAATTTTGAGATTACATACAAAGTGAATGTGTTAAAGACTCAAATGTGATGAAAATCTAATGAACGTGAGACATTTGCATCTTTGCTCCATTTGCATCTTTGCTCCATTTGCATCTTTGCTCCATTTGCATATTTTCTCCATTTGAAACTATTTGAAAAATTGACATGACTCAAATTAGCAGTTAAGCAACCAGTGTTGATATTTACTTCCTGATGTTGCATCGTTAATGGATGACAAATTTACTGTTGCTGTGTGCACACAATCTAGCCCAAGCATTAGCCCCAAGTGGTTAGCTGCAGGTTTTGCTTAGTTGTGGAACTCGCAGGAGTAATGCAAGTAAACGCAAGTGATACAGCAACCACAACAATACAAGACCAACATGCTGCTGTGCTGTGTCCTGAAAATGTATCTAACTTCAAAAAGCAAGTGAAGCCAGTGACGGGAATATCTCATCTTTGCTTTGCTTGTGTAACACAACGTAAGTGGTGCTAAATTCATTCTTATCTGCATTTGCTAGCATTCAGAAAAATAGTTTTGCATGAGGTATATACTCATGCTTTACTCCACTTCATCTGAGCTGCTGACTAACAGGGTGACCAACCTGAACCAAAGTATGGACACCTCTGGCAGTCTGGTCCCCAGGCTTTGCCAACTCGGCTGCAGCAGCAGATCTGTTTGGTGATGTTCCTGAGGATGGGTAAGGAGCAGGAGGATGGACCCAGACCGGAGCCCAGAACCCGATGACACTGACCCTTCTCCTCTGATATAACACTTTGGGCTGGTGGAGAACACACAGAGGGAGACAGTTATTAACTTCCTGGACCTTGTCGGGGCGCTCGAACGGACATTGAGCCGAGGCATCGGCAGAGTTACACATGCAGTGTCGGCACATGCGTTTCTCGGGTCCATTCAGGGTGAAACTGACATTGATATTCCAACACAACGGCCTTGACAGAGATTCAAGCAAGCGCAGATGTCACAGTGTCCAAATGTCCAGGAAATAACTGCAGGAAAATGATGCAAGAAGAACATGAAAACAGTGACGCTTGTTGATGAGGCAAAAACCTTCTTTAGTGTGAGTAAAGGTGCTATATGCAGCTTTTTGCATTGACACCAGAGCCATTCATGATGGCAGATATACATATTTACAACAACAAGAGGTTAGATTTTAAAATGTTTGGCCTACTGCAAAGATAGATCTTCAACCAGACTGTAAAAAAAACTGCAGATTATTTTGGATGCACACATTTTCCTCTACTGCAACCAATGTGATATGACTAATGATTACAAGGAAAATCCAGAACTTGTGGATAAATGATACATTTCAAGAGAAAAATGATCACAAACATTCAGAAGGAATCAGGAATTTGAGGATCTTGTTCCACTGAAGGACACAAGACCACGTCTTCAAACTGCCCTATTCCCTGTCTTTCTTGGTTTAAGCCACGCCAGGCAGTAATGACACACCCAGAAGTACACGTCAGTATCACTGCAGCGCGAGGAGAAGCTAACGCTAAAATTTTCAAAAGCAAATATTACCTACTGTAATATGCAGTTGCGAAGCAATGTGACACTCTGTATGTTGTTATTGAGCCACTGCTTTGGATTTTGTGCTTTGTCTTTTGCTCACATGTACGGTTGGAAACTCTGGACCTTGCATATACTGGACCTTGCATATACCTTGCATATAAGTACTGTATGTGGTTGTTTACCACATTCATTTGAACCCTAGCCTGTCATAGTCATCTAACCTTTCTAAAAGCTCAGAGTTCAGGACGTCCTGTACATGATCTTCCATGTCATAATTAACAGGTACTTAAATGCAGCAATCGACACAGATAGTAATGATGCTCTCAGTAGCAGCAGAAAGTAATTCAAAGCGTCTCGCTGATGGCGACCCTCCTGTTTTACTTTCACAGAGGGCCCTTCACCTCTTAGACTCTGATATACTGTGACATATCTGTTACTATGGTCTTCCTTGGTGTGAAATGCTGGTGCCATTAAATGTAGCTGCGAAAATCAGGTGTTTTGCCAACACAACAAAGACAGAGAGACAGACTGTGTGACAGACCATCATTGAAAAGACAAACACAGCAAACTCAGCCAAACAGCCACAGCGATGTTTGATGAAGATGTCCTGGATGGAGAGATGGACGAATGAAGCAAAATGAAGTCTCCCAGAAATTCCATTTATATACAACTGTAATAACAGTGTTGTGATTTTCATACATGTTGTGTAGTCACTGTGGATTCACAACTGAGAGAACAGAGTAATCTTGAAGAAAATGAACAACCTTTTATGTTAATTTTCTTCAAGATACGACACTAGTGCATGTTAAAACTTTGTCTCTTGCTAAAGGGCATCTTCAATCATAGAAGATCCTGACATCTGACAGAGGGCCACAGTGACATTTTCTAACTATGTGGACACTAAGAAAATGGTGCTGCCCACTAAAAAGTCAGATTTGTACATGTTTGTCGATTTGAACTCCCGTATAAATGTCTTGTCCAGGAAGAAAAACACACCCGAACATCAGAGAGCAAACACACAAACACAGATAAACAGAGCCATCCACTGGCAGCACAGACGATAGAGATGGACCAAACAAACCAGTGTTAGGCTTTGATTAATTACAGCGTTGTCATTGGTCACCAGGCAAACCAGCATCCAGGCTGCAGAAGATTCTCCTCCTCATTGAATGCCGGACAGAATAAGCAGATCAGCTGTCAGACTTCACACAAACCATCTGAGTGTTAAAGTCCACTGAAACTCAGAGGAACTTAGGAGTTATGTTCACTTAAAATAAAAATCTTCACTTTAACCAGGACAAGGAGATTTTATCACTTTAACGAGAAAAGTTTCAGTTCATTTCTAGAACAAAGACATAATTATGTCTACTTTGACTAGGAAAAAGGTTCTAGACACTTTTATTAGAACAGAGTTCTGTTTACTTTAACTCGTAAAAAGGTTCTAGACACTTTTACTAGAAAAGAGTTTTGTTTTACTTTAACGCATAAAGAGGTTCTAGACACTTTTACTAGAAAAAAATTAACTAAGACAAAGAATCCAGTCTGCTCTCTTAAAAATTACGATGTCTGCTGACGTCTGTTCACCACGTGACAGGAAGTTTCACCAGGTCAGACAATTATGCTGACTCTGTGTTTTCTCAGTACATTCAACAAAGAGTGAATTACCAGGTTTCAGAAACAAATCTCAACTCAGATGGAATCAGGAAGCCATGATCTGGACTCTGCGTTATTCCTCTGTATGTGTGCGTGTGTGTGTGTGCATGTGAGAGTGTGTTACTTACAGATGCAGATTCCATGTGAAGCGTCGAGGATGAACCCCACCCTACACACACAGCTATAGCTCCCCCTGGTGTTCACACAGATCCCGTTCTCACACAGCCCCGGCTGGAGGCACTCATTCATATCTACACACACGCACACAGGTAGCACAAAATCCATACGACACAGACACACACACAACAGCAGAGTGTGTAACAAACTGTAACGTTCCAGTGTGACACTTTAGATACTGCAGTATCAGCAGTAAGTATAAAGTAGTACTGCAGTACATAGTATAGTACAATGCTGTGAACGTGTGTCCTCATGTCACATGGTGTTAACAACTGGCCGCCATGTTCACAAAATCTGAAACCAGGAATCGAACCAGGATTTGTAGGATCACACATGCTCTTCCACCTGCGATTCTGTAAAAGAAAACGTGTGTGTGTGTGTGTGTGTGTGTGTGTGTGTGTACTCTTCACACTCACCGACACACTGTGTTCCATTGCCACGTTCGAAACCAGGAGGACAGCTGCTGTTGCCTTTACCTGATGACAGTAAAGAATTGATTATTTGCAAACAAACTTGCAAACGTATTATTGTTGTTTAGGTCAGAGTTCAGAGGGTCAGAGTGAGCTTAAATTTTAGATTTGACCGATGGCAAATTATCCATGCTGAAGTCATTAGAATCCATCTAATGAAGAATCATCAGCAGAAGTAAACACAGAGATCCGTCAAATCCATTATTCATTCAGTTATGATTGTTAAAATGTCAGTAGATTATGTATTTTGCAAATCATGCATAAAGCCCATAAGAACATATTGACTCCTAATATACAGAACAGATTTGGAAAAAACAGTCAGTAAGTACAATTTAAAAGGAAAAGAGATCTTTAATAAACCTAAATTCAGAACTCAACTTAAGGAAAGATGTGTCTCGGTAAAGGGAGATGATTAAAATAGTATTGGTAAAGATGTATAATGTGTGTTGAGGGTTCTTGTGGAGGCACTTCATACAAGATGTATCTTCTTACTGCTCATTTTTGTATTTGCTGTATTGTTTTTTTCAAGAATTAAATAAAATAAATACATTAAAAAAAATTTGACCTTAGCGGACATTTGGTCTAGAATTTAGTTCATAAAATATCAAGACATGATTTTTGTAAATCACTATTTGATGTGGACATCATTTTAGCTTCAGCTGCTGAATCAGTGAAGTTTAATTGTAGAAAAGAATAAAAATATACATTTGAATACTGAACTCTGGATACTCATGGTGTTGACTGTAGCTTGTGTTAATAGTATAAAGCTTTATTGGTGTGTGACTGTCCTCCTGCTCTAGTCTTCCCCTGGTTCTTGCAGGTGTGTGGATGGAGTTAATTAACATAAATGAAAGCACCTGGTCAGTCTCCCTGTTGTGCTTAAGAACTGGCAGTCACACTCTTCATTTCCTCTCTGATCTTGCTCACTGACTTGGGGTACTTGACTATGGGGTATTTTTTTGTTAGTTATGTTCAACGTTGCTTCAATGTTTGTTTATCTTTTATTAAAATCTGTTAATCTCTTGTTAAAACTGCATGACTTGTAAGTCAGGTTAAGAGAGGTGTTTGTGCAAAGTGTGGATGTTTTTCTGATTTGGCGCTGTGTTGTGTTCTAATGCTGCTCACGTGATGTTGATATGATGATCGATAAGTGCACTATGACAAAAAACATCAGCAACTGGGAGAACATTCTTGTATGAAGGCTTTGTTTGAGCCATGTGGTGTTTGAGATAAACACGATATACAAACAGAATTTGATTGGTTAGCACCTGTGTTGGTATATTTGCGTAACATGTTTTTGATGCTTGAAAAGTTGAATATTTCTCAACGTGTGCTGCACGCACCACAAGCAAAATTAAACAAATTTAAATAGAAACAGAAAACAATGTTTTTCTATGGAGGTCTCAGCTCAGTATGTCTGAGTGGTTTGTGAAGCTGAACCTTCTACTTCTTCTTTTATTAACAGAAATTGTATACAATTTTCAAAATGATGTTGTCATTAATTTATTATTAGCTGCTGTGTTTTCATTGCCTGAGAATGAGTGCTTTATATTACAGCAGGGGTGTGTCCTCTTCCACCGAGTCCACCATGTCTGTATGTATTCAGTTGGTGAACAGATGCCTCTAAATCCTACACTGTGGAACTTTAACATAAGGTTGAAGCCTTAAGTTTACACGACACATGCTGTATTGTCAAGAAAACACAAGTGTAGAAATCATTAAATCACAAAGAAATCATTAAAAGTTAATCATTTTGGTTTGTGGAAAAAACAAGACATTTGAGAACATCATCATTTCCAGGTTTGCCGAACACCAATAAACATTTTTTAAGGTTTTCTGATATTTTATGGACCAAACGATTAATCGATTAATCGACAGATTAATTGATTATGAAAATAATCGTTAGTTGCAGCTCTACACAAGTGGTTGCAAAAATACAAGGGAATGATGAATGAAACCAGGATTAATTGTAATTTTTTTTATGTTGTGCTTCTTTTATTTCTTCTCTCTGATGAACCACTATGTTCTATTCCTGTTGGATTTTTACCTTCATCCTCCAGTGCTGGTCTCTGATTGCCTGGGGTGGCTTGAGTCTCTTGAGAATCATAGAGTATATATACAGTATGTGTGTGTGTGTGTGATTATTGCGTCATTCTTTCTGATTTGACTGATATGAGGTTGGACGCCAGCATGTGAGGTAACACAACTTCCGTGTGTCTCAAATGTGTGTGTGGATACAGCTCCGTGGGCCTACAGTCCCACAGAGCTGCATTCCTTAAGTGTTAGTCAGTCTCACTACACAAACATGAAGGCATCATTACTGGTGTGTGTGTGTGATAATGTCAGATAGTTGCATAAGAGGCAGCTTTGTGGACTCAAAATATTTCAGTCATAATGTTTCACATTTCCACAGAAAGAAGGAAAAAGGGAAAAGCCAATTTAAAGTGGTGTGTGTGTGTGCGTGTGTGTATAACCTGTAGTATCAGGACATTGGACACAGTCGGTAATCCCCCAGCCCTTCCCGATGCTTCTACAGCACATTTCCTTGCTCCTCAGTCCAGGCAGAGGAGAGCTGCACTGCACACACACACAAACAGGAAACAGTTCAAAAAAATACTCATACTAATGTTTTGGGATGGAAGGTCGTGGTTCTCCGTCTGCTGATACTGACACGTTTTATTGCATTTATTGTAAGACACTCTTTCAGACAGTTTCTTTGCAGCGTAGACAGGAAATGCTGTAATAGTCCTGTGTTAAAATGAATGGATATACAGTGTAGCTGCTTAGGAGAAAAGCCAATAGGAGGTACCTTTTCTCTCTCTCTCTCTCTCTGAACTGCACTGTGACACTGGCCCATTCAAAGTAAATGAGAAGCATTTCAGTTGAAGCTTTAACCACACTAGTATGAGTGCTGCATTGTTCTGGTTTGTTGTTCTGCTAATCAATGACTGATGTGGACTTTTCTCCGAGCCTCATTCAAATCTTCCACTGTGACCCTGGTTGTTTTATGTTGAGGTAACTTTGACCTGATTCCTGTGACTGACCCTGCAGCAGGACGATCAGCAGAAATACATTTACAGAAACATTCAGTTTTAACAACTGATCCTCTAGCTTCACCCTGGGGACAACCTTTATATTTAGATTTCCTGCACGCCTGTAGTGTAGGGGACACTGTTATAATTGTTGATAACAGTGTCTACTCCCTGCTTTTTCTTACCTGTCCATCTCTGATCTCTCTGAAGCAGTACTTGAATTCAGAGTGCTCGGTGTATGTGCCATCCCCCCTCACTGTCTGAGCCTGAACGCCCAAACCAGCTGGTGCCGGAGCACCTGCCGATCCGGAGGAGGACGAGAGGGTCCGCAGGGCGGGACTGTGTCCAGACACCTGGATGTGGATGTGAAGATACAAACAAATATGTATCAACAGAAACATTTGGTTTTCATCGAGGAGCAAATACTCAGAAGTGCACCCAGATAGACGCAGACAAATTGTAAACCGAAACCGCATTGAAAAAAATGTTTTTAGTGCTTCAAAACTCATTGACAAAACCTCAAATGTGTCACATGACACAAATCGAACATTCAGTCAGTCAGATGGAGATTTGATGTTCTCACCTTCAGAACCTGGTGGATCTTCACACTGGCTTCAGGGGGGTGATGCACTCTGACCTTCACCATTGACTGACCAGGAGCTGCACATGCACACAAACGCACATGTTGAAGGCACACCAAAGCAAAAGCAATTTTTCTCATTAAGCTTCTTTGACATCTGTGGATTGCTGAGTCATGTGATCATGTGCTGTGTTTTCTTACATGAGTAACGAGAACCAACTGTGGATTACTCTCCTGGGGCTAATGCTAATCAAACTACATTCATACTTAACATATATATTTTCAGATTTCACTAATTTCTCAATCACTTTCTGCCCCTCCCTTGCAGCAAGAAGACCCAGGTTTGCGAGTTATGCAAAAGACTAGATCTAGTGACGTAAAATTGGCATTCATTTGCATGTTTGCATTCACTGTATCTATCATCATGTGACTCATGAGAGACAGTTAGAGACCATTAGAGAGAACCTTAATTTGATTGAACTACACAATCTGACATGTATAACTCCATAACTCCATATACAACTACAAGAATAACATATCTGGTTTGTTTTCAAACCGTTTACTATGGAAAAGCTACTAAATACGTTTAAAATTTAAGGTGCCATGGTTGTTTTGAAACCACATGCCTAATTCACATAACAGATTAAAAGGGTTGGACACTCACCTCCAGACCTACCAGAATCCTGATTCTGTCCCAGGGGCAGGAGAAACTCTGTCTGAGTCACCTCCGGATTGGCTGCGGAGGCGGAGAGGAGCCCAGGCTTGAAGATCTCATTGGTAGTGGCTGGCGCCGCAGGGTTAGCAGCCGACGTGGGTGCAACTGGGATCTGGCAAAACTTTCCGGTGAAGTTTGGCGGACAGAGACAACGATCTTTCTGCAGACAGACACCTCCATTCTTACAGAGCAGTGGGCAGAGAACTGCAGGAGACACAAGATTGATATGACATTAGCAGTTAACACATACACTTGTGATCTTGGTTGATTAATGCAATGTGAAAAATTGCTTTAGGGTTGGCGTAAACACAAAAACATGAAGAGTTAAGTCCAGTCCTTTAACTGAACTGCAAAATGTGAGCAAACATAATCTCCCGAACACAGCTGACAGTGAAGTTTATGCAGTCAGAGTGAACTTTGACCATCAAAAGCGAACGAGTCCATCATGTTTACAAAGGGTTCTGTGTGAGGCCTGGTGATGAGTAGATGTAAAACAAAGCTGTTGGAGCTGAAGGAGGTGAAAGTGGCCCGGGCGCCAACAGAACCAGCCAGCCGCTTCCTACTTCCTGTTTGAGCTCGTTCAACAGGATGTTGTGTATTGTTACCCAGAGTCCAGTTAATGAGCCTTTCGTCCAACCCCAGGCCTGAGCTTCAGGAAGGAAACCTGTGGCTTTAACACTGCAGAAACACTGTATATACACACATGCTGCGCTTATCATTTACTGAGTGATGTGTTAACACAACATCTGCTTATATGTAAGTACCAGAGTGTGTGCGTGTTTGTATATAAACACAGTGTTTCACTCGAGGATTTTATGATCAATCCTGCATGAGGTCATAAACATGGACAACAGTGATGAGAAGCTCTGAGGCCTGAGCTGTTGTTGTTGTGATTTTAATGTAGGAAAGATTCCTTAGATTCCACTTCTGAAGAGACCATGAACTGTGTGTCATTTCAACTTTGTTGTAAATGTAGAAAGTCAAAAATGTGCTGCTGCCTTCAAATGGTGTTGTGTTTACCATGTTTAGAAGATGGGTCCATTTGAATATCCCCTCATGTCATAATCACAACATTGTGTGTAAAAAGCATCCGAGTTCATGAGTTGTTATAGTTGTGTCGACACTTTCAAAAATAGCAGGATCCATTGAAGTTCATTCATAAACTTAATGTGCAGTTCAAGACTATTTGATTAGAGTAAAACCTCAAATGTTTAAGCCAAAACTGAGACGTTTCAGAGGAGAGATGGTACTTTTAGTGCAGCATTTAAATAATGCTTCAGTACTTTTACTGCAATACTTTCACTGTGTGAAGCCAGTAACACAACAGTACTGTTATTTAACATGTGGTGATTTATAAATTTGATAAGTATAATTTAGAGTTTCAATGGAACCGTTTCCTGAGTAACGTTCTCATCACTGCCATTGTTTATATGAATCTATTTGTGCTTCAGCAAAAGTGTTTGCATGTGTCCACACCCTTTCAAGTGTGTGTGTGTAATCTCTGTATGTGAAATATTTGTTTACTTAGGTTTTGTATAACACACACAGATGTTCCACATGTGTGTGTTGTGATGTAAACATTGTGACCTAATTATTATCGTGGACACCACTCTGCAGATGGACTCCATCACTTGTTTTTTGAAGAAACTGGGGCAGACCAAAATTAATGACGAACAAACCACAAACAGGGAGATTAAACGAATAAAAGAAAAAATGAAGAAAGAATTCTGACACGCTTTATACCCCAGATACCCCAGCCCTTTGACCTGGTGGGGACTTGAACCAGCGACCCTCCAGTTACAAGCCAAGTTCCCTTTCGACTTGGCCATGGGCTGCCCGAAACAATCTTCTATTGTTCTCTAACATGGAATATAATAGAACATAACTGACATCAGCTGTTGAAGAAGACATTAAACTACAGGCACTTCACGCCTCAGTAAAATGTTTATTGAAGTTATACATTAAGTGGAAAGTGGGCTCAGTTTCCCATAGACTTCCATTCAACATCCATCCAATAACTAGTGTTTATTGGATATATTCTTATTTCCTGGATGACTTCAGGAGAAAACTACATCCATTTTTATACAGGTCTATGTTTGTTACTCATCAGCATGATGTTTCATTATTTCCTCTTTTTTTTCCTCAATGTTTGGTCTCCTCCACCTCCTCTATGTTACCAGTTGATCTGTCTGAGTCTGCACTCTCTTGATACTCAGGTTTATTTATATTATCTAACCCATTGAGATAGAGATCTCATTTACAAGGCTGATCTGGCCAAGTCTTAATAAATATCACAAATGCAAGAAACAGATAAAAAGAAAACAGTGGTTTAAAAGTGCAGACAAGTTGCCAGTTAAAAGAGCAGGAGTTGTGAACGTGGTAGCAATTTTAAGAACACAGGTCATTGGAAGATTATTCATCATCTTAGCCTGACGGTTTTTGTAATTTATTTCAGTTATGTAACATGTTTTTCTAACATTAGTAATATGTTTTTGGTAATGTTTAATTGATTCAACAGTTCTCTCCATATAAACACATCCCCTCCTGTTGCCCCTCTGATCAAAGCCAAATCAGCAAGTGGTTATCTGTAATACTGTAAATCTGGGCTGCTTTTAAAACCATTTTTCCATGACTCACGAATACTCTGGTCACAGTCTGTTACTGACAGACAAGTATAGAAGCCAATTATCCCATGTGGTCTAAATGAAATGATTGGTCGTGGCCATTACAGTATTGACAGGCTTTTCTGTAATTTAGAAAATTCTGAGAAACGAGAACAAAATGATGGGGGACCAGCTGTTTGGATCAGGGGATTGACTTTTTGACCTCATGATGTCATCACCACCTCCCTTGTCCTCAGTCTGTGTGTTATGTTAATGATGAATGAAATCCATATGTCAGTGGTGCTCCTCCACTTTCATGCATCTTTCTTTGTCTTAACTTTTGCAAACATATGACAACTAACATGTCCACAAAAACACCATTGATGTGTTTTTGCTGCACTAATAATGTGGTTGTGACGAGTCAGGCCCAATAAGGCATTAAAGAAGAAGTGATGTCATATTATTATGAACCTGAACCTGAGCACTGAGCTGTTCTGCTGCACTGCAACAAAAGACAATAAATGCAATAAAATCTGTCAATATGGACGTGGCCTTTCAGAGATGGAGAGATTGCTTTGAGTCATCTGTTGTGTATGAAGCAAGTGTATGCATCCATGCTCATCTGGTGTGAGAAGCTCAGGACTGACAGACACCATCTCAAGATGTTAGTATTTCACCACTTTGTAGACTCTCATAACCATGTTTTTTTCATGTCCACCATGACAAACTGACAACAGGATGCTGCAAATTGTTTCAATGCACTTATTAATAAGATCCATACGCCGGGTGGCATTCTTAACGCCTGCAACTACCAGGCGCTTGTTGAAAGCCACAGAGACTTTAGGGAGAGAGGAGACAGAGGTTTGACTTCTGAGTGAAATCACAGGTGACACTGACTTCAGTGACACTGATGTAATTGCAGAAGCTTTTAGTATTTGAAACGTATGGACTCATTATATTCTGTTCTTGGTTACAGTTTGGTCATGTGTAAGATTTAGAGGGATTTTTAAAAAAAAGCCATTATTTTTTATCACCTGAAAATGAAGAACCATCATGATTGCTTGCAAAACAATGCAACAATTGCAATGAAGTGATTCCAGGTGAGACTGAAGCCATGTGTAAACATCCTCTGAAACATGAAGCTGCCAGACAGGAAGCAGATCCATGGCTTCAGATTTCAAAATAAAAACATGTTTTGTACAGTCTGAGGACAGTTCAGATCTCAGAATAACTTAACCAGCTCTGACCTGGAATCAGTTCAGTCTGCACAACTATTCACTGGCTCCAACTCAGACTCTGAACTCTGCCAACCATCAAAGAGCCGCAGGTCACATGATGCCGCTGGAGCAGCTTCACACATTTCACGTGTAACCTGTTGAGATCAGATGTTTTCTGCTGCAGGTCAACACTCCGTGTTTTCAGTCTGTCCAATGAGGCAGCACCAAATATGAAAACATGAAAGCACACCTGTGGGTAAACTGCACTTGGGGTGACTTTACACTTATAGCTACAACTTTAAAGATAGATGAAATCACTGGTGCTCATCTTGCCATGAAACAGTCTTATTCAACAGGAAACATTCAGTTTAGTCCATTGAGAAAATCAGCATTTTCGGCTCACTAGGTCACAGTTGCTGGTCTACTGCTGGCTTATTTTACAAGTTTGCATCACACTGGTAAATCTGAATGAAGATTTCAAACACCAAAGTCACAAATTTCCACATTTGAAATTACTAGAGGCCACATTAAATGAATAACTTCATGTGCTGTGATGTAATGCTGATTTCTTCTCAGGACTTTGGTGTGGGGGAGCAAGTGGTTTACACAGCAACACAAACCTCAGGTTGTTGTTGGAAAAGTCTGTGTGATGGCTAGATAAAATTACAAATTTACTCTTAAGATGTTGTAGACCTGAGCTATTGTGAACTTTATTAGATGAGCGTTTGTTTGGTGGCTATAATCTGTTATCACTGAGAGTGAGCCTCCACGTCTCAGGCTGGTTTTAGGCACAGGGGGCACTCACCGTGCAGCCACACATGAAAAAACATGAAGTATCCCTTTAAGGTCAGAGTTAAAAGTTGAACTTACAGACTCTGAAGCCTGGTCCATGGGAGCTGTCTCTCCTTCCTTCTCCCTCTTCCCTTTCTCCTCCTCCCCCCTCACTATTGGTGCTGTACAGAGTTGTCACGTTGCCTCTCTCGCAGTAGTTGACACATCGGTCCTGGTTGCAGCGCACCTTGCAGATTGTCGGCGTAAACATCACCTGGATGGTCTCCAACCCTCCTCCACCTCCTCCGCCTGTGAGCATCTGTCCATCAGCTGGCAGAGGAGAGATGAAGATGAAGAGGATGAAGAATAGGGACAGAAAACAGCAGAGTGGAGGCTGCAGCATGTCGACTGTTGCAGTCAGAGCTTCTGAGTGAGTTGCATCGTCCAAACCTCTCCCATCTAACTCCTCTCTTACTCTACCTCACTCACCTCCCACCACCTCTCTCTCTCTCTCTCTCTCTCTCTCTCTCTCTATCACTCTCTCTATTTCTCTCTGTGGGGTTGAGTGAAAACAAGTGTTGCAAGGAAAAACCGAGGGAAGGAAGGAAGAAGAAGAAGAAAATGAGGGACTGCTTCCCCCTCTCTCTCTCTGCACTCTGTTTTCCCTAAACACTCCCAAGTGTGAGAGAGTGAGCAACAGGACTTGAGCTGGAAAAGAGAGAGAGAGAGAGAGAGGTGGAGAGATAATTGAAAGCAGTGTGCAGGACTGGGCCAGGCTCCAAACTAAATGTTTAGCAGGGATCTGGTCCATCAGTCCACACTGAGAGAACGAGAGAGAACGAGAGAGAACGCGAGAAAACGAGAGACTCTAACTCTCTCTCCCTCTCTCTGTCCTCCCCTCCTCTTCCTCTCTTCCCTCCTTCAATTTCTTCTCGTCTTTTGGTTTTTCTGGTATGAACAGAAATAATCACAGTTACATAAAAGACAACAGGACATTAAAGGGTGTCAGTGATGAAGATAACGATGGCAGTGATGATGATTGATTTGGTTTGGTTTGGTGAATGAAGCTAAAAGTCACTGCAGATTATTCATCGTCTTGTATGTCCTGAAGGTATTACAGCATGTAAAATATTACTACAGTAGTAATAATAACATGTAAAATACTACTGCGGTAGTACTAAAACATGCAAAATGCAACTAATAGCATGTACAATTTTACTGCAAAGGTAATACAACTTGTGAAATACTACTGTGGTAGTCCTAAAATATGCAAAATGCAACTCATAACATGTAAAATACTATGGTAGTAGCAGTAAAACTAAAAAATACTTAATTTAATAGTTTAAATTTTTACTAGTACTGTGCTACAAATGTTGGACAACCAAGGAGTTTTAGTACAATGTTGTCATTTGCACCACTGGTGCCACCTTTAGCTTATCCATTCCAGTTTTATTTATAAAGCACTTTTAAAAACAACACAGTTGGCCAAAGTGACGTACAGTAACATTAAAATAGAGAGAAGACATAAAACATGAGTAAAAAAACAACAGTTAAGCAATAGAGGCTCTAAATCTTGCACTGTATTAAAGGCCAAGGAAAATACTGTAAGTGTCCATTTTAGAATAAGTTTTAAAGACGCGTTCACATATGGAAAAATTAAGTATACAGCATTTTCTATGATCAGCTGATCATAGAAAATTTACTTGTCGATGCACAGACAACTGTCACTGAAACACTGAAGGAACCTTAAAAACATTTTTTCTCATTGGATTATTTTTTGGGTTTATAGATGAATGTTCACAGAGTCAGTGATAACTTTGGGAAGCTCAAGTCACAGAGGATCTAAAAACATGTGTTTTATGTCTGTGAGGAGACCCCCACTACCCACCCATCCACCCACACAGCCACACACACACAGATTGAAATCCTCTGTTATATTTCACAGTGAGCGGACCTCCGAGGGTTTGCATAAAACTCAAGTAAATTAGGTTAAACAACCCTCTGAGTTTTATCCTCAGTGAGACAATGCTGCGCTCTGACCAAACATGAAAAGCACCAAGTGAACATGAGTAGTACCATCAGTGAACAGCAACAACAACAACAACAACAACATGACTGAGCTGCTGCTCGTTTCCCTGTCATGGACCCTCGGCAGGGGCCCAAGCAGTGTCGATGGCCGAGGTGCTGAGGTGAAATAAAGACTGGTTGTTTCTGCTGCTGTTTCTCTATGACCTCACTCACTCACACACACACACACACACACACACACACACACACACACACACACACACACACACAGAGACTTGTGATCTATATCTTAGTGAGGACACATCATAAGACAAAATGCATTCCCAAGCCCCTTACCCTAACCATCACAACTAAGTCCCTAACCCTTACCCTTATCCTAACCTAAACCCAATTCTAAGCCTAAAACCAGGTCACCTTAACCCTGAAAAAGCCCATCAAAGTTGTGGGGCTCAGCAAAAATGTCCTGACAAAGATAGGTTTGTATGTTTTTTGGACCCCACTAAGATATAAAAACAAGTAAAAACACAGCGAGAGAAAGAGAGTAAGTGGAGCAGAACAACAACAAACATGAGCAGTGGAACAAAGTTGAAACACTGAGCGCATTAATGTAACAGCATTATAGTTTGACTTGATTGATGAAACATGAATACAAATGACATGTAATGCTCAAATGTAACGAAAGGTTTCCAAATGAGCCAACATAACAGAGCTACAACAGCCTGGTACCAGATGGAAAAAGTCTACATGGTGGATTTCAGCAACTGACATCCGATCACAAAGCTACATTGTAAAGGCAGAATAAAGCTAAAGATCACATTAAAAACTTTTAATTCCTTGTAAACTTTCAGCTAATACACTGCAACAACATCTAATCATTTCAACTGTGGCCCGATGCTCCCAGTGAATCAGATTTTACAAGAACTTACAACCAAAGTTGTAGACTACACTGAATACTCTCTAATAGCTTTATTAGCAGTGTAATGTAATACAGCTCTGTTTACTGCTTCATATTTAATCAGCATCTGCAGATATGACTAATGACTACAACAGTAGGCTAAATAGGCCGACTGGCTTCATTTATTTCGGTAAATGAAGAAAATGTAAATCTACGTCTGCTGCAACATGAATATGCAAAATAATCAATTTCACTAGAGAAGAGATTAAATGACCTCTGCATTTGGACGCAGGGAAAAACATGTATGTATATATATATATACATATATACACAATTCATATGAAGGTCAGTCTGACCAGACTTCAGGGTTCATATGCATATTTCTGTTCTTCCATTTACACCTTAGACGTGATCTATAGCTGATCAATCCATCTTAATCTGTATTCCTCCACCACTTTTACACTGAGGTTGTCTAATCTACAGTCAGCTCTCTGTATAAGTGCACAATAACAGGAACTGTTTACTGGTCTAATCACAGGAATCATGGCTCAACTATGATACTGTATTAACAGTTACCTTATCTGCAGCACACACTCTCTCTCATACACACACACACAAAATCAGGCATTCCATTTAATCACGTCAGTTTGTTTTTAAAGCAAGGTGGGAAAAAAAACATTGTGTATGTCTGACAGACATGAGCTGTGTATGCAGTTTATCTCTCTGCTGATTATTATAGAAATTGGTGACCCACATGTTGTGGCATGTGGTGTTAAATAAGCTTGTGGTAACAAACATTTCACAGCTTTGATTACAAAGTCTGATCTCATATCCATTACATAAACACATTACACAAGGTAAATATACGGCCTGTCACACTGACATTAGGTCAGGGAGGAATTCTAATGGTGTGGTACCTTAAGATGAAATTCAAATGAGTTTACAGGCCTTCTTTATAGCAATATACTACATAGCAAAGTCATTTTTTGGTTGAATTATTACAGTCTGGGATGTGTCAATGATTAGCAGCAACACTTGTGACAGTGCCATCTAGTGGAAATAGCATGTTTTTTTCTGCCATATGTCGAATATTGAAAAAATGACGCCATCTGGTGAAGAGTAGTAAAAACCATCAATTCCATGGCAACACCCAGATATAATACATTGCATTAATTATTCTTTAATGGAAGTGAAAATTCCACATTTTTGCACTTGTGTGACACTTGTTTGTACACAGTGGATTTTAGCCTTACTATAGGAGCTGAGCTGGAAATAACAAGATCAAATAAAAACATACAATCTTGTCAGAATTCAAGCTGTGTGCATGAACAAAGTCAAAATTATCAAAAAAAAAACAATAACAAATAAGGGTTCTAAAAAAATGAAGCTAAATGGTTCAATCTGTTTAGCAATATATGCTAACTCTGTATGCTAACGCTATTTTGCATATATGCTACCCTTAGCATGCCAGGCTATTTTAAAACCCTCAGCTGCATTGTTTTAAATTTAAAACTTACTTCTTAAATCAGCAAAACCTGCCTACGTATCTTCCATAGTTATGACTTTTTTTCTTTACAGTTTCACAGTGATTCAGTGACAGTTGGTTCCCTGTAAATAGAAAATGCTAATAGATATTAGCATTAGAATGATCCCCTTTATATTCCACCACTAGGCTACTTCTTGTATTTATAATTTGGCTCATAACTGAGTTCTAAAGACTAAAATAATGATTTTACTTCACTATTAATGAAGTTCCAGTAGGGTTATTGTAAACTGACCTGTGGGTGCAGTGATGTGGACGGTGTACCGGCCCCTCTGAGTGTGGAAACTCCTTACACTAGTTTTTACTGGTGGTGATGATGGTGATGATGACGAATTTGAGGAAGAGGTAATGGTGCTAAGTCTTTTTCTCTCCTTCTCAATGTGCTTCAACAGCAGGGCGGCCATCTTGTCCCCTCTGCCTCTCCGTGACAGAGTCTTCCTCAGCAGCACTGCTTGGGCCTCCCTCAGACTGTCACAGCATAAATAATATACACATAAATATTACACAAAAATAAATTAGAAAGACAGAATAAAAGACTGTGAACTCACAATGACAATTACATAAATGTCCCAATTAATGCAAGAATGAGTCGGAATGTTGTAAAAGAGGACGGGACAGAGGACATGTTTCAGTGTGAGGGCAGGATTTAAAACGTCTTTAATAATGTGAGGAGAAGCAGGCGTCCAGAGCTGCTGCAGCTGAGTGACCAGTGAGTCCACAGCACAGCAGCTGATAACTAACACACACAGTCAGAGACGCCCTGCAGTCTGAGTGTCCAGGGTCAGACGTCACAGCAGGAAGAATCCACACATTGGATCCTTCGTTTTTCTTTTCTTCTCCTTTTGAGATTTATGGCAGTTGGCAGTCTTAATGTTTTGTATTACTGCCTTTTTTTTCCCACTCTTTCACTTTTTCTTCACCACTTCTTTTCCTTTTGATCCTGTTGCTTATGAATAGAAGGAGGAGGATGAGCCTCCAAACATGGAACAGGAGCAGGAACATGCTGCTGAGACAAAGCTATACTGTAGCCCCAAAACCAAGAGAAAGTTCTCCGCCATGTACAAGCTGAGCCAAAGGATGGAGAAAAAAAACAATTTTTGTTTAAAAACAAAGTTAAAAACAAGAGTGTTTGCAGTTGATCAATTATTATTAATCAATATTAAATTGGAAGTGTGTGTGTGTGTGTCTGGTATTCCTTATGTTGTGGGGACCTAAATCTGTTTACACAGTCACATTATGGGGACAAAAAACAAGTCCCCATAAGGCATTTAGTTGTGATGGTTAAGGTTAGGGTAAGGGTTAAGGAATGCATTATGTCGATGGGTGTCCACACAAAGAATGCCAAACCAGCATGCGTGTGTCTGTGTAAGCACCTGAGTATGTAATGTTAATTCATTCATTTAAACAAACTACCCAGAATCCCTGTAGACTCATCTCCCTGTGGTCTGGACCCAGTCTTCCCACAGTCTGTCCTGACCCTAGCTCTGACCCCCGACCTCCTCCACCTCTGGCCTCTGACTTGGGGATAATGTTGACTGTTAACATTGAAGAGAGTAACGGAGCTCAGAGTCCATAAAGATGAGAATGAGATGCAGAAATGCTCCTCAGGCAGGGACACAGTGACCTTTGACATTGCTTTACATTGTCCCATAGGCGCCTGCACTTTTTTCTTTATCAAGAACATTTTAATGAAAGAATTAAAAGGTGAATTAATTGTGTTTTTAATCTTTGCTTTTTTTTATTCCCAAATAATTATTTACAGACTAACCTAAATGTATTTGACTACAAGCTGCAGTGTGTGGCCCACCAGACGAAAAACTACACCCAATGTCTGAAAAGAGAACTGCACAAAGAGAGGAAGAAGATAAGGTGATCCGGAACTAAGGCAATGAAAATAGAACTTTCCTTATAAGGTCTTTTTCTTTTTCATTCTTAGAAAATGTCCATAAACACAGCATTGTTTAAAGAAATGTCTACAGAACCCCCCCCAAAAAACTACCTTAAACGCTGTAGTACATATGCCAGGCCTGAGTGTGGTGCTGTAATACTGCTGCATAAAATACACCAAAAATGGGATAGGGGGAACATGCCCATAAAGCATGCACAAAACAGAGGTTCCTGTAGATAAAACGCCTAAACAGTGAAATGCATTTGCATTTTAAACTCATTCTTTTATATGTGACCCCTAAAGCAGTTACATTCTCCTTGGCTTGAATGGCAACTGTCACTTGCATGCAATCATGTGATCAAATAGTCAACATTAAAATCTCTTTTTTCACCTGACAAAAATTCATTGCAGCATTTTTTTAATTCACATTTCTGTGTTTTAATGGTCAATTTAAATCTTTCACTATTTACTTTACTTACATTTTATTAACTGATCAATCAATTACTGGCAAATGGATACAGATCAAAACTGCTGTTTTCACCCATTCAGGTTTAAAAGAAATGAAAGAGATAGTTCAGGTTTGAATGCATGAAGCACTAATAGTCAGTGCTGACTGTGCTCTGAGTGCCCTTGCACTGAAAACCACTCACTCTCAGTGAGGAAAAACACATTTTCACCACATTACAAAGGATCATCAAACTGTTTCAGACTGGGTTTTGGCAAAGGGGCTGCACACAGCTCTGTCAGTGAACTGAAATATCCCTTTAAAGCTCTTTTTTGTGACTCACACTTTCATTGCTTTTATCTTTTGCTTCAGTAATGGTTGGCAGTGACTTTATTACTGATTGTTCAGATTATTCAGGTTTGAGATGAGGAGTAAAGTGAATTGACCCCTGAGACTCGTGTGACTCTGGACAGTTTCTTACCACTGATCATGAGCAGAGGAGTAATCTTACCTCAGCAGCTGCTTCTTCGCTCCTCTGGTCTTCTCCTCCTCCTGCTCCTCCTTCCTGCTAGTCTGTCCAGCCTCCACTCTTCCCTCCTCCCTCTGCTCAGGATGAGACTCCAGTTTGGGGATCTTCTGATCATTGACTTGAGAATCAAACTGCAAGAATCCTTCACTTGATTCAGACTTTGACCTTGAACCAGTTTTCTCAGTGTTAGACTGTGCAGGATTTGGGACATTGTCACCTGTTAATCTCTCTGCTGAGTCAGACTGCAGGAATACACTTTCTCCTTCTGTCTTTGTGCACCCTTCACTCTCCATAGACATTGAAAGATTCTGGTTTTCAGTCTGACTTTCCTTCATCTGAGCCCCTGGAGTTCTGTGTGTGATCTCAGCCACCGTCTCTTCATCTTTGAAGAGATGGTCATCTGCTGTCCACGGCAGTGGTCTGTTAAACTTAGGTTTAGACTTGGCTCTTGTTTGTGGTTCCTCAGCTGTGACCTTCAGTGTCACCTCCTCGCTTTCCTGAGCTGCTCTGTTCTGCTCCTGCGCTGAAAACATGGTTTTGTGTCCACTGTTTCCAGACTGACCAAGACCAGATTTTGGACTGTGATCTTCAGTGGATGGACTCAGACCTGAGGCTCCTGTAGCCAAGGAAGGCGGAGTCACGTGTCTTTGTACAAGTGTGGTGATACTCAGAGGGGAGGAGCTCAGTCCTAGAGGGGAAAGGTGCTGGACAGAATACAGGTGTGCTGTGACAGTGGGAACGATGAAGGTCAGTGGCTGTCCTGGTAGAGACACCGTCACTGTGGAAAACTCACATCGGGAACCATGGAAACCTTGGCGGCAAACACAGCGATTACTCCGCTGACACTGAGCACCATTGTGGCAGCGAGGGAAACATCTGGCTGCAGGAGGACACAAGGAGAGGAGACAAAAAAGCGAACAACAATAGATATGAAATTCTTTACTAATAAAATGCATTCATTAGTGTTTAAAAATAAAGAAAATTCTGTATTTTCTACACCAGGACAGTGGTCATGTTCCTACACCATGTAGCCCATTCCAAGCATGCATTCAAGTTGGACTTGAAGATCATTATTTGCTAATTATGAGAGGTACGTTTAAATAAGAGCTCCCCGCTGAAGTTGTATTTACATTTGCCCTGAATTTATAATTCAACGTGGCTGCCCTGTATATAGATGCACTGTATGAAAGTGTGTTTGAATGGGTGAATGGCAAAACTGTAAAGTAGCTTTGAGTGGTCATCAAGATTGGAAAAATGCTGTATAAATACAGACCATAAATTAAAGATGAAAAACTGTATAATGTGTTTATCTAACAGACTACCTTAACTTGCTAATCAGCCAGTCAGTTAGTTTTGTAGCATAACAAGGCTACCACTCACTATCCCACACCAAAGTCCATACAAAAAATTGTTGATTTTACACAGTTGTTCAATCAATTTCTCCATCAGGACTCCACCAGTAAGTCCTAATGTGTTATATTTATTAGCACTGAGACTAAGCATTCCATTAGCAGTGATTATGTTGCACTGTTATAAAAAAAACTTGAAACTTAACCTTTCCGTGTCTATGTCTCCTGCAGGCCACCATACTTTCTAAAACATGATCCAGAGGGGGAAGGGTATACGCTGTATTCATTTGGTTTAATACAAACTTCCTCTTTTGAATCAGATCGATAATAGAAACAGTTTCTTCATTCAGCAGCTGAACTTTTGACATATGGCTTTGTACAAATAAATCTCCCTCCCTCTCCCCCTCTCTCCCTCTCTGTCCCTGGCACAGCTGTCTGTTTTTGAGTGTGTCTATGTGTGTATGTTTGTGAATTTGTGCGTTCCCAGTTTTATTCTCCGATCAGGAGAATGTGACCAAAGAGTAAAGCTTTACTCTACAGGCAGGCTCTGAGCCCACTGGGAGTTATTGTGTGTGCGGCTATGTGTGTGTGTGTGTAAGCCTCCCTAACAGAGGATAAATGTGTTTCCATTCACGAGTTCCTTCAGGACATTCACAGCCCTATAATCCTGACCTGAAAGAACCACTGAGATCTGAATGTGAAAGGCTCCACCTCCTGCTCAGTAAATGTATAAACTATACGTTTACACACATTTGTTTACATTTGTATACACATGTCATTCATCTGCATGGCTTTCACGGTCCGTTGGTTCTGAGGGGAACGTGGTGACTGGTTGAATATGGTCAGTTGGTCAATCACAACATTCTAGTCTGTCATTTTTCTGTATAACTGATTGATGTCAAGGACGTCGTTCCGATCCCATGCAGTGAGCCACACATGTATGCAACAAGTGAATCTGTCATTGTAAACTCACTGGTGACACCCCGTGGTGAAACTTTCTGTTAAAAGAAACATGGCTATGAGCTGTGTACAGCTAATATACCTCAGTTATGTGAGACACTTTATCTTGCCTTTCCAACAGTGAACTGAGGTTTGTGTCACTGTGTAAACAGCTCACTCTCCAGCACCAAAGTCCACAGAGAAAAACAGTGTTTCTACATCACTGCAAACAGGAGATATTGGTTCAAATGTGTTATTTTGTGACTACGGTGTTTTGAAATCTTTTGTTTGTTTATTGAGTTTTCCTTCAATGACACAAACGTACTATGGGAGACAGCAGTAACCAGTTGGTCCTGTGTCACATGAGCTAAAATCGTTGATTTATTGGCAGACTTTCTATAAAAGGAAAAAGTCCGAGTTGTTATTGGTCACTCGTCAACCCTGGACAAAATACTCAACTTAAGGCTTTCAGCAAGGGAGTTCGTAAACCACATCAGTGGGTTGACAGCAGCTATGAACTAGCCCTTGTAAATAAATAAACAAAACATTTTCTTCTCTGTGAATGGCATCATGTCAGAATATAATGAGTTATAAATCTGAAGCTTCAGCCAAATTTAACATTTCAGAGCAGAGCACTGCTGCACTGCGGGGGCAGAGGCTCATATTAACAGCCGTGGAGCTCCAGGTCTGCGTTGGATTAACGTCAGTGTAGATTAATAAAGTTCAGATTCACAGGAAGTCCCTGAAGATGCGCTGAGAAACGCTCGTAAATCCCGGCATGCATGTGGATCCTGGCGTCTGCCATCAGCTCCCACTTTGAACTGAGCCATAAAGCAGCGATGGGTGATGCATCATCATCATCAACCCACTGTTATGTATAAAGTCTGTGCAGCATATTTCACATTACACACTCAACACGTTCAATATGAAAAATAGAGTATCGTATTGGTGGAGACTCAGATCTGAGCGGGACATCAGCACGGAACGAACTGGACTCAACGCAGAGCACCTGAGTCACAGGGGCCAAAATGAATCTGACGTCAACTCACCATGACGTTATCCATTAGCTTGTGAACTCTCATTTTAAACCGTTAAGTCTTTTTCTTTTCAATCTAACCTTTACATTATGAGGAAGTCACATTGAAATCTCATGAGACCCAGTGCAAACTTGTTGTTTAGAAACAAGAAGAAACCATGTCTGGAAAAGTGTATGGAGCTGGCAAAGACGCAAGCAGAGACATCCCATGTCAACCACACCTAGACCCACCCATGAGCTCAGTGACTTCAAATGAGACTACAAAATGAACATCATGCTGTACTGAAGATGACCAAAAACTAGAGATTATTAACTTCTCAGAAAAACCTAGTGAGACTTCTTACAAACCAGTGGAGTCGACCCCTATGGGATTTAAGAGGACACCAGTTTTAGACCTAGAGACTTATGTCCATTTTTATACAGTCTGTAGTATGAAGACACCTGGGACACACTGGGGACAGGCTCTGTCAGCAGCCAATAACAATGGGATGCCATCCTCTCTTCCTGTGGACGGAATAAACATAATAGTAATCTATAACTTCTTCTACTGTCTTTTTGTTGTTCATGGTCTTTTTTAAAGTTGGTGTATAAAGAAATGGAGGTTCTGCGTCGACTCAAACCAGATGTTTCTGTGCTCCAGATGTTTCCCTGACAACCAGCAGCAGTTTTATGTTAATGTCTGCAGCTGCTTCGCTGTTTTACTACTACAACATGATAACTGCGGCCGACCACAGACGAATCATACGAACACACATATTCATAAATCCACATATGTTTCCACAGATCCCCACATCTGAGTCTTGATAAATCTATGCTCACTTTCTTGCTTTATGTACATAAGATCTGATGGACAACACATGTCAGGACACGTTCGCCATTCTGACCACACACACCCACATCTACACCGACACAGAGGGACGACGGCAGAAGCAGAATACTCACGTTTGGTGCATTTCTTGGTTCTAGGAGACAAAGTCCACCCGATGCAACACTGACGTCCACAGACACGAGGACTGGAGAGAGACAAAACAACAACCCTTTAACATTTTTGGTACAAAAACTGAGAAAATATTGAGTTCAGTTAAAAAAGGTTTGAGAGCTGATCATTAATTACAGCACAGAGTTATTAAAACACCAGCAATTTTTAAAAGACTCAGGGTCACCCATATATTTTTATAAACTCAGGTTCACTAAAAACACTGCCATTGTTTCCTGCCCATTTCTGTTTTCTATGCATTTTTACACTAAATACATAGTATGTATTTAGCTTTACCTGAAAGGAATTTGGAAGTTGCCACTTTTCTTTTTTGTTTTTTCCTGCCCACTCCCATTATAAAACCCTCTCTCAGTAATAACCACGTTAAAGAGACTAAAAAACATTTTTTAAAGAGACAGGAAACTTGCCAGTCACTTGCACTCAATAGAAACATGTAAAATAGTCTTGTGCAGATTACAGAAAGGGCCATGATTAAAAACAGAAATAAAAGCATTGGAAGCAATGGCACCAGGTAAAATTCTCCAGAGAGAGAGAGAGAGAGAGAGATAATACAATATGAAAGAATAACTTTTCAAACATTTAATTCAAAATCAGGATTTAACAAAAAACAACATGGAGATGAGTTTTACTTTATGTTGTCATTCCCTCATTATCATTTTCACCACAGACTCCACAAACATCCAACTTCAATCTGGTTTCGTTTATCTGCATTGTTGCATGAATCAAGGCACAAATACACGTTTCTTATACACCATCTGGTGCAGAAACATTTCCACCTGTGTTTTTATCTTTAAGGTCAACATCAATGCAGAAACCATGTTAGAGGATTTTTTTTCTTTCTTCCACCACTTGCATAAGTTTCTGATAAGGTTTTACAAAATGACCACACGCTCACCTCTCAGCCAGCCCATCTGCATTCTGGGAAGACAGTCAGTTAGCAGTCCATCACTGGTACAGAGCAGATACACCCCACCTCAGTAACCCCCAATACACACACACACACACACACACACACACACACACACACACACACACACACACTTCACAACTGTGTGTGACAGGAAGTGAGAAAATGTGTTTGTGTGTATTGTGTTAAAAGGTTTGTTTGAAAAGGAAGAGAATAGGCAGGGGCCATGTGGTGGAGTTGTGGTTAGATGTTGCTGGGTTTGCAACCCGGTCGGAACGCCGGCCTTTCTATTTGTTTGTTCAACAACATGAATGGAAACATGATGCTGATGTTGATGACGGAAACTGAGTCTGGACACGCGGCCTCTCCACAGAGGATTTAGTCATTACTCACAGTGTATTGATTGTATTGTAACAGCAGGAGGAGGCTCCACACACACACACACACACACACAGTCTGGTCAGGTCTCACTCAGACTGTTTATCTTTTACAAAAGTTTGTTCTCTTAAATATCCTCTCCAATGGATGAAACAACACAACATCTAAGCATTAACTGCGGATTACTTTGTGTCCAAGTGTGTGTGTGTGTGTGTGTGTGTGTGTGTTTGTTGTTTTTAAATACGATTGGTAACAGTGACCACTGAACCTCTGAGCTCTGACCATCGGTCTCTTCTCTGTGATGTCACCGAGTGCCCACGGATCAACTTAACACCGACACAACATGGACATTCACACTGACACTAGAACTGTTTATATTTACACAACATGGACTCTGGACCAGGATGTGATCATTTGCAAATAGACAAGCACCTCTTTAAGAAGAAGAAGAAAAAGAAAAGTTTAAGTTTCAGAAAGAATTAAAAATATAAAATAAAAGGTCAGATCAGGTTTGAGGAGATCACAAATGCTCTCTTGTCTCAGCCGCTGCTCTCACTGAAAGTCACTGTGAGGAAAAATGAAAGTGAAATGTTTGCCCACCTACACTTTTCCTCTCAACAACTACACATCAAATATCCCTTTTTCTTCCCGAGGACACTGAGCGTCTGTTCGCTTCAGTTTGATCTTCACGTTTGATCTGCGCTCTGCCCCACTCTGCTCCTTCACAACAACCACACACACACACACACACACCAGCAGTCACATAACCCACAACTGTAACACAACCGTCACACAACCAACAACCTAACCCTGAAAATTCAACCTTATCTGAGCTATTAGTCTTCATTAATCCAGGGCAGATTAGTTGCTACAAAGAGAAAGTTTAAATACAAAAATATGGAGACTAGCGTTTAAGGATCAGATGATTATTAACCTATAATTATTATTATTATTATTAGACATAAAGGTTCAGTGATTGATTTTTTGAGGTACCCTTTTTGTTGAAAAAACTTTAAACATTACAGGATTATTTTTTTTATATATCCATATTAGTTTGTTTGCATAGCCCCCAATCACACCATACATTACAGTATATCATGTAGGGCTGAACAATTTTGAATAAATATCTAATTGCGATATCAGAGGGTATGGTTATTTTTACATAATTATTCTCATTTACATTGGAGTAACACATTTCAAATGATTACTGTGTGATATTTGTGCAGATTTGTGAGAAACAAATATGTTTTCATCAGTCTGTAGAGCATACTGTGTATAGGTCAGGACAATATTTGATTTAATATGGTCATTTGACACACATTTTGGCTTTAATAAATATGGTGACTTTAAGGCTGAGACTTGACAATGTTACAGAGAGAGACAAAAACCAATGAGCAAGCACTTGGCATCTGTGGAGAGAGAAAACTCTCTTTAAGAGGAAGAAACCTTTGCAGTCATTGGTCTGCCTACACTGGTTGGAGTGAAAGAAGAAAGAGTGGAGACAGAACAGAGCAGGAAATGTGTGGAGATGTATAACAGCTGAATTAAAATGGTGTCACACTAGTTGTTGTGCGACAGTGTTTGTGTTTGTGTGTTACACAGCAGCATCTACTGATGTCGGACGTCAGGAAAAGGGTGAAAATTAGCATAAAATCCCCATCATGCCAAGCTTATATCAGACTTAATACTGATCAATAACTGCATTACTGCGTCATGTGACTTATGTGTGTGTACATGTCTTAAATAGGCACAACTTTAACAGGCTTTTTGAGGATTAAGACCCTTACGGTTTTGGAGTTAGTGTTAGAATTAGGTTTAGGTTAGGGTTAGGCACTTAGCTGTGATGGTTAAGGTTAGGGTAAGGGACTAGAGAAGGCATTATGTCTCTGAGTGTCCTATTGACCTTGAGGGGACATTTTATCTGGGCCCCACATCTTTAACTGGCTTTTTCAGGGTTAAGACCTGGTTTGAGGGTTAGGGTTAGAATAGGTTAAGGTTAAGGTTGTGTGTGCGTGTGTGTGTGTGTGTGTGTGTGTGTGAACTGCCGCTTTAAAGTGGGTAAAACTGGCATATTTGTATGAGTGTGTGAAAAGGGGAAATAGTTCCTCTCAAGTCTCTCTCTCTCACACACATACACACAAAGTTTATTAGGCCAGTCAGGTCACAGGGTTTAGGATTAGACGCAAAGATCTGGACGTGGGTTTGTGAATGTGTGTGTGTGTGTGTGTGTGTGTGTGTGTGTGTGTGTTGACTTTGCATCCATCACTTGACCGTCAGTCAGACTTGCACTTGAAGCTGGACCCACCCACATGCATGCACACACGCACACACACACACACACACACACACACACACACACAATTTCACACATTCTTGAGGTGTCTGCAGTCCAGCACACCTGCCGGATGCTGATTGGTTGGATGTTTTATGGCCACATACACACACACACACTGCATCAGTTACAGGTAGAGCACACAGACACATGGGGAAATCATTCACTGCTGCCTTCACATCATTCACTCATTCATGTCACGCTCAGATTGGATGCTCTAATTCTGTTAATATCGAAATCTGCAGTGACACAGAGAAGTGTGAGCTCAGGCTTGTGGGTAGTGTCGTTTTTCTTACAAACAGAGTTGAAATAAAACTGAAACTGGTGCATGATCCGTTGTAAAATGAAGACAGAACACACACCTTGTGACTGTTGAACGTGCTGAATGTCTGCTTATTGACTCCTGTGACATGAGGTATTAAACTGGGGCCAGTATTCACCACTGTCCACAAATATGTTTCAAATGAATCAGCTATTAAAAGTATTGCTCTTCTGTAAGACGTCTCAGAACATTTGAAGATGTCACATTTGGTTTCGTGAAGTTCTGGCAGGCCTTATTTTACCAGCTCTATTTTAAATTAGAGCCTTTAGGCATGCAAAGGATTCATAATCTGAACAATGGATGTTGTTGACATAACCCATAACGGGTTCTGAAAGAGGAGATTTTAGATATACACTCCCTTAATAAATGATACCTTAATAATAAATGTCAAGAATAAGACTGTGAATAAAGTTCAGCCTTCAGAATATGAAGAGTCTGATGAATAAAGTGAAGGTTTCTGACAGGATGGAAAACTTACATTTACAGCAACAAAGTGAAGTTGAAATAACCCACATTTTAGATTTTGTACCTTTTGTCTTTCCAGTAATGTCAAAAAAAAACTACCAGCTACTAATCAAAACTCGACATCAGCTGCTCACCCGCTCAGAGCTGCTCTCCTTTGGCCTCCTCGGACCTTCTCCCCTGCTCCCCTCTCATCCAGCTGCGGTGGTGGAGGAGGAGGCGGCGGCGGGGTCGGGGTCTGTCTGCCGGAGCTGCGGCTTCTGTGCCCGTTGTGGCCGGACTGCACGGCTCCCTCCGCCCGCGGAGGACGGTCCTGAGCTGCGGTGTAAAGAGCAAAGATCCAGCTGGTCCACACGCAGAGCAGAGACAGTCGCATGTCTAACAGCTGATGGATTATTTATATATTATTAATATCTGCAGTTTTTCACTCAATCACGTTCACACACTGCAAAGTGCATTATATCATATAACGCCCGTGGGGCTTTCACGGTTTTCAACCACACTGACCCCACGCAGCCTCTCGCTTTATACAGCCACCAACCAATAGGAGCAGAGCACCTGCACAGCCAATAAGAGGCAAAGGAAAGGAAGCAAGGAGGGAAGGAAAGGATGAAAAGACTAATGAGCATTCAGTTTTCAATATATGTTTTAGGGTTCGAGCACAAGGTGTGCAATATAAGTATATCCTGGCAGTGATACGAACACTTTATGTTTAATCCCTTGTAAGAGAATGCAATAAATCATCATTATGAAAACCAGAAAATGACTTTGGTAGAAGTTGAAGTCACTTTTTTAATAATATTAAGTAAATATTATTAACTTAAGTAATATTAATTTGAGAACCACTGACTTGATGAATCATACAATTAAAATCCATGTAAACATAAGACAATATTTGAAGAAAATATTGGCCCCATTATATCGCTGTAAATTGAAGTTTGTGAACTGCTCACTCTCCCACGCCAAAGTCAGAAGAGAAATGTATGCAATTTAACTCACTTTTAGTCAATCTTTATGGACAACAGTGCGCGGGAGTGAGCGGATTACAAAGCATCTCAAACTTCAGTTTCCTACTCCTTTTCCTACTTTATTCTCGAAAGATGACGACTTTATTCTCATAATATTAAGACTTTATTCTTGAAAGATTAAAAAAAATCCTAAGTGTCTAAAACTGTTTTTTGTGTCCCTTGAATCCACGCTTTCCCCGAGTTCTAGTCAAGCTCTGCAGCCTTCTGAAAGTCAAATGTTTGTAAAGTCGTTGCGGCTTTTATTTTGAAGGCGCACAACGGAAATGACTGTGCAAAAAATGTTGCTAACCTGATACAAACCCTCTCCCTCGGGTTGTCGAGGATGTCTCTTTAGTGTAATAAATTCAAAGTTCTTTTACAGGACAACTCTCAGAACAGTTCAACCCGTTTAAGGTAGGACTTCTGAGCATTATCTCGGTAACGCACCGGGCTCAGTCGGCTTACACAGCGACACTGAGTGGACAGGGCACCGGTGTACCTGGTAGTTAGCTTGTTGAGCTAGCTCCCCAGCTATAAGAATGGACCTGTTTGACGACTTGCCAGAACCCACACAGACCGGCGGTGAGTGCAGATTACTGGCTCTGGATAAATGACACTGACTGTTAATGGGTCATAACTAAGCAATTGATTGTTGTTATTACCATCGTTATTATACACTCATCATGGTTATTCTATTTAAACAGTACGTAATAATCAGGTACTAGAGAAGGAAAGTAACTATGGCTCTGGGTTTCAGTCAGAACAGTTAATTCCGTGAGTATTTAGACATAATACGTAAAGTAACTGGAGCCTGAATATGACTCCGTGTGATAAAGATTAATCCCTCACCGGGAATCATCATTTATTACAGCGCTGGAAAGAGATAAGTGTGACACACACAGAAATAGGTAAGAATACATTTGATAATTGAGTATTGAGATATATATACATTTCACTTAAGACAGGTAGAGAGAGTTTGTGGGAAAAGGTGCTTTGTCACTGGATGATTGCACAGTTGAATATCATGAGATTTACACTTGTACAGGTGCAAGAAACAATGCAGGCCTGAGTGGTTTCTTTTGTAGTTGGATTATACTTCAGCCAAATGTTTACAAATGTGTATCTGTCAGTCACTGCTCAAAATAAGATTTACTCAAACCCAGTGTCACTGTAGCTATGGTGAAGTATCGACACGCTGATCAAATCTCATCATCGGAATTCATCTATTCTTCCATTCTTTCCCGAAGACACGACTGACACCCCTGATCTTGTTCCTTGTTCTTTCTCGCTTGCATTTGTTTTGTTTTGATTTGTTTATTCCTCAGGTACAGCCAGTTCACCAGTCACGCCAAGAGCACATACCACGGAAGACCAAGAAGAAGAGGAGAGAAGTGTGAAAAGAAAACGAGAAGTTGTAAACAAAACAGAGGAGCAAGGGCAGATCAAGAAAGTTTGTAGTGAAGGTTTTCAGATGTTCCACTGCAATGTTTGTTTGCCTATTTTATTTAATCACAGCTGTCAGACTTTGAGTGAAAATATGACAGGCTTACACTGTGTGTGTGTGTGTGTGTGTGTGTGTGTGTGTGTGTGTTGTTGTTGTTGTTGTGATTCAGGCCTTCCTGTATTGAAAGGCTATGTAGCAGCAAGGCGCGGTGAGCGGGATGAGATGCAGGATGCCCACGTTCTGCTGCCAGACATGAGCAGCTGTCTGTCAGCTCTTCCAGGACATGTGTAAGATGTCCCAACAACTTTAGAACAGTTTGATATTTCTAGCTTTAATTCATGTTCTGGGTTTAATCAGGACCCTAAACCATGTTCCAAGGTTTAATCCTAAAGTTATTAGTTTGCATTTCAAAGTTGAATCCTGAAGAATTTCTTTTTTCCCAGGTGTAAACCTAAATGTATAATGGAATCCTCACTCATGGGCATGTCCTCATTGTTAAGTCAGAAAGATATCAGATAATAAAAGTGTGGAGAATTTTCACTGTTGTCTCTCTGAGATGTCTCGTCATGTTCTGCAGGTCCCATGTTTCGTACTTTGCCGTGTTTGACGGTCATGGTGGAGCTCGAGCCTCTCAGTTTGCTGCTGAGCATCTGCATCACAATCTGGCCAAGAAGTTCCCAAGCGGTGAGTTCAGGGACAGTGGGAGCCTCAGAGACCATCTGCCTGTTGTGTCTTTTCCTTGATGGTTAAAATGCATCGTCTCTTTCAGGAGATTCTGAGAATGTGGACAAACTGATAAAGAAATGTATCCTGGACACTTTCAAACAGACAGACGAAGACTTTCTGAAGAAAGCATCTAGCCAGTAAGACCACAGAGAGAGTGCAGACAACAATACAGAATCTGTTTTATGTATTATCCGACGTTATATCATAAGTCAACATCCATCAGTCCATGTAGAAATAACAGTAATTATAACAACAGAATTCCATGGAGAATGTTGCTGTTTTTAAGTTTCCTTCTGTATGACAATGACATTAACATCAGCTGCTTTAAAGGGATTTTGGTAAAGTGATAAGTTTACAAAATTCAGTTTCCTGTTAGAAAAGTCTGTCTAACCCACAAGATAAAGAGGGCACAGACAGCACAGTCACCTGGATGTAGTACTGAGAATGTACAAGTACCTCATATATCCACACATTAAAAATCCTGAAATATCCATTTAATGTGTACAGGTTTTTTTAAAAAAAAACTTATGCTAAATATAAATTGGCATTCAGCCTGAAAAGCTTGGACACTTCCTGGAAACAGATTTACATAGAGGTTTAGGTTGTTTATTATCACTCTCATGTTTGTTGTCTGTATGTTGTAAACAGGAAACCAGCATGGAAGGATGGCTCCACGGCCACCTGTGTGCTGGTGGTGGATGACATGGTGTATGTGGCCAATCTGGGAGACAGCAGGGTAAGTTGTTGATGAGAATTTTACACATAATGACCATGTGACCATGGCTGCATCACATTCTGTTTCTATGTTTCTTGTGGTGAAAGTCACCAGGCAGTGGCAGTATCGTCTCTCGGTGTCTGTCTCTAGGCCGTGTTGTGTCGGATGGAGGCGGCAGCAGAAGGACGGAGGAGGTCGGTGACTCTGGCTCTCAGTAAAGAACACAATCCGACCATGTACGAAGAGAGGATGAGGATCCAGAGAGCGGGAGGCACTGTTAGGTACATTACCTTATATACACTGAACCCCAATTTTCCTCTATAATCCCATTCCTTATTACTTTTAATATTCAAATATAATTTTTAATTAACATTTTAACTTAATAAGTGGTTGTCATACGTTGTTATACGTCATGCATTGGCGGACTGCAGGTGCCTCACCACGGCGTTAATATACAGTAATTAGCCACGCTGTTCGTGGTGATGGAGAGCACTGACTCACTACTACTCTCACGAGTATATCTCGTTTTCGGCCGTGTGGCTTATCTGCGCTTCGGCCATTTTAAGAATTCTCTTCTTTTATGAAATGTGCAGTGACTGTCACATATGCCTCTGTGGCAACTCTGTTGCTGATGGTCACACGGCTAAGACAGAATGTCTCTTGGATGAAGTCTTTGGACCCTTGCGATATTAAGCACTCTCATGTCTTTGCAAATTAAGCGTAACCAGTTTGTCCAGTTTTGTCTGTAAACCCTGCCATGTGGAGGGAGGCAAAAAAATATGCAATTCTTGCCTGCTCTGACTTAAAAAGTGGCGATCTCCGTGGGTGTTTTATCGCCGTCAACCATTTCTGACCTAATGTGAGATTGTTGTAATTCAGAAAACTTTACTGTTCTGCGAGGGTCGTACGTGACCAAAGCATTTTGTTTTTCACACAGAAAGAGGCAGAAGAAAGAGGGCCAGGCTTCAGTCGCCACGTTTCAACACATGTATTAAAAAATATACATATTTAAATAGTAATTACAGCATTTGATTATCATTGATTTTTTTAATATTCAAATTATATTTAACTCCGAAAATTTGTTTCTACAGCTCTAGTTTACAACCACCACAACAAAACTTATTACTGAAAATGGCAAAGTAATGAAAATCCTGTTAATCCTATCATGGGTGCCATTTCAGAAACACTCTTAAAACGGTTGCTCATTCACAACAGAGCGTTCCAGCTGACTAAACAGACCCGACTGTGATTTTTGGGAGGTTGGGGCTAAGCATTGAAAAAGGATTGACTGTTTAACATTACAGACAACGAAGAATCAGAGAATTAGGTGATTAATGAATCTCAAAGATGAAGTGAGGAAACATTTAACTGTTGTGCATGTTTTGCAGAGATGGCAGGGTGCTGGGTGTCCTCGAGGTCTCCCGCTCTATCGGAGATGGTCAATACAAACGCTGTGGCGTCATTTCTACGCCCGACTTGAGGAGGTGTCAGCTCACAGCCAATGACAGGCAAGAACACAATCTTTTTCAAACAACTCGCTCATCTTTATTCACTTCCATCACTCAGTCGACCACAGAATCACCGCTGTTACTTTCCATGGCAACTGCCTCTTCTTACTTGGTTGACTCAATCCTGCTTCAGTGCGGATTTTTTTTTTTTTTTTCTGATGACTTTGACACATGTTGGATCTGGTCTCTCTGGGATTGTTTTGTCAAGTTCTCTTTTGGTTTGGAATATGTTTCTACAGATTTACTTGATCAAGCAGCTATTTGGAGAATGAATAAGTCAGTTTCTAAAGTGTTGCTGTGATTTTAGCTTCTTAAATGTAAATATGTTCTGGTTTCTTTGCTGCTCACTGACAGTTTGTTTGTGAACATCATTATTTTTGAGGCTTGGGAATTACTTATATTAATTACACATTTTATGAACCAAAAAGTTACTGATTAATTGATTAAGTTTCAGCTCTACTGAGGTCTCATAGTTACATAGACTGAACTCCCTCGGATATAAAGCTGCAGCCTCTTGTATCTGTCTCTGATGAACGTGTGTGATGTTCATGTGTCTTCTCTCCTTAGGTTCATCATTCTGGCCTGTGATGGTTTGTTTAAAGTCTTTTCTGCTGATGAAGCTGTTAAATTTGTCCTCAACATCATGGAGGTGGGAAACTTCTATGCTCACAGTTTCCCACTTTAGTTTTTATTATTTCACAAGAGTTTATTATTTAATTTAGTGGACATTGAATTAGTTTCTGATACTTTTTTAATGGATTTTCTAAGTTTTGTCCTTCTGAATCTTTTGTTTTCCTACAGTCAAAAGTAATACCTTTGAATCATAAATCAGTCAAATTTTAACATACACTCAAAATAAACATGTTTATTTTCACTTTGCTGAATTGACATAATCTCAGTAATAAATGTCTGTAACTACACAGGGAGAAATAACTATGGTGGCCCTGAGAGGTTTTTCTTATATTTCAACAGAACCATTTAGACTCTAAATGGTTCTCTAAATTTTAGAGCATTTAGAGCAAACATGTTTGGCCACCATTAGATGTGTTGTTTTAGCAATGCTGTAATGACACTTTATTGGAACACATTCAGAAAATACGGGAAGTATTTAATGTGACCTACCCTTACACTTGTACAATAGCACAACTCTGGCTCTGTTAAAACTGGAGTGAAACTGCAATTAATGTTAGTTTGTTATAAATTTATATTTTCAAAAAATATTTGATGTTTTTGTCATTACTGCCGAGGTGTACTTTGTCCTAACCCTCCTATCGTCTCCTCTAACCTTGCAGGAGGGCAGTGTAGAGCCAAAGTCGGGCCTGACGGAGGAGGAGGTGCGGTTTGAAGCTGCCTGCCAACAGCTCGCCAGTGAGGCGGTGAGACGAGGTTGCGCTGACAATGTCACTGTCATCCTGGTTTCTATTGGCTGCTAAATACATCCATCATTCATCATCATGAATGCAACATACATGTGCATGGTGGTCCCTGACACACACACACACACAGTAACAATTGATCTGACAGTCTTACTTTGTTTTGTTTATTTTCCAATAAAAACATTTTTCTTTACTGGTGGTTTATTGATCAGAGTATTTGTGTTTCTCTCCGTCCATTGAGTGATGGATGAATAATGAACTTAATTGGAAAGTCTAACAAGGAACAGGAATTAACCTCAGCAAGAAATCCTTTGTTTTTCTTAATATATAATAATAAACTAATAAACAATATACAATACAGATAACTGCAACTACATCACTGTGATGCTGAGGGGAATATAAAAACAGCAACTTTATTAATCAGGTTCTGTAGCTGCAGTTTTGTATATACTTTGATACTGTGCGAGTCACTAATTGTAAACATTTTCCTGTGTGGATTTCTTATGTCCATGTATGACTGTCACTGCATGGTGACCGATATTGATCATTTAGAAAAATCTATATTTAAAAAAGGGGATGAAAAGTTGGTGAACTGAACTTTAACTGTGGTGTATGTGGCTGTAGTCCCACCCCCTGCCGCTCTGTGTCGCTGTTTCCCAGCTGTCAGGACGTGATCCAACCGGATCTTTGGCGGAACTTAGCGGTCGGTTAGCAACGACCACATCAACAGGAGGATACTGGGAGTGGGACAGCTGTCACCCTGAACCTCTACAAACTGCGTTTTAACCGCATGTTTGTTCAAACTACGCCAATGTGCATAGTGCGCTGGAGCGCGTGCACGACACCTAATTGTTCTCCCGGTCTTCCGGTTAGCAGAGAGTTTGAAAATATGAGCGAGACGAGTCACCGGAGACGAACAAATAAGACACCCGTTACTGTCGTTGCTGCAGCGCGAACAAGCTAACGGGCTAAAGAATGACGCAGTCTTAAAAGGTTTTTTCAACTGCAGCGCAGGCAGCTAACATGGACTCACTGTTGGGCTTTGAGGAGTGTGTCAAAGATTCACCGGAGTTCAGGTAAACACACACACACACACGCGCTATCTGAAACTGCGCATGTGCAGTCGTCCTAATTGTGGCTGATTGTTTTATTCAGACTGAACCTGGATCAGTTTGAGAAGGAGGTTTCACTGCTGGAGGCACACCTGGACAAGGTACTGCAACTACAGCTGCTCCTGCTACTGTTGATACACTCACTGCTACTACCTCAAGACTATTACTACCACTGCTTTTTCTATTGTTATTGGTACAACCTCAATTTTCCACTGTAGTTGCTACAATTGGTACTAATACTGCCTGCCATTGTTGTTACTGTTACTGCTGCCCCTGCTATTACTAGTAATTGTGCTCTTGCTACTTTTATTGTTGTACTCTTACCACTACGGTTGATGCTGTTGCTATTGTAACTGATGTTATTATTGTGACTGCTGCTGCTACTACTGTAGTTTCCATTTAGTACTATTACTGCAATTATTTGTAATAGTCTATTATCACTAAGTTACTACTGCTAATACTTAATTCTGTGACATTGCCAGTAGTAGGGATGGGAATTACAGGGTATCTCACGATACGATGTGTGATACATGCTCCACGATAACAGCAATATCACAATACAATGATTCTGTGACACTCAATGTATTGCAAGACAATCATATAGCGAAACATCACAATATCTGTCTCACTGAAGAAAACAAAAAGTTAAAAGTGCAGGAATTAACTATTTATTCATAACATAGAGAACAAGGTGCATTAAGTCTATATATTGAACATGGATCTCTTAATTTAGCTTTCTCCACCATTATCCCACTGTAAACTGCCTCATCTTTGGCTAGGTAAATTCGCCCAAGTTTACTTTATTTCTTTGAGCAGCAGCACCACAAGGAGACGAGTGAAATTTGTTAATTAAAATATCGATATTTGCACAGGCGAATCGATTCTTGTATTGCATGAGGAAGGACAACGATATATTACCGAATCAATAATTTGACCCACCCCTAGTCACTAGTACTAACTATTTCTATAAATACCATGATGATTTCAAAATGTTACTACTATTATAAATATAACTGTACTGTTTTTGTTTCTGCTATAACTGTCACTACTGCTCTTAAACTGAACATCACTAGTGTTACTACTACTACACTACGGTACTACTGTATACTTGTGTGAAGGCTTTGGATTGGTTGATAATGTGTGTCTTCCACCCATCAGGTGATGAAGCTGTGTGGTAGGATGGTGGAGGCAGGACAGGTGTACAGTTCAACCAATCAGCTGTTCCTGAGCAGCCTGGCCGACCTCTCCACGTACCAGGAGACAAATGGAGTTGTCACTGTATGGAGCTACATGATGCTAATGCTAACAAAAGAACAGATGTTCATCTCATTGTTTTCATGTTTTCCTGTGAAATGTTTCACACCTACTTCCTGTTTTCTTTTTCCTCCAGAATTGTCTGAACCAGTTTAACCAGGGCCTGCAGGAGATGGTCAGCTTTCACACTGTGAGTTCACACACACACATTACTGGGGGTTTATGTAGTGACTTGTTTATATTTATGATTCATGGCAGCCACAGTAATCAGATTTCTTCACAGCAGCATAAACTGCTATGTTAAAAATTACATTTTAAAGTTAAATAGTGTATATTGTGTCTTGTCCTCAGATGTTGTTTGATCAGACACAGAGAGCCATTAGTCAACAGCTGAACAACCTCTGTACACAGTAAGTCCAACACTCACATTGTCTACATTCATTTACTAAAGGTATGACTTAAGATGGTCGTTCAGGTTTTCCACCATGTGCAGTCTCCTGGCTGACACTGATGGTGACGACGACAATGATGAAGGTCTTTCTGGTTCTCAGGTTTCTCCCTCAGCTGGCAGAGACCAGGAGAGAGTTTGTTCGGATCGGTGAGGATCTGGAGACGGCAGCTCTAAAAAACGCTCAGGTGTCACGCCACAAAGCCAGTGAAGCAGAGAGGGCAAGTCACCTGCTGCTGGCCACACAGAAATGCTACCAACACTTCGCCTTGGACTACTGTCTGCAGGTACACTAAGCATAGAGATGTGATGTTGTGACGTCCTAATGTCAACATTCCTTGGACGTCTGTGTCAGACATTTTGTTTACTGAAGGCCTCCTTGCTGTTTCTTTTTATTTAGCTGAACAGCTTCAAGATTCAGCAGAGGGCAGATATCTTAAACTCAGTGAGTCCATCTCCTATTTTTTTAAAAGCTGTATGCAAATTCAACTATTAGCTAATATAACATCAGTTTATTTGTGTGTGTGTGTGTGTGTGTGTGTGTGTGTCAGGTCTTCTCCTTTGTCCACGCTCAGTTCACCTTCTTCCATCAAGGCTTTGACCTGCTTAGAGACATGGAGCCCACCATGAAGACCATGGCAGCACAGGTCTTGACCCCTAAGATCACTCTGCCTTTCCTTCACTTTATTAGAATACACATTGTCTTATATCGTCTCATGGATGTGTCTTGTCCTCAGCTCTCCCAGCTGTCAGCCGACTGTGTGTCAAAAAGAAAAGACCTGGAGAACAAACACCTACTGGTGCAGCAGAGAGTGAGGGGCTATTTATTATCATTCTTTTAGAATTACCTTTTTATTGTAGCACAATCCTTGGTCCAGAATTCTATAAAATCTATCTTGCCATTTATCCCGTGGATAACCCGGGATATCCTGTTTGTATATGCCAGGATGCTTCAGGTGAGCAGATGGTCAGCCCGTGTCCGGGAAGTGATGACATCATCCAAGGTTACCTGTTCAAACGTTGCAGGAGGAAATCTAAAACCTGGAAGAGGTACGCAGTGTATTATACAGATAAAGGACCACAAAATAATAAAATAAAATCATTATGATCATTGATGATCGATATGTGTGAATTTCTCTGTGAGATGAATAAAGTATCTATCTATCTATCTATCTATCTATCTATCATATGTATTTTTGTTTCAGATGTTGGTTTACAATCAGAGACAATCAGCTTATTTACAGAAAATCCCACAAGGTAAGACTGAATATGAACTTATTGAGCAGTATCAGTTTTGTATTGTTACAGAATCACTACAATGAATTATTGTTTATTGACAAACAATTTAGCCATAAAACCAGAGATTACAAAATAGGGGGGAATAACGTACACCTTGATGATGTTCAGCATACAGAGACACAGAATGTCAACAATATTTCAGCAGCTGTATGTTACTGTTTATTGCTGCAGGATGACACCATGGTTCTGTTCGAGGATCTCAGACTGTGTGCTGTCAAATCCCTGGAGCACACCGACCGACGATTCTGCTTTGAGCTGCTTTCAGTCCAGAAGTGAGATTCTCTCGCTCTCAGACTCACACATATGCACACTTTTATGCTCAGAGCCAGGTTAAAGCTAGTTAAACCTGTTTAAACCTGTTGAATCCCAATTTACATTTAGTTTAATCTTTTTCAACCTGATTTGAATCTAGTCAACTCTGTTTTATCCTGTTTTAAACCTAATTAAAATGGAGTAAACCTGGCTTAATTCTGTCAAAATCCAATGTGTGTGTGTGTTTGTGGTTGAAGTTAATTTTCACACGTGGTGTTTCCTTGTTTGTGTCAGGAGCTGTGCTCTGCAGGCCGACTCGGAGCAGCTTAAGCAGGCGTGGCTCAGTGCTCTGCAGGGCAGCATTGACCTTGCCTACAGAGAGAGAGGAGGCACACCCCTCGCACAAGTGGGTGTCTGTCTTATTTTATTTCTGTTATTTTGTCGGTTTCAATGACTGTTAAAAAAAAGATCTCCTCTCCTCCAAACATGTGGATTGCCTCCTGGTGGCTGGTTGTAATAAAGGTCATAAACCCCACCTCCTTCATTTTAGCAGATAGAACGGAGTCGTAATAAAGTGAAACATCTGTTAACACTGTCTTCCTGGTAATTGTATCTTCTTTACCCATCTGCAGCCAAAAGAACCCCCCTCTCTACTGTGTGGAGAGGAAAACCCACCGGCGCCCCCAACTCAGAGGCCAGCTGCCCTGGGTGTTGCTCTGAGTGGCCCCGGGAACCAGCGGTGCTGCGATTGTGGGGAGGAGGAACCTCGCTGGGCCTCCATCAACCTGGGAGTCACCATGTGCATTGAGTGCTCTGGCATACACAGGTAACCACAGCAGGACATGTGTCTTTTTATTGTGCTGCTGCACTCTTATACAGTATGTTAGCTTTAGCACCATTGCTATGGTTACAGTCTCTAAAGCTGGGACTTTAGGTTAACACTGCTGGTCATGTTTTATTCCGAAAACTGCGGGGAGGCATTTTACTGTGGACAAACAGAAACTAAGACTTTTATTTTGAAAACTGTGTTTGTGTTTGTAGGAGCCTGGGTGTTCACCTGTCAAAGGTGCGATCTCTCACTCTGGACTCATGGGAGGCTGAACAGCTGAAGGTAGCTTTTATAAACAATTACATCTTCAGTTAGATACTAATGTTTTGTGAGCTGAGACCCATGGCTGATAAACAACACCTGCCAGACAGACTGCTTCCTCCGAAGGCGGCAAAGCCCAAATTGAGCCACAGCTTTATACATTTTTGTCACTCTTGTCACATGATATGGAACAACTCTTTCTGCAGCTCCTGTGCATTCTGGGAAATGATATCATGAATGGAATCTATGAGGCGCGGTGTTCAGAGGAAGGAAGAGTCAAACCCACAGCTGACAGCCCACGGTAAAGTCACTCATCTGCACTACACTGCACAGTCTTGTGCAACATGTCCCAAAACCAGCCTGAGACATGGAGGCTTGTTCTTAGTGGGGACACAAGGAAAAAAAACGATAGCCACATAACCACAGTCTCAATATACAAGATCTAAGTCAGTAGAAGTCTGTAATATCATGAATATATGTGAAGAATATGATACATTTATTTCACTGTTGACGGGCTCTTTCAACAAGAAAAAGTATGTGTTACTTTGTAAATCGCACAAAAATCAATGGAGAAAATCAACATTTTTAGCTGATGGTGACAAGGGACTTGCTAGTTTACTTTTGCCTATACTGAGACACAGAATGAAGCGAATTCTGATGTGAAGCTTCTTGTTGACCTGCTGCCCCTGATTTTTCCTCAGACCAGAGAAAGAGATGTGGATCAAAGAGAAGTATGTGGAGAAGAGATTTGTGCAGAGCAGTGGTTCTGATGCAGCTCGTAAGTCTACCAGTCTTAAGTGACATAAATTCACCTGTAACTGCAGAATATGTAAAATATGTTTTTGCTTCAGAGTGTCCTAAGGTCAACCCTGGGCATCTTTACCAGGCAGCTTTGGCTGGCGACCTAGTTGCCATGGCAAAGGCATTGGCTGAAGGAGCAGAGGTCAGTGGCTGTGTCCCTGAGGAGGAGGGACGCACAGCACTGATTGGAGCTGCTGTTGGGGTAAGAAGGTTTCCCAAAAAGTTTTTTAAAGTATATATACTCTTCTGGAAGCAGGTGTACGTCTTCATGTGACCTATGCCTCATATCACAGAGAAGGTTTGATCATTGGCTTTGTTCAAATGATCCTTTTTTAGTGTTCGTGATTCTCCATGTGCCCTACAGGGGTCACTGTTGGCCTGCGAGTTCCTGCTGCAGAACGGAGCAAACATCAACTACCGAGACCTGAGAGGACAGGGAGCACTGCACGCAGCTGCCACTGCTGGACACACTGGGTAATCACACCTATAGGATTCACACATGTACTTCAACACTGATTTGTTTAAACAAAGCCAACACACAGCTTCTTCATTGGCGGCTCTAGACAGGTGTGTCTGCTGCTGAAGAGAGGAGCCAATCAGTACGCTGTGGACGAGACAGGACAGGATCCACTGGCCATTGCCGTGGAAGCCGCTAACGCTGACATTGTCACACTGTGAGCCACCGCTGATTATCTTTTTGCAGTTACACTGTGTATGTCTGCTCTATGTTTTTCCCTTGTTTACTAAATGTGTAGTCATGTGACCCTCACCATGCATGTTGAAAGTCTAGAATCTTCTTAAGTGTAGGTCACAACATGACGCCACCCTCAGGACAAACTGAGATCCAGCAGCTGTTTGTGGTCAAATAGTTTAAAAACAAATAAATAAAAATGGGTCTAATAATAAAGATAAATAATCTGTTTTGTGTGTGGTCTCAGGCTGAGGATGGCCCGGATGAATGAAGAGATGAGAGATTCAGAGGGCATCTTTGGAGCCATGGGTCAGTGGACTTTGTTCGACCTCTAACCTGTTGCTGTCTGTGAAATGGCAGTGAGCTGATTGTACATGTGACGTCATTTCTCAGGAGATGACCAGACTTTTCAGGACATCTTCCGCGACTTCAGTGATATGGCCTCTCACGACCCAGAGAAACTCAGCAGACGGCAGTTCATTCGTGGAGGAGGAGACAGCGAGCGTGGCGAGGAGGAGGAGCGGGATAAATATTGAACAGGGACACCAGTGTTGGAAAGATGTAAGACATTTGTCATTTGACAGCGGATCTCCTCACGCACGGTAGACTCACTGAAACTTCAGACACATTTCATGTCAAGATTTTACTGTTTTATGACAGACAAGTTAACGGTCTGAATAACTTTTCCTGGTCTTTCTTCAATAGAAAAATGTGGCGATTTTGTAAATTGTGTTTCCTTTTAGAGGAAAATTGATGAAATAATTCCATACATTTATATATTTAACATACAGTTACTGTGAATGGAAAAAATGTTACAGTGCTGAAGATGACTGAAACCGACTAATCATTAACAGTCAGTCTGACGATTATGATTTGATTTTTAAAATGTCTGAAAATGTGTTTTAATTTAAACATGTTAGCTTAATCCTCAAGCTGTGAATATTAATTAATATTAATTATTCTTTTTAAAAATTAAGTAAACCACTAACTGAATATTTACTTTTGGAACCCCCCCAAAAAATGTCCCTCAAAAGGGTAAAAAGTCTCGGAGAAACTTCTCCAGGCAAGGATTGAGAGAATATTTTGTAAGAAGAAGTAAACGAAGCAAAGGACAAGTGAAGAAGGCAGGGATGCAACGTTACAGATGCTAACTGATGTTAATCACCAAGAAGAAGAAAAACAAAGAGACACTTTTACAGTATCTTATTTACTTCACTCTGATGATGAAGTTAAGACATTTGTTGATGAATATCTTTTATATGTAATTTAATTGCTTAATTGGTCCATTTGTTTATGGAAGTCATGATTAATGGTTAATTGATTAACTTGCTTATATGAAACACCTCATCCTTGTTACTTATGCACCTGTTTAGACAGGTGTCAAGTTACATTTCATAAAACATTTTTTATTGGAAAACAATAGTGTCGATGCAAACTCAAAGCATTTGCACTAAAATGTGTTTAACTTGATTTGGACGTTTTTACTTGATTGTGTCCTACTGGAGACACTTGTGTCCTCTTAGTCCTCCTCATTCATCTGAGGGAGTCTTCACTCTAAACACAACCTCTTCTTCTGTAGCAGTGAACGCAGTGTTGGTAATGATTGTGTTTGGTTGATGCAGTCAGTGATGGTGGATTCACTGCTGTTCCAACACTTTCTCTCAGAGTCACACGTCTCTTCTTTATGGTTGAAAGGACTTGTACATGTACTCAGCGTTTATTCAAGTTTTATTAATGCCACACACTAACAAAAGTGGGATGTATAGAGGGTTTTTTTATGCTTGCAGCTTCTCACTTGACATACTCTCTTCTTATTGTTTGGCTTCATGTTTTCAGGTCATCTGTTTCAAGAACAATTCAGTGAAGTTTTTTTTTTGTTTTTTTTTCTTTTTTTTACAAATTCACAAAAATGCTACAATGTCCTGAACTCTCTTTAGATTTTTTTTATTTTAACTGAAGATGAAAAAGTATTGTTGAGAAGGTCAAGGTCATGTCACACGTAGTTTAACGGAAGCATCTCTGTCTTTAAAGTTGTTAGATATCAGGTAAAGTAGTGCAAAGTTTAAACCTTCCTCTTCCTCATCAACCAGCTGGGACACGTTATTGTCCCCTCAGGATTGACTGAGAGTTCATATATAGCGCCACCAGCAGGTCATCATTACAATGGGTCTCAAACTTTACTGGTTAATGACTAGAGAGTGTACAGAGGTGGTGTCACTGCCAATATTTCACTGGATCTTACTTGTAATGCTAAAGCTAATGCTAATGTTTCATATATTTTGATGTAAAACAGGGTTTGATGTTGCGCATGTTTAATTGTTGATATTTAGATAAATTTGTAGTTTATTAGTGACTCGTGGTCTTGCCGATCATAGGTGATGGACCTTCACTTGCTGCTGTAACTCACTGCCAGCAGTTTTATTTTATTTTACTTATCCTTTATTTAGCCAGGAAGGTCCCGTTGAGATACAAGATCTCTTTCAGGGAGTCCAGGTCCTATAAATATTTACAAAGACAAAGCAATTTCAGATATAAACAACAGAATGTAAACGCTAAAAATACAGTCAGTGCTTACCAAATGTTCACATTGAAACTGCCTTCAAAATGTGTACGTTTTTGAACGCATCATTGTTGGTGTCATGGGAACACTGTTGCTAGGCAAAAATAAACAAACAGTGCAAATATTGTCATGCTCTCTCCCTATAGGTCAAAGGCACATTTACATGAGCCAATGTTAGCTATCTGGCCAAATGTAACCAGTGACTGAGCAGCATTTCGTCATGTGTTTGTCCTGTAGCTGCGCGTGGATTAAGGAATTGACCACTCTGTTTTGTTCCGTTCAAATAGCGATAGTTGATGTTACAGAGGTCTTGATGATGCATTTAAAGACTTGTATGGATTTTGGTTTGTTTTGAGGTGCCTTCAGGATGTTTCTTATGACCACGGTTCTACTGTGTTTTATTAACTTTGATGTTTTACTGTGCGACAAAGGGATGTAAAGGGATGTGACGTCACACTGATTGACATGTGTCTCATTTCAGAGTCTTAATGGATTTAATGAACCATTCGAAATAAGCCCTGAAGCAGAAATCACAGGTCTCTGCTGTTAAGTCTCTGTTTTCACTGAGAATTTAATCCTAAATGGTTCCTCTGCCTCATTTCAGAATCATGGTTCTGATCCTTTTCCTCTCCTGTGTTCAGACAGGCTCTGGATGACGAGTTTCAGGGTGAATTTCTGGCTCAAATGAGATGAAAACATTTCACTCACTGTTACAAATGTTATGTTAAGGTGATGCTACTGCTAAATAAAAAAAAGAGTTTTAACTCATGTTGATGAGTCTGTATGCAAGTCTGCACATTAACATATTCAACACGTGTAGTTGGTTCCATTTAAAACACAATGAATATATATGTTCAATTGGTTTCAGATGGGGCTCTGTCAGGAGGTTCATGACCCTGTGAACATGGATTTATAAGAAAACAATAAACTTCCCTTGGGGCCTTGACAGAATGAGTACTTTTACTTTACTCAGACATAATAAAAATCTTACTCTTCATAGCAAAATAGCTGCTTTTCAGTGACAGTCACTGGGGATGAGCAGACAAATAATCAGGGAACATGACACCAATGCTCTAAACAGGAAGTCCCCACCTGGACACCAGGACCCTCCTCTCTCTCTCTCACACGTACACATTTCCTGTAAATCTCCTTCAAAGACAATATTAATTCACTACATTTACTGAGAAATTATCAAATATCCAGCCAATCAGATTCAATCTTTATTGACAAACTGAGAACAGACATTTTCATCAATAAAGACCTTAAATATTAATGTTCATTTAACATTAATGTATAGGTGTGAGTCAATGCAGCAAAACAGTTTTGAAACATCACTGCTTTTTCAATCCTTGGTCTGAGTACAGTGATGATTTTTACTGTTTGTGTACTATTAAAAGTTTCTTTTAATAGATTTATATTTTCTAGTTTTACTTTGCTGCTTGAAGACAAAAATAAAAATATATTTGAGGACACTGCTATTGTGAACAAATCAACATTTGACAATTTTCTTGACAAAATAACTTGGTTAATCAATAAAAAAAAACAGATTAATTGATTATGAAAACAATTATGTTGAAACATGTTTGCATTTACTGTGGGTGACAAGTAGTTATCTCTGTTACTCATTTAAAAAGAAGTTTTATTGGCTGTTAAATGACAGAGAAGATGAGTGAAGGCACAACTGTGTTTTCATGACGTTCTCAGACTGTTCAGGTGAGTCTTGGTCTTATAATCATGTGTTTCAGTCTGACAGTTTTCAAATGTCCCACACTGATCACACCTCAAACACCTCTCAGTCTTGTCCTTTCTTCCTCTTCTTCTTCTTGCTCTTCTGTGGTTGTGGTTGTTCTTCTTCTTCCTCCTCCTCCTCCGTTATTGTTGTTTTTCTCTTTGGCTTCTCCACCTCCTTCACCTGCTCCATCGTTTCCCACACTTCGTCATCCTCCTCCTCCTCCCCCCCCTCCTCTTTCTTCACCTCCTGATTGCCCTCTTCTGCCCCTGCTCCTCCATCCTCCAGGTTGCGGCTGGACAGCAGGAGGCAGTTGAGTCTGGACTTGAGGTAGACTTTGTGCTGCAGCTTGTGGTCCTCCAGGTCATGAATACGGAGGAAGCGATCCAGCCCACAGGACGCCACCACCTGTTGGGAGGGGTGACACTGCAGCCACCGCACACCCCCCGCCAGCCCCTTTAGGCAGCCACGGACCAGACCTTTCCTCAGGTCCAGCATGGCAATCTGACCATGGGTGTTCCCCACCACCACCGTGTTACCAGTCGAGGGCAGCGACAGAGCTGTGAGAGGGTATTCTCCGTAATCGGCCTCCAGCACAGGACGGCGCTGAGGGGAGGACGGGTCAAAGACATGGACCTGGGGAGACAGGACAGAGGTGTCAGAGATGTCACTGGTTTAAAAAGGGACAGGTCGGGGTTATTTGAAATGTGGCTGTATGAGGTACTGACAACGCTGAGTGTGCAGACCAGCCTGACACATGGTGTCCCTGTGAGACAAATATGATTTTTTTTCTATGGACTTTGCTAAGGGAGAGTGAGCAGTTTCTAAACTTTAGTTGTTGTTGGATAAGGCTGTCCAACAGCCTGGTAAAACAGAACTTAAAATACATCCGTCTGACTAAACCCGGACTTCTAAAATGCACATAAACATGTTAGTCAAACTAAAATTGTACAAAGCCGAGTTTGGATGGATGTAAATACCAGGTTTGCCAGTGGCACCTCAAAAAACCTATCCCATTAAACTTTCAAAACAGTTTGACATCAGCGCCGTGAACTCACTTGGTGGAAGCCTGTACAGGTGACCACTTTGTCGGAGTCCGGGATGAAGGCCATGTCTCTGACCCAGTGCGGCCTCCGCAGGTCCAGCCAGTCGTCCCGCAGGTTTTTGGCGGTGAACACGGGTTTCTCCGGCCGCTCCAGGTCCCAGATCTTCAGTCCGTTCTCCTTCCCGCCGGTCGCCACCTTGTGTGGGTGAACCGGACTCTGTCGCATCCTGCTCACGTTCTTCCCGGCGTCCAGCTCTGTGACGGGTTCGCCGCTGTCCTCCCTCCAGACCCGCAACGCACCGTGCTCCCCGCAGGTGATCAGCGCAGAGTCGCTGAGTGCGGCCAGTCCGGTGAAGCAGCCCTCCGTCGGGTCCCCGCAGCGCCGGGACTCCGTGAACTCGCCCTTCTCGGTGCTGAACGTCTTCACGAAGCCGTCCACGGAGCCGACCAGCAGCTCACTCTCCGCGGGGTCTCCCCAGCACAGAGCCCGGACCTCCTGGTCGCGGCTCAAGTGGCTCGTGTTGCAGAAGTTAAAAGCCTGTTTCTGGGCCACACTGACTCCCTTCAGGATGCCAGTCTCCGAGCCCAACCACACAGAGCACAGCCGACTCCGCTCCCCCATCACCGCGGTTTTAAATGGACCGAGGACTGGATCAAAAACTTGACTTCAGTTGCTGTGGATCCTGATCTGACAACACGCGTGGTTCGTCTGTGTCGCACGTAAATTACGTCACTCTCTCTGTTTGCTTGTACTTCTTCTTGTTCGTTTTATTGGTGGTTGGCAAACGAAGTCAAGGTGTATTACCGCCATCAACTGGTAAGGAGTGTGGACTCTGATATCTACATATGAATATTTTGTCATTTATAATAAATTAAATAATAATAATAAATCCAGTTTTCAGAATATGCTGAAACTAATTTTTTAAACTAATTTGAAACGTTGATTTTATAAACTTGTTTGGGAAATCCAGGCTCGGCAAATACACGCGTGTATAACACTTCAATAGTTTTATTTTATTGAGAAAGTGGTCACAGGAACAACTTGTAGGTGATCATGTCCGCTTTTACAGGTTTTAATTTGCATAAATCCTCCTACGGTCAGTTCAGTTTAAAATTAATTTGTAGGTTAGGTTAGGTTATGTTGTGAGTAAAATTACTGCTAATGTAGTTACATACTATGTCCACTAGATGCCGGTGCACACACATAACGTATTAATACACGTTGGTCAGTTAGATTTATTACATCAGTTGGACACAGACTGACGAAAGGTGTGTTAAATTATGTTCCAATCACAATTAATACTGTTTTAATGCATGTATTTAAATCAGTGACTCTTTAAAATCATGTTTTTCTCGCTGACACATTTTTCAAAAGCGTAAAATGCTTTGTCAACGTCTGTGTTGATAATAAAGTTTCATTTAAAATTGTAGTGACGCGATTACGCAGCGACCGCGTGCGCAGATGACGCAGTTCCTCCATTTTGGGTCTGTGCTTCTGTAGTTAGCTGCACATATTAGCTGGCGAAACGCGTCGTGACTTTGTTCGGGGTGTTTTTTCCCGCTTTGATATCCAAGTGTAGTTGTGTCCGTGTTCAGGTGTGAACCTGAATCCGCATTAGTCTGACAAATGGACGGAGAAGACGACGACTTCATGTCCGGAAGCCACTCTGGTAAAAATAACACATTGCTGCCCTGCTTTGTTTCCCAGGGAAGTAGCAAACACAGCCTTACTTTTTATGACTGTTTGTCATCTTCGGTTGGTTTTCAGTTAAGTTTTACGTCACACACGTGTCGGAGGAAGATAACTACAAGTTAAATGTACAAGCAATGATAATTTAGCCTCCTGGCTTCGCGGCGATGAAGCTCTGACTCGTAACAACCAGGATGCTTCTCTGTTGTTCAGTGTTTATCATGTGAGCAGAAGTCACAAAACAATAACAGAAAACCTCACCAAGTATTCTCATTTTTTTGCACATTGCCTGTGTTGGGAATTATACATGTGTTTCTACCACGTGCCTTTTATCTACTAACCTTACAATGCATGTCGTTTGCATGGGGCTAGTGTGTTGACTGTACACGCTACCGTTATTATCTTAACGTGTTTGCAGTAGAGCCATTGATGTGTTAATGGTTTACCAATTATATTAAATTAAATTTCGTTTCTCAAATGTTTTCACTTAACAGTCTGTCTGTAATATGTGTTACTGCAGATGGTAATTTGGAAAATGAGGAAAAAGACCAGAATTTATCTGGTGATAAAGGTACAACATTGAATCAATCATTAATCAATTGCCACAATAATCTCTTATTACTGTTTTGACAATGGATAAATTAGTTTCAGTGTTTTTGTGATTTCAGCTTAGTAAATGTGGATGTGTTCTTGTTTGCTCCTCTGTGACAGTTTATTTGAGGATGTCATTATGATGATGTTTGGAAACAACATCAGTTAACATTTTCTCACAATTTTCTCTAACCAAACTTTGTTGTGCAGATGATGGTGGCGGCACTCCTGTTCAGGATGAACACCCAGCATCGGATGGTGAGGACATGAGGAGTGATGGACACCAATCTGAGGTTAGACTAATGTTTAACCACTCTGTTCTCAGTCGTTTTCATCATTAATGAAATATATCTACAGAAAGTGTTGTTTTTACAACACAAGTTGAGTGTGAGTCTCTGTGTCTCAAACAACTACATTTCTATAAAACTGAGATATCCTTTTAACAGTTTATTGAACATTTGGGTGCCTGACACTGAAAGATCTTCCTCATGTTAATGTCATGTGATGCTCACTCTTGGGGGCATTTGGCAACAAGTTCAGGTGGTAGAACTTTGATGATCTAAACATTTATTGATGATGATGACAGACATTCTGCTTTATCATTTCCATTTTCCAACTGGAACTGAGCCCCTGGAAGCTTTTAAGAAAGCTTCCAGGGGCTTCCGTTTACTTCTGTTTACTCCAGACTGAAGTTAGTCTGTGTTTAAAGACCAGGGAGGGCCCTGACCTATGAAAGACCAGCGTCTCCAGCACGTCATAGACCACCACCAGTGTCGGATATTAAAGGGAGTTTGTGTGCTGGGCTGTGACATGGTTAGATCCTCCAGTTTTATGAATGATGTTTATGTTTTTCCATTGCCAATGACCTACTGCCGTTTGTCTCAAAAGGATGAGGGCAGCAATGATGAGGACCCCGCCCACGCCATGGAGACCAGCAGGGCAGCCAGTGGCTCTGAAAACGAGAACCACGGTGGAGCCGACAGCGACTCAGAGGTCGAGGCCCCCCAGGGCAAAGGTGGTGTGGACGAAAAGAGTGACTCTGAAGAGGAGGCTACTCGCCCGGGTGACAGCGACGAAGATGACACCCCGGTCAAACGCAGGATAACCGATTCAGACAATGAGGACGCGTCTCCAGTCAAACACAGAGGTTCAGATAATGAGGAGGGGGAAGGGTCATCTCCTGTTGCAAAACGCAGAGGGAGCAGTTCGGACATGGAGGATGGGGAGGACCGACCCAGAGCAGCTGCAGACAGTGACTCGGACAATGAGGATGCTAAACCTGCTAAACCAAATGCTGATAGTGACTCGGACAATGAGGATGCTAAACCTGCTAAACCAAATGCTGATAGTGACTCGGACAATGAGGATGCTAAACCTGCTAAACCAAATGCTGATAGTGACTCCGACACAGAGATGCCAGCCAGACGCAAGGCAGCACAGATAGACTCTGATGAGGAGGGGGAGGGAGACGGGGCAAAACAGCAGGAAGACACAGAGGAAGCAACAGGAGGAGGAAAGTGGAAAGCTGTGATGCAGTCCGACAGTGAGAACGAGGATGAGGAGGGAGGAAGGAAGAAGGTAGCAGCAGGAAGTGATGACGAACAACAAGAGGAGAAGAAGAGGGAACCTGCAGATGACAGCAACGATGAGAAGCCAGGTACTGACTTCGTAACAGCTCACACATGAACGTCACTGCAGTCACACTGATGCTGGAAGTAGGCATAGGATGATGTCAAAAATTCCTGTCACGATTATCCTGACCACAATAGTTCAGATTCAAGATATAATTGTGGGAATGAAAAGCTGTAATGTGTATCAAACCATTGTCAAATTAGTTTACATGACTCCTTCCTCAATGTTGTTCCTCATTGTTTTGTTTTCATGTCTGTGGTGACACAGAGTGATGTGTTTGCCATCATCAATGATCGAGGGGAGGCAGAAGCACAACAACTACACTCGCAATGCGAGAAGACAGTGAAATTTAGGTTAAATAATTATCCCCGGTTCTCAATGTAGTAAAAGTACTTTAGTTTAAGGAATTATCACTGGACATCTGAAACATGAGTGAGGTGGAACGAGAAACTAACCCCGAATCGCTGAGGAGGGAGGGTAGCAACACTAGAAGTGTTTTAGCAAAATAATTTTCACCCTGGAGCTTTACGATGTTGTAGTTTGTTGTTGTTTTTACTTTGTCTGTAATCATCCTTCATTTGATGAGTAAGTAATTGGTAAGCTTTAAGAAAAGGTCTACATTTTCTGAAATGTAATGCCAGAGTAGCGACACTAGAAGTGTTTTGGCAAAGTTTCACCCTGGAGCTTTAAGATGTTGTAGTTTGTTCTTTTTACTTTGTCTGTAAGTAATTGGTAAGCTTTAAGAAAAGGTCTACATTTTCTGAAATGTAACGCCATCAACAGTAATGTCTCGATGCCTAGGCTTGACACTGCAACTACTTAGCTACTCGATACTTGCTATATCTGCTCCTGTGTTTGAGTGGAATCAAGAGGATACAGGAAATCCTGAATTTGTAGTAGACAGAAAAGATAGTTATCAGGTTGTGAGTGTGGGAGTGTTAAAGTGAACTTGGTGAACAATTCCATTTAAGCACAGCATTTTTCTAAAGAGAGTCCAACATTTCCAATGGTACTCAAATGCAAATGGTGGACTGGTGGCTTGATAACACAGTGGAGGAATGTGATGTCAAATATGACACAGTGCAAAGCTGAATGTTGAATATTGGAGCTGCAAAGTGAAGCCAAACTCTGACTGATTTCCCTAAAAAACATATTTGATCTGGTTCAGTCTCGTGGCTTACAGTCAGTTTACATCTTGTCACAGCATCAGTCATGAAAGTTGATCCTGTAACTAGGCAAATGCATTTCATCTGTTATTTCCTCAGAGGTAATGTCAAAGGGACCGATTAGGAACTTAATTCATGTCTGTGTGCGTCTTTGCAGTGAAGAGAAAGAAAGCCATTTTGTCCGACAGTGAGGATGAGGAGGAGAAGGCAGAAACACCAGGTAAGAGACATCAGCGTTTAATTACCTTAACCATGTGATGTTTATCTTTAAATATTCTGTGTGATAAAAACCCTTATTTGATTCTAATATTAAGATGAAAATTAAGCATTAGATGAACATTTCCTGTCTCAATTATTCTGAGCAAAATAATTGCAATAATTATTTTTAAAAAATGCTTTACATAGCGAAGAGGAGTCGGGCGGTGTCGGATGATGATGAGAATTCAGACAGTGATGATGGAGGTCCAGATAAGAGTCTAAAGGCCAAACTGAGAGAGCTCGGCTCTGACAGTGGCAGCGAGGATGAGAGCTCGAAGGCGACAGCAGAGAAGAAGGATGAGAAAGCGCTGTTTGGCAGCGACAGTGACTCTGGAGACGAGGAGGAGTGAGTGCTGCTCTGAGTTCACAGTTTAATTTAAAGCCTAGCATGCTGTGACATTTAACCTTTGTGTTTCCTGCAGGAAAATGATTGCAGACATCTTTGGAGAGTCTGGGGACGAGGAGGAGGAAGAGTTCACAGTGAGTCATCATCATCCTGTCTGATTACAAAGAATCTACTGCTTTCCTGCTTTTTATCACATGACATCTGTCTGCTCCTGCTGTTAGGGTTTCAACCAGGAGGATCTGGATGGAGACAAGGTCCAGGCGAAGGAGAAGAAGCAGCAGCTGCAGGAAGAGTCTGACTCTGATGAAGGAGTTGACCGCAGTGGACAAGAGTAAATCAGTTTCGGCTATCTTCATTCTTTTTTTTCTCAACTTATAAATATACTTACATACATTGTGTGTTTGTGTTCAGCACAAGCTTCATGTCTGACTTCGACATCATGCTCGCTCGGAGGAAAGCCATGAATAGCAAGAAAAGAAGACACCGCGACGGAGGGACGTTCATCAGCGACGCTGATGATGTGGTCAGCGCCATGATCACAAAGATGAATGAGGCTGCAGAGGTCTGCCTTTCAAAAGATAAACTCTGATGCCTTTCTGTTTACTGTGAGTCCAAACTGAAGATGTATTGTTTTTGCAGGAGGATCGAACTCTGAACAGTCAGAAGAAACCAGCCCTGAAAAAACTCACCCTGCTACCTCAGGTCGTCATGCACTTGAAGAAGTAAGAGCGCCACCATGTGGGTCACATCCTCAACACAGCTAGTGATGTAAAGTTAAATGTGCAGTAGCTGCACATTTAACTTTAACGACTGTTGGCTTCAGACACCAGGAGGCTGCACAGTTCCATTAGCAGCAGCAGGAACATCATATACACTCCACCTTTATAGACTGTGTGTACCTGTGTGAACAATTTGCCTTGTGTTTGGTGTGACTGCATCATAAGAATGGCTCTGAAACACCTTATGTTACAGGATAATAAAACATCAAACAATAGCCAAACATCGGTACCAGACCAGATTTAACCTCAGCCCAGCTTTGTTCAGAAGTTGTTTTTATTAACCTAAATTAACTCCTGTTTTTCTACTTGAGCTGTGGTGTGAGGTGTTGTGCTGCTGTTTGTCCCTCAGACAGGACTTGAAGGACACGTTCATTGACAGCGGAGTGATGTCAGCTATCAAAGAGTGGATCAGTCCTCTTCCAGATAAGTCTCTGCCTGCTCTCAGGATCAGGGAGGAGCTGCTGAAGATCCTGCAGGAGGTAAGGACCCTTGGTAACCTGCGACTCACAGTTTATAAAAAAATAAAAAACGAGAATTCACCGTTTTCACTGTTACATTTATATTCTCTCCCGTAGCTGCCCAGCGTGAGTCAGGAGACGCTGAAGCACAGCGGCATTGGCCGATCCGTCATGTTCCTCTACAAACATCCCAAAGAGTCTCGATCCAACAAAGACCTCGCGCTCAAGCTCATCAGTAAGAGCCACAGTCACTTTGCTCGCTGCAGTTGTTTTCTTCTTTTAGTTTCAGCAGAGTAAAACAAACAGAAGTGAGAAAGTTAAACAGTGAGTTTGAGGTGTCAGTTTGACCATGTAATGAACACTGCGTCTGTGTTTTTGTCCAGATGAATGGTCGCGGCCAATCTTTGGTTTGACATCCAACTACAAAGGAATGACGAGAGAAGAGCGACAGCAGAGAGACCTGGACCAGCAGATGCCTCAGAGACGAAGACTCAGGTAATGACGTAAACCAGCCACGCTTCTATAACCACGCTGTGTAGAACAAATGGAAATAAGGTACAACAACAATAATTATTTATTTGTTGTTAAAATGAGACATAAAAAAACAAGGAAAAACAAGTCAAAGTAGAACAAAAATTTAGGGCACAGACCAACACTAGGGCTACTTGTCTAAATAGAGATTCATTAAGCACAGTTTGATGTCAGATATTAAAAGTGTTAGAATCACATTTAGATTTAGGACAGAGCTCAACTGACGTAATAATACAAGGCATGTTTTATGCAGTTGAACGACACTGATTATTTTAGTATCTTGGGTTGTTTCCACATTTGGTCAGAGTGGTAATTTCACTGAAAAGTTTGGGTAGAATAAGGTGATTTGAGGTGACAACTGCTGTGTGCTGTGACTTTAAACCACAGGTTTTTTCAGTAGACGTGTGAGTCAGCGCAGTCATTGCTAACTATATGTCGGTACCTTTTTACAAGCACACTTCAAAAAACCTCAACTAGCCCTTTAATATGGCTTTCACTCTCTTATATGATTCTGACTCTATCTGAAGATGACTGACAGTTTAGTGGGACTGTGTGTGGTGGGTGACGATGCTTCAACTTTTTGGGGCATGTCTCTCATTATCCTCCATGATCCTCCATGTCTGCTCTGTTTCGCATTAATTTTGTAGACAATGATGTCCTGCCCTCAGCCGTGTGCTCCCACCATATTCAGATAAATGAAACGAGAAACACCGTCTGTCTCCTTCAGTTGCCTCATATGTTTCTGTTCGTTCTACCTCCTCTTCACCACCTCCCATTCTTCCTCCTCTGGCATTTCTACGTTCTTCACTTTTTTTTCCACTCTTCATGTTTTTGTTCCTCTTCATCCTTCCGTCCCCCCAGTCAGCCTCAGAAGGTGGAGAGGGCGGAGGAACCTGATGTCTTTTCTCCACCAATCAGGTTCAGTCATACAATTTGCATGGTTGCACTGCAAGCCTCTGTTCCAAGTCAGAATTGAACAGAAAACTAACAGGCAGAAAGGCTGGATATCCTTCTGTGGGCCTGGAAACAGGAAGTGGTCAAGATAGTTGTTTTTTTTCATGTCGATAAAGAGCATAGATGTGTTTGACCTTTGACCCAGGACTGATGTTCATAAATTAAACTGAACACACAAAGTAACAACGTTGGGTTATTTTGCCACGTCTGAGTAAAGTTGTTGATTTGTTAGTTGACATAAGGGACTGTTATGGCATCAGGATAAAAATGTAGGCCTTGCTTAGACCGGGTTTTAACATCCTTCCTGATCACAAAGTTGAGCCCCATGTTTGTTTGTTTGTTTGTTCAGGCCTTGTGGATGCATTCATAATGCTTTCTGTTTATGGGCCCTGTAAAAATACTTTGACTTTACTGTGAAACTGCAGTGGGTCAGAGGATGTCAGCTGAGGAAGCAGCTCTTAAAAGGGCTAATTTGTGTTTTGGGAATTGTGGCCGTATAAAGTACGTTTCAGAGCAAAATCTGCAACTTTACATCGGGGCACAGGAGTTGTTGATCCCCTGCTGCCTCCATTAATAAGTTCTAATGTGTTCATTTGTGACATTGGTGTTTGAAATCCTTCATTTAAATTTACATAAATAAAACAAACTTGCCAGATGAAGCAGCAGTAGACCAACAGCTCTCGTGACACTCTGAGATAAAAATTCTAATTGGAGAGTGAGTGTTCTACTAACTTCAATTTCCTGTTAGAAAAGGCTGTCAAACAGAGAGATCGGGTAGCAGACCTATTCAAGATATCGTAGACCTTTAGATTTTATTCAGTGAGCCTTTTTGTTAAATGGCTAAAATATTTTTTTTCTCGGGCGTCTGTCTCAGGTTGGTTCTCAGCTCAGGGGGCATGCACAGTGCAGTTGGTGTTCACTCTTGTCAGTACATCACACAACTACACTTTCTGAGGGATTCTGAACTATCCCGTTAATGTGTCTGTTCGGACATATAAGAAAGGATTCAGAGTGATTACATCTGATGTATTCAGGATGTTCACATCTGGTCAGTTCACAGAGGACTGATGCTAACAGTTCTGAACCAGGCCTAAATGTACTCTCTGGTTCCTTGAGGTGCAGGTGAGTATTACCTGACTCTGTTTCTGGGCCACAGGTTACAGACGTGTCAGAGTCTATAGCACTGACTTGCCGACTAACTGCTGTGAAGTGGAGAACGCTAATAAAAGCATGGATACCATTGGGTTTTTCTCAAGTGAGAAGAAAGTTCTTCAGCTGCGAGGGGTTCTTCTCCTGTCCTGGTTACCTGTAGATTCATTGTATAATGATGTTGTGTCTCTGTGTCTACCTTTAGTTCAGGGGGACAGACACCTCGGAGGGACCTAGAGAAGCAGCTAACTGGAGAGGAAAAGTAAGTGGTGATGTTTTCCTGCTCCGTTTGTGTCAACAGGAATCAGATCTGAGGCTGTTAAAGTCAGGAAACTTAAACCAGAACCTGGATCCACACCTAACGTAGGAAAAACATGTTGAATCATCTTCTCAATTTGTTAAAATTGAGTTTAATACAAAATAAGCCACCAAAGCCAAAATAATTATGATATAAATTGTTACATTAAAAAAGGATTATACCTTTTATTGTGTTGAGATATCAGCAGCATCTTTTTAACTGGACTCTCCTCCCTCCTGCAGAGCTTTGCGACCTGGTGACCCCGGGTTCTGTGCCCGGGCTCGAGTTCCCATGCCCTCTAACAAAGACTATGTAGTACGACCCAAGTGGAACGTGGAAGGAGACTCCAGCAGGGTGAGTACAAGGGGGACGGGGACGGGTTTGTTTTCTTTTTCAGGCGGTTAGATTTCAGTCACTTGTCAACAACCTCAACAGTTAGGCCTTTATGTGAACTTAATTTTGAAAGGGCACCTTCTCACTGTTTGAGTTTACCACTGAGTTGTATTCAGGTGTTTATTTGAGTTTGGACAAAGAGGCTTCAGATGTCTCTGTTTGACATTTTGTCCCCCAAAGAAAGTATCTAAATAGAAATTAATGATCCATAAAATAATCACCCTTAAAACAGTAATGATAATAATTTAACTGAATCATATACAGTTAAATCATTATTTCCCTTTGTTTCAATTGAATTATTAATGTAACCTTTTTTTTTAAACTTTAATTTGAGGTACTGACAGAAAGAACATGTCTTACAAACTGGTGAGTGCCTAGTGAACTTTAACCCACAGAAGACAGGCAGGTGCACCAGGTAAAACAGATGGTAGCTAACTAACAAAGGGCTTTTTAGCCTGAGTCAGTGATATTTTAAGAATACGTCCACTGTTTTATCTTGCCATGATAGAGCTTTTTCCATCAGGGCAATAAAAGCAAACATGAGGATTACCAAAGTTACCTGTTGGAAATACTGTCAGCGAGACGAAGCAACAATCAAGTGGTTACGATCTGTTTTACCTGGTGTTCCCTCCAGCAGCCATGTTTGTCACTGAATGTGCGGCACTCTCATTACAATCAGCTCTGATTATTTCAGTACCTCATACAACTATTACTTTAAAACAGTAATGTTGATAGTAGAGAGTTAAATAATTCCTTATTTTAATCGAAATCTCTTTAAATGTGAATTGGCAAAATTTATTTGATAAAATGACATTGAAACATTGCTCTGAGTAGGGCTGGGCAAACGAGACACCCACAAAAAAAATTGTTTTCCGGTATATGTTGGCTGACAAGCAATAAACCTTATTTGTTCCATTATATATAACCCTGTGCTGTTACCAGCTCCAATGTAATCAATCACTTCACCTTCCCCCCACACACACACGCAACACACAAGTGCTCTGGACTCAGGTGTGCGACCCATAACGTGCCATAAAAATTGTCATACTCATTAATTGTGTGGGGACCAGAACCTGGTCCTAAAGAGGCAGAACCTCATGTCTGAGGAATGGGTAAAGGGTTATATTAAGGTTATGGATAAGTGTTTTTTTAGGCTGTCCAAATGAATAGAAGTCAATGCTGTGTTCCAAGTAGAATGGTTACATTTTTAGAAATAATTAAAGCTCCACTACTCACTTGCAATTTAGCATGAAACAAAATTTTAACAATTAGAAACAGAAGCCAGTAGTGTCAAATAAATTAAAGCCTGGGTTCAGTTTAGTGTGAAAATAATGATCACGGCTTTACAGTGAGATATCATTCTATACCACATTTGAAAACATATATATTGGTATAATTTTAAAAACTTCTGCCTGGCCCTAGCTCTGAGGTATGTGATTGAAATTGTGTTTGTTATAGGTTTATAATAGTAAATGTTTATAATATTAAATGTGATAAAATGTTAGTTTGAAGAACTTGTTGCATAAATGTAAGAAACAAACACAAAACATTACATTATTAGTCACTAATAATTAAAAGTGTTTAATTTATATAAAGTTATTTTAAGTTGTGATGTTTAAGGTACTACATAATATACTACATAATTCACCCTTTCATAAACATATTTTTTTTACACAAAAAAATTAGACATTTGAGTGGAGGTGTGAGCTGTGATTGGTCCTCTGTAGTGTGGCTTTAAGAAAGGCGTCAGCCTGCTGGAGAAGCACAAGCGTCGCTTTGCTGAGGAGAGGAAACTGCGTCGCCCACAGGGAGCAGTCAAGATCAGCATAGAGGGAAACAGAATGCCCTTATAGTTCCTGCAGTTCACCAGCGGGGGGCAGTAAGTCCTGCTGCATGGTGTGACGGTCCAGGTGACCACACTAACATGGCAGCCCATGGGTGGAGGATTTTTTGTTCATGACTTACTGTGCAAGACGTCCAAAACGTTGTCGCCTGTCTTCCAGGTGACATCACTTCCTGTGACGGCTGTAACATGGTGGTGGTTTGTCAGACGATGTTTGATGGGTTTAAGTGATGTCAACGTCTGACGTGAGCTGGCGGCTGAGCTCGTAGTAGGGCACCAGTCGACAGCGTTGTAGGTGGAGCTGAAACGATTAGTGGATCAATTATTTAAATGAGACGATAATCGTTAAAGCTGCAGTAGAACATTCAGTTTCTCAAATCTGAAGAAAACCTTATTTCTCATCTGACATTTTAATAGATATTTCTTTTAATGAAAAACCTAAAGAAAATCATATTCTTGTCCCTGTAGATGAGTAAAAACAGCAAATATATAATATATTTGAGAAGATGAAATCAGGTGATGATGAAAATGACAAAACAGTTCTGAAATTGCTGTTCAATCAAAGAAGCATGGATTAATCGTTTCAGTTCTGTGACTCAGTGATTCCTGCACATATTTCACATGAGTGTCCAAATGCAGCTTGAGTGGCTGATTTAAATATGAAACATGTGCAGGAAGTGTGGGTTCAATGGACAATTGTCTATTGGTGGAAGTACTAAAAAACCTTAATTTTAAGGTACTAATCTTGAGTAATATTCCTGTATTCAATATCATGCCTCAACTATATTTTACTTTCCTGTTGCACATTATTTGTAAACAAAGTCTTCACATCCTTCCATCCTACTAAATTTTATTTGAGCACACACACATTGGTACCAACCAATGAGAAATTATTTATTTTACCAGTTCTCGATACCCCGTCCGATCTATCCTAAAATATAGTTTTCAGCTGTGTTGCAATCTTAGATGGCAGGAAATCTCATTTACACGACACAGGATGGCATTCACTTAGGCATTTACTTATTTAGTAAATACAACACAAGGCACAAGATACTTTGCTTTGTGTTTTTATATCAGGCCTTTATTTGTTTACAACAGCATCATCACCAGCTGTGAGTTTGACCCCATTTTTTTCAGAAATGTATGCTTATGATTTCTCAGCAACAAAAAATATACTGATTTTGCTAAAATATTTCCCAGGTATTAGTAACACGTAGATGGTAGAGATATGTTTTTCCTAATTACATTGTTTTTTTCTGACTCCCTGTTTCTGTGTCTGTTTTTATCTCTCAGGGTCCGATGAAGAAGGGAATGTCCCGGGTTGATAAACAGATGCGTAGAATTGCTGATATTCGCCGTCTGACGAAGCCAGGTCATGCTGTTAAAATCAGTGTTGAAGGCAACCGGATGCCATTGTGATTTTTAAACGCCATAGGATTTATTTACTTTTTTTTTTTCTTATTAATGTTTTGTTTCATGAACAATACCATTATTGTCCTCTCCTTTCCCTCCGTCCTCCCTGCTGAGGTCCAGCCTCGCCCTACTGCTGACTGAAGGTTTAAGGTCACCAGCTGATGTCACAGACTTGACTGTGTCTGGCCAGAAAATATTAAATACCATCCAGAATGATCCTTGGAATGAGAGATTACTGCCTTTTATGTGAGCAATCACAGCTGCCTATGTTAGTATGGAAGTCCGTAACGCTGACATTTGAGCTAGAACTAAACTCAATATGTTCATAATGGTTGATAATGTTAGCAGTCTGCTATAGTACCTTTATTTTCTCAGCCAATCATGTTACTAGAAACATTAGCTAATGTTAGCATGCAGCTACATTAGCTTTAGGTCTATTATCTTAAAGTGAACTCCTGTCGCCCCCATGAGGAATTCAGATTAACTAAGTTAAGAGTGCTTCATGGAGCTTTCAGTCATATTTACTATTTGCAGCACTGTGTTGCTGTTGCTTTGTCTCAATCACAACATGATGTAAATGTATCGTATCCTGTGCAAAGAGCAAAGAATATCACCAGTCGGCATGAGAACAAAACACCACTTTACTGAGGAATCGAGTCACAGAAGAGCTGACATGCTTGATCACCGTTCTGTGATCAAGCGATGTGTTCCGCTCTGCACTTTTCACAACTGTTAACACTGTGTTAGAGGTTAGCAGTGAGCTATCCATCCATCTTCTACCACTAGTCCATCACAGGGCCACATAGAGACAAACAACCATGCACTCTCACAGTCAGTGGTCAATTTAGAGTGTCCAGTTTGCTTAATTGAACAATCTACATCTTTTTGGACTGGGAGGAAACTGGAGAACTGGGAGAAAACCCACAAGAACATGCAAACTCCATGTGACCGGGTCATAAACCCAGGTTGTCTTGCTGCAAAGGCAAGAGGGCTAACCGCTTCACTGCAATGAGCCATTTTTATCTTTAACGTCATTGGCTACTGTTGGCAGCCAACTGCACATGCTTTATTTATTGTAAATAAATGGTAGCATTGAATTTGATTCTCTAATGAACCAAGTTGGCAATATAAGTTAAAACTGTTAAAACTAGCTTATGTTAGCATTCACTGGTATTATTTTCTTAATCAATTAATTATGCATTTGTTCATAAAAAGAGTCAGATTAGATCACAATACACTCACACCAGGGGAAGTCACTTGATTAAGCAGTAAAGAGGTCAGAGGAAGACAAACAAAAAATACACCAAAAAGCTATGTTAGCTCTTTCTGCCAACCGCGAGTCCTACAATACATCTGTCTACTATAGACTCGTTTATACGTTTTCTTAAAATGAATAAGCCATGTCTCTGTGATACAGTAAAAATAAAAACTGTAACATTCTAAATTAATGTAAATTTAATCTACAAATCTCACTCAAAGGGCACATTTTCCCCTTGCTTTAAGAAAATAAAAATGTGTGTAATAAAAATCCTCCCAAAATGAGGGTTTTAAATTTAATAAGTTGATTCAAGTAAAACTAAAGCAGCTAAAAAAAGAGTGAGTAATGTGGTGCCGGTGGTTTGGAGATAAACCTGTAGCTTATCCAAGGATCATTTTGGAGATATTGAGTTTTTTTGACCTTAGAAGCCTGAACTTCAACTTTTCTGGACTCAAGAACCAAATGTTCTTTCCCACCTCTTATTTCTTTCTAAATGTGAAGGTGTTTGTATATAGGCCAATGTGTCTCCCCCTCTCTGCCACCTTAGCAGCTGTACAGACGCGTGAAAATTGTGTGCACACACATGAGATAACATGAGGTTCAGGTCTGTCTGCACTGTTCTGTATCAGGTAATACTTTTCTTAATAAAGACTCCACACAAACTCTCTGTATTCTTGTGTTATATCAAGTTCTGTCCAAGTCATCCATCAGCACGTAAATAATCACATATTCAGCTTTTTATTACTTTATTGGAGGAACTGAAATTTAAGCTGCATGCAATGCTGAATGGGGACTCGGAGTCAATATTTGAGGCAGATCTGGTCATTTCATTAGAAAAAGTACAATAAATGTAGAACATTTAACATTTATTCCTCCATTTTCCAGTAGGTAGAGCAATGAGTATACATGTAACTATTGACATGGATGTCTTCAGCTCCAGGGGCCTATTGCAGAGTCTTCATCTGTGCCACCAAGTTCATCCTCACTTAGTCCATTGCACGAACATCGACCCAGGATAAGAAGGCGCAGCTTGGTCAAGTCAGGTGTAATTTATCCTGGTAAGTGCACGTTCACGTCTCTTTGAAGTAGACCGTGAGGTTGATCACAGATTTACATGTGGTCACCATGCGAATAACAGCTTATAATGGAAACTTATGAAGAGATGAAACACTTGATACTTACCACATACAGTTCTGATAGTACAGTAAATCTCTGATCAGATTAACACCTGACTGGACGGATTGAGCTGCAGCATTAACATATGCTGTTGTTTAGCCTGGTCAGGACCAGGGCAGGCTCCTATTAAACAGGAAGTCTGGGCAACACTGAAAAATGTATTTAACATCCACAAAAACCTCCACTTTACAGTGTTGCCAAGAAACTATGCTTAGGTCAAATATGTAGTATTTTGTTTTAAAATTAACAAACTTGTAGAAAGCTCAAAATTTGAAAATGTAAGTGAAGTCAAATATTTGTTTAGGTGGTATTTCCTGTAACCACACAGTGGTGCTGTTACTGTACCTGAACATTGACAAGTCAAGTGTGAGGCAGGGAGACAGTTTAATGAATCAGATTAACCTCCTCTAATGTTGACATTGATTATTTGCCATGCAGCCACAGGCACAGCGTCTAAAATATAGTATTTCAACTGCAGATTATACAACAACTTAGAAATGGCTTACTTTCTGATGGCTTTACGTTTTATAGAGATCTGAGTCTTGTAATGAAAAGCGGCAAGTGTTGTATATTTTGGCCACATTTGTCCCTTTAAAACAAAAGTGTGAGCACGGGATCATTAACTCTTTATTAAAGCACAATGAAAATCAAGGCAGTGAAAAGCACTAAAAACCAGCAGCAGTGAGCAGGACTGAACACAGACAGGAACAATGAGATGAGGTTTGAACCTCCACTGCACCACCGTGTCGCACCGTCGTCCTATAAATCCTCTTTATGGTTCATGTCATACACTGATGCTGCGCTGATGCAGCAGAACCTGAATCTGCAGCTGACAGGAAGTTGTTTTTCACCAGAAAACATCACCCCCGGGCATCGGCTCTTACAGGAATATTCAGTTGGACATGTCTTAAACAAATTTACAAACAATATATTTTCCATTCATCTTTTATCGAGGAAACGTCTTTAATACAAGGTTAAAAAAACAAAAAAACAACAAAAAAAAACCAACAACCTCTGACCACTTTTGAATTTTTTGAGGGAAACTTACCCTGAGAGGAGACTGCATTTCTATTCACTCGATCACTTAGACATGTACATGCTTCTCTAACCTAACTAGAAGTTACAAGTCAGAAAACCCATTTGTTTGGAAACCCACGCTGTGGAATTGATCTGAAACGATGCACAAAAGTAAAAATGGACCTGACTTCTTTCCATTTTTTGAACATGGACTAAAGATTAAATGTTCAACAGAGTTAGTGAAGATGTAACTAAATAGCCGTGTAACTACTCCTGAAACCAGAAACTGACTTTTACTTTTCGATGATCAGTCAGTATTGTTTATTTTTGACCTCATCGCAAAGGCTGTTTTCCAGGTGGTAAACTCTGGAAATGGTTGTGCCGAAGCATGGACTCTGCATTCATAATTGTTTACTTAAAAATTCCCACATGGCAGGAGCTGAGGAGTCTAGCCTAGCATTAAGCAATTACGAGCAGGTCAACAAAAGCACAATTACTAAATTAATCGTCAACTGTATATTTATTTAAGTGTAAAAATTGCTTAAAATGAAAATTATGAAGTCAAAGGCTTTTTATATGTACAGTTGACAAAGGGCGTGCTTTAACAAAGTCGTACATGGCGCTCACACAGAAACACAGAACATAGTCAGGATGTTTCCAACCATGTCGTCTCCTGCACACAGCCAATTATAGAAGTGAATCTGTTGTTGCTGTGGACTAATGGGCCCCTGATCTCAACTCAGGATCCCAGGTAATCCCTCTGTTGCTAGGCTCCTGCTTTCACATATGTGGTGTTACGGTGCAGCGTTAATATCTCAGTATGTCGTCCTGCTGTAAACAGCCCTGCACTGCCGATTAAAAAAACCCCCACAAAACTCAAGTCAAGTTGTGTCAGTCTGAGTGTTGAGGCGGCAGACACCTCTGGTCGGGTGGTGACGCGTTCAAGTGCATTTGTTTGTTTTTGATAGTCAGAGAGTTAAGAAACGGAGGGGTTCAGATTTGAACACATTTTGAATTCAGTCTCATTTGAAGTCACAGCTGTTTATCAGAACAGAAATGTGAAGAAATTTAATTTAAATGAGTACATTCTAAAGGGATATTTTAGGGTTGTTTTTGTTAATGTGTGGTTATATAAGGTACTGACCCCACATTTCCACTGGTTAAAAAAACAAACAAACCAAAAAAAATAATTGAAACCCCTCAAGATTTACTTATATATTATACAAACATAGCAAAGGAGGCGACTGATATTATCTACGGACCTTGGTGTGAGAGAGTGAGTTGTTTACAAACTTTAGTTTCCTCTTGGAAAAGTCTATGTAAGAGCGAGATAAAGTAAAAAAGACTTAAGCAGATGCAGATTTTATTCGGTGAGACTTTATTTTGTGGCTTAACTCTGTTTTTCCTTGTGTTCCCATCATTGACTTTATATCAGTACCTCACACAACCACACTGTAACTGTGACTTTAGTCGTGGAAACTACACAGTTTTGATTATGTTTCTGTTTCATATTAAGACTGTACGGCTGTGACATAAACATTTAATCTGATCAATTATCAATCACATTACATGGATCTGAGAAAAGATTTAGTTTCAGTCTTTTCTTTGGTCCTGACACATCTGAACGTGTTATGGATCTACAGAGCAACACCTGAACACATCGTCATTAAACATTCGTGGCTGTGGGGGCGAAGGTGAAAGGATGAATGACGGGTGAGAGGCTGTGGTGGGCGTGTCCCAGTAAGTGACTGGCAGTCTGTGATTGGCTGTTTCATGCATCTGTGGGGGAGTCATCTATGAAGAGAGAGAGTACAAATGGGCCATTTCGACTTTTTTTAAAATGCCATTAATCACAAATGAAACTTATTAAATGATGTGAACGACAGCTGCAGTGACTGTACCTGGTCAAAGGAGGGCACTATGGAGAGGGGGCGGGTCATCTGGGGAAGTAGTTGTTGTCTACCCTCTGCTGTTTGGTAGACGACTCATGCCAATCCTGTCCATGGGTGGAGGATTGACTCGTCGGCGTGGCGACTCCACAACTTTGCTGAGACGAAAACAGAAGATTAAGAGGTGAACGTCGTCGTAGATTAACCAAAACAAAAGTTTGTGCAACAGGTCAAAATATAGTTTAACAGGAGAAGACCTGTGAAAGCAACTTAAAGGTTGTGTTTGCAGGCTTTCGAGACATTGAGTGGTGAAAAGGCTGATATCAAACAAGTAAAAGTCTCTGTTCATCATCTAGTCTAACAGCTCTCACTGAAAAATCAGCGATCACAGGTTAATCCCAATGAATTTTGTGTCAGTCATTCCAGGTAAGAGCATGGAGACACCGATCCCAGCCCCCGACTGGTTGTGTTGGGTTGAAATGATTGTCGGACTTGTGTCAGATTCCTTCACTAAAGTTCCTTTAATGAAACACAGGGTGAATTTAAATGCTGTTTTTCAAGGTGATTTATTGAAAATTTGGTGTAAACATTTAACAAATATATGCATAACAAGTAAAAATGTCTGATATTAAGTAGGAACAGATAAGTAATTGACCTTGTGTTTTTGTTTAGAAACTGCTTTTTACAACAGCACACAGGGTCATGGGGGTCGTTGGTGGCGGCGTACACCCTGGACAAGTCGTCAGTCAAGGATTGAACACAACTCACGAGTTATTAAAGCTGTTATCCTTTTCCTCCACAACTCCAAATAAACCCTGATAGTTGGATTATTAGTGGTTAAAGTTCAATGAGAGTTGATGAAGAAGAACTGATGTTCGATGGTGAGTGTGAAATTGTATTATATTTGTGTGTTACCTTGCTAGTATTTGCGTCCTCCTGGATGCAACAATCAACGGGCTCAGATAAACAATACAGGATGTGTATCAGGTTTGGACAGAAAAATGTGGCCTGAGCCGCATTCTATTCAAGGTAATGTGAATTTTTGTTTGCTTCAGTCACTCCAACACTGAACTTTAGTACATATTTGTGTGACACAAACGTCTTGAAGTGGAGGGCAGTTGCTGCATTACCCAGTGAAGAAGGAGAGGGTTGAGGAGAAAGTGTGTGACGATTATGGACTACCTGATAACTTCTGAAAATAAAAGCAAGTGACCAAATAAGCATTTGGTCACACTTTACTATAAATGTAGTAAACTAAGCATTAACCACAAAATTACTTTCTAAAAATGTACTGGTCTAGCATCAAACAACTTGAAAGAAACCTCTTGTTATTAAACGGAGAAAAGTGTCGTCCTCTAACAGAGCCACAGGTTTCATCACACTCGTCCTACCTCTGCTTTTTTGTTGTCTGTTTGGTTTCCATGGAGCTGATTGACAGGCGGTCCAGAGGTGAGCTGTTCCCGGGGAAACTCCTCTTCCTCTTTGGCTCCATGACATCGTTCTCCATTCTCACCAGGTCGTCCATCCGGAACAGTTTGGCTGTTAGCTCCTCCCCTTCCCTCTTCACTCCTCCAGGGCGGAGGTGCAGAGCCATCAGAGGCCTGGACACGGGTCGGTCCACGCGCTGCAACACAGACGTGAGACGCGATAAGGCTACAAGCAAAAATGACAGGTGAGTGGGAGCTTTAGCTGATTAGATATTAAAACTACAACCTTTCATCAGTCTCAGTCCTCATCTGACTCTTCGTCAGTCGCACAAAGCTACAGTGCTGAACTTCTTTTGTCCCTTGTGCAATTCTGAGTAATTACCCAAACACTGTGGTCTCCATAGCCATGTTTCCATCATGGTATGGTACAGTTTGGAACGGTAAAGCCCTCAGTCAGTACCTTTGCTTGGTAGGCGGAGTGTGCGCTGTGCCTGATGGCCGCGTCAGCGAGATACGTAGCGTGTACAGGTGCGACAACAATGTCAATGTGGCACAAGGCACAACAACGGAGGACATCCAGCAGGTTTTTTTCCTGCTCAGTTGGTATGAGACTAGACTGCGGACATTGAAGAAACACCGGTCACAAGGGAGTGACTTTTTTCTGTCTCCCAATCAGCTGGCTGTGGTGGGTCTGGCTCCACCCGTACCGTACCATTACTCTGGTACCCAAAGGCAAGTGTACCAAAAAAAGGGAACGGTTGGGGCCGGTTATTTTGGTACTATTCCTAAAGGAAACGCAAAAAAAGAGAGACATGGACAGAAGTGGAGCATCTTCTTTCTACAGCCGCTCTTAAATCTGTCTGTCTTTTGCTGTGACCTCACTTGTCCTGCTTTTGTTCCACTGTGTACTTCTTCCGCCTCGCCTGTTCAATCACAACATGAAATGTGTCGCCCTGTTGCCCCCACGCAACCATCATTTCCAACTCCTACCATCACGAAGGAGATTCAAACGTATGAAATGCCCGCTTCAGCAGAAGCCAAATATGTTCAACCATCTCCACCTTAAACAAAACCAAAGTCAACTAACTAACTAACTAACTAACTAACTAACTGCAGTGTGGGAATGTCGTCAACACAGAGAGACTCGTGTGGAACGTCTTCACTTGAATCTTCATCAGCCGACTCTTCCTCAGTGGACCCGTCGTCGTCCAACTCTTTATCACCACTGACTCTTCCTGAATCAACTCTTCATAACCTGTCTCTTTCTCATGTCTGCGATGTGTTTTCTCTGAGGGCGTCTCCGTACAGAAAACACTGGCCTCGGCGGAGACGAGTCTCCCGCTCCGTTCACTGTTTTCTTACGTCAGGACACCATCACCTCTTACATCATGACCCCGACAGTCTGACTTCCCGTCCGCCCTCGGCCCTCGATGACTCAGACGATCGGGTTTCGTCCAGACTAAACAGAAACCACCTTCATCAGCTGATGTTGGCACAGGCTCCTCAGGGGGCGGAGCCATTTGGTTTGGCTTCGTCAGTGATTTGATACCACACTATGTGTGTGCGTGTGTGTGTGTGAGATACTTGTAGTTGATACCTCTTTAAAACATTTTCTGGCATAAACAGAAGACTCCATGGGAACTACTGCTCCTGACAAGGACCAAAACCTGGTCCTAATGAGGCAGAACCTCATTTCTGAAGCTCTGTTTAAGTTAAGATTCAGATCGTGGTTAGGTTAAGGTTTTAGGGTTAACTGGCTCTGGTAAAGGTTAAGGATAAGGTTTTGCTTACCCTTAACTTGGACAAAAACCAAGTCCCCATCACGTAAATTGTTACATTTTAAGGTGAAGACATATGGTTAGGATGAGGTTCAGGTTAGGTCAAGGTTTAAGGTAAGCCTCCAGGAAGTCAACGTCAATGTAAAGTCCTCTGAAGTCATGGAAACCAGACTGTGTGTGTGTGTGTGTGTGTGTGTGTGTGTGTGTGTGTGTGTGTCTGACCTGATGTTGGACTCTGAAGCCGTCCACATGACAGTGCAGCATAGTAATGACCAGCAGGCAGGTAAACAGCAAACAGCCACAGGACTGCATCTACAACAACAACATCAACATAAACATTAAGCGGTGACGTAAAAACACCCAGATGGTGTGTGACAGTGTGTGTGACAGTGTGGACATCGAGAAACAATTAGACAGGCTTTACTTTCATGTGGTCAGTTCCAAAGTGAGTGGCATAAGTTGTTTATTGCACCTGGGGCTTTCATAGTTTTCCTTAAAATACTTTTTCAACATGTTTTTTTTTTTTTCCCTGTGGAGGGCAGCATTTTGCCTCTCAGTGAACAGCTGGTCTGTATTGTTAAAAGAAGAACAAGCTGGATTTTTGTAGCGCATTTGTACTTGAGTTTTTCTATTTCTAATAATTGTGTCTAGTTTTTCTCCATCATTTTTTTTCTCCACTTCATATCCTAAAAAGAAAATCATACTTTTACACCAATACATTTTCCCTAATGTGTCTTTCTTACATTGTTTCTTAAAAGTTCTTCTACTAAAAGAGGATGCTGGCATCCTCACTCTGGTCCCGACAGATAAGAGCCTTAATTTCAGCACATTTGGGTAACGTTGCTGATCTATCGTCATAACCTACATTTTGGTCTAACATTGGTGGTGAATAAACTTATCGATTCTCATAATTCTCACACTAAAGTAAAAAAGTTTAGTTGATTTGTAATGTGGTTGTACAAGGAACGGACACATAGTGACAAACATCTAAGCCAAGAACCAGTTTCACCTTAACCTGTTTCTGCTTAAGTCTGCAAGAACTACTTTAAAGGTTACACACTTTTTCTTTTACTCAAGTGCAACGGTGGTCAGATTCTACGTCAGATACTACATAAACCACCACCCTGACCCTAACCCGGAGGGTTGCACCGTGATGCAAATGTTGGTGAAACTTTGTAACCATCTTTTGTACTTGTGTCAGTGTAATATATACACCTGCAAAAAAGTGTCTGCATCTTTTCCAGCGATCTAAAATGATTCTGTTTAAAGCGGGACTGACGGGAAAGAAGTGTTACATGTTGGTTGGATTTGTGACATCAAACACGATTCACTGGAGAAAAAAACAAAAGGAATCAAACTGCTTTTGTTTTGTATTTTTTTTTTGCAGGTTTACCTGTGTTTACACACACATAGAGAGAACAGAGAGGTACTGTTCAAGTTAGTGCTCAGGAATGTGTCTGTAATGTTTTAAACTGACCAAAAATGACACTTTATTGCTCTAATTCTACATTGAAAGAATTACTTTATTATTTATAATCATTTTTAATGAATTGATCATTTGACTGGTACTTGATTTGACTGAAAATCTGTCGAGAACTCATTTGAAGCCTGGAATAAGGACGTGACATTTTCTCAAGTTTTAAAGTCATCTACCATGATACCACACACACACACACACACAGCAGGACACTTTTAGCTCAGTTGATGGGCAAAGTGTATTGTCCAGCAACATCTGCTAATTTTAGCATTTTCCATCCCTGCAAATAAACGCCTTCTGAACAGCACGTGCACGCTCTCCGACATGCACACTCTTGCATTCCCCCTCCTTACACACACGCACACACAGAAACAAACCTTTGCCTTCAGCCTAACACACATTCTTAATGACGCAGACTCTTGTGCGCACAACACACACGCAGACAGAACAGATGCTGATGCTCTCATTCATGCACATGTGAACACACACGCACACACACACACACACACACATATTCACATAAATCCCCTATTTCCTCCCTGCAGAGCACCAGACTGAACAGCACCTTCATTTTAACAGATTCATTCACCTGAACGCACCATCAGCAGTTAAACTGCATCAACACTTTAAAACTAAATTAAAACTTTGATGTTCGTCCACCTGTTCATCACCACATGTTAAATGTCTCTCATCAGGAAACCAGACTGGACACAGCTTTGTTAATCATCAATAAAACAATTACTACTTTAAGTATTTAAATATTTTTTAAATGTACATCGCATGAGTCATGCACAGGATCCGATCAAAGCTGTGATCAAAGCTCAAATTTAAACTTAAAATCAGCTGCTGAAAATGTGACCTGCCGCTGCAAGAGTGTGAACCTATGTACACCTGTGTGCATGCACACACACACACGTTTGCATAGCATTCATAGTGAGGACATTCATTAATGCATTCCCTAGTCCCTTTCCCTAACCTTAACAATCACAACTAAGTGCCTAACCCTAACCTAAACTGAATTCTAACCCTAACCCTAAAACCAGGTCTTGAAAAAGCCATTTTTATGGGTGTCAGAATGTGAGGACCAGCCGAAATGTCCTCACTTTCCCAAAATGTCCTCACTTCCTTAGGTATATAAGTTTTTTGGTCGTCACAAAGATACCCATACAGGAACACACACACACACACACACTCGTACCTTCATTGTTGGAATCTCTGTGAGAGGAGGAGCAACTCTCTGTGTCTCTGTCCTTCTGTGTCGTCTCTTCTTGTTGCTTCACATCAGGTTTTATAGCAGCTGCCCGGGAATCTCCTGTCCAATGAGAATCCCCCGCTCCTGTGACATTACTTCCTGTGCTTCTTTTCCTCACAATGTGTGTGTGTGTGTGTCATCATCAGACCTATTACCTCTTAATGAAAGCTCCAGGGACTCATCACACCTCCTTCCTTTCCTCCTCCTCCTCTCTCCTCCTCCTACAGGTCACTTTCCACTTTTTGAAAGTAAAAATAAATTGGTCAGCAATTTTACCTCACAGCGACACACGAGTTGGTGATCCCCTGCTGCCTCCATCAGTGAGTTCAAATGTGTTATTTTGAGACTTCATTCAGATGTTCCTCAGCAGCAGACCACCGTGTCACCACAAGCTGAAAACACTTATTTTCTCTGTGGCCTTTGGTGTGAGAGAGTGAGCAGTTTACAAACTTCCGTTTCCTGTTGAAAAAAGGCTGTTTATCAGCGACATAATGCAGTGAAAGTGTTCTTAAGATGTGGTTAGTTTAGGCTGGCGTAGGTGAGCCTTTTGTTAAGTTTAATAATGTCATCATTTTAAAGTGTTTCACACACAGAGTCAGTTTGCTACCAAATATCTTGTTTTAAATAACTTATTGTCTTGTCTTTGTTTGACTGGCATCAGGTGTGTGTAGTTAATTTGCATTGTTTGCGTGCACTTTAACAATAAGTTTGACAACAAGGATGGGATTTGAACCCATGCGTGCAGAACCCAATGGATTAGCAGCCCATTGCCCATCCTGAAAAGACAGTTTTTCAAAGGGAAAATCATGGCAAAACTAGTATATTTTTGACAAATTCTAGAAACATTTAGCCTTTTTCTATTTAGTTTTCTGCTCTTATTTTGACTTTGAACGCTTGTTTAAGTGCCTGATTCTTGATTCCTCTCATTTCCTTTTTCTAAATAAGCACCAATCATAAGATGCAAGACAAAGTTTGTCGACGAGGATGGGATAAGTTTCCCCTTGCATCTCTGCTGGTAGCCATGTTTTTACTCAACACACGCCTTCCTGGAACAAACAGAGAGAGCAAGACGACCTTCTGGTTCTCAGTTGTTTCTACAAAAGAGGATACAAGTACCTAAACTATCACCTGCTAAATATTTATTTTGGGGTAAGTAGTACTTAATCTGATCTATCCTTCTACTGCGTTATCCTCAGCTGACACAGGGCAAAAGGCGGGGTACACCCTGAACGGTTCACCAGTCCATCACAGGGTCACATAGAGACAAACAACCATTCACTCTCACACTTACAGTCAATTTAGAGTGTCCAATGTGTCTGCATGTTTTTGGACTGTGGGAGGAAACTGGGGAACCTGGAGAAAACCCATGCAGACACGGGGAAAACATGCAAACTCTATGCAGAAAGATCCTTGTTCTGACCGGGTCACAAACCCAGGTTTTCTTGCTGCAAAGGCAGGAGCGCTAAGCACTACACCAACCATGTGACTTAGTCTCATTTAAGACACATTTGTGGTGTGAGTTTAGTGAGCGAACGAGTGGGTAAGTGCCCGCAACTCGACCCAGGCCCCGCCCCTTTTCTGGATGTTCCTGCTGGTGGGAACGCATCTGACCTGAGGGGTATTCCAGAAAGCAGGTTATGTGAGAACTCTGAGTTTGTTAACCCTGAGATGAGGGAAACTCTGATTTATCCGTTCCAGAAAGAGAGGTAACTTAAACTCTGGGTCTGTTACTGCGGTAACTTACTCTGTGAACATAACCTGCTCGCTGGCAGGTTTACTATAAGAAACCCAGAGTTTCTACCTGTCTCCTCCCACACGAAGAAAGCAGTTAGACATGGATTGCCCATTCATTAGAAATCCAATCGACATCGAAGCCGTATTTATTAGAAATGCATTACGTCGTGAGAGAATCTTCCGACCCAGATTAGACGTTTTGATTAAAAATAAAAGACAAATTCACATGTGATTTGGTTCTTCTTTATTCTCTAAAAGTACAAAAGCAACAGTCAGGATTTGTAATATAGTTCCAACTATTAACATATTTCACATATTCACCTGTTTCACCATGACAATGCACCCACCTCAACTGGCGTTCAAGTAATAGAATTTACAAGTCTGTTATTCTTATTTGCCGGTCCAGGTACACCATTTCTTTCTCGGTTTTTTGAATGGTTTAGGGTTAGGTGCACCCTGTACAACTCTTTTACCGGCAACTGGGAAACATATGGACGACATTTAATTCCTGCAGTTCTATATACAGATTTAACATGGTATTGACCGAAAATCTCACTGTGTCAAGCTGTGCTCTAGAAGTTGATGGACCCTCCTCATGGTGATGCCCAACCATGTTCTGTTGAAGGACAAGAATGTGCTAGTTTGTCCATTATCTATGCTCATCACTTCAGTGTACATGTCAAACTCCAAATTCCACTCAAGAATGTAAATGAATATGAATGGGTAGAGCAGTGCCAGTAGCTATACATAATATTAAGACACACTTCAGTAGGCCCCTCTGGATCTCTCCCTGTGGCAGCAGACAGCTACATACATATATACATACATACATACATACATACAAGTTTTATTTAAAAAAAAAAAAGACATAAGTGTATACTTGCATCTGATGTAGGCACTTGTGTCCTGGGGGGTGACAGGCTCAGATGAGCTTCCCCCGGGGATGCCTTCAGCCACAGGGCGACCCCTGTATTGGCTGAGAGCCAGCTCCTCAGCCTCTGTCAGAGGTGGTGGAGGTGGCCCTCCACCCGTTTTTCGGGCCTCTGCCTTCTTTCTGTTGGCTGAGCAGAACTCAATGTTTGCAATCTGAATTAATATTTACGTTACGTTTAATAGCCTTAGTCAATTAAAAATAAAAAAATAAATCAAAGTGAGGTGCAATCATAGCCTAGCAAAATATGCCTTACCTTTTTGAATGATGTTTTTATGTTTCATTTTGAGCTGCTTCCAAGTCCTCCTTTCTCCTGTTGGATTGCACCTAAATGAAAAACTCAGATTTCATTCCTACTTATATTCATAACTATAGGCTATGCTACGATCTTACGGTTAAATGTTACGTCAATGGAATAGTACGTTCAAACTTACGCGTTGACTCGGGCAGCAATTTTCTCCCATGCGTCTCTCTCTCCTTCGCTGCTGCAGCTGTGTTGCATTCGCGGCGAAATATGTGCTCATATTCTCCGTAGGCCAGCAAAAGGATCTCCAACTCCTTCGCACTGAAATAAGTTGATCTTTTTTTTTTTTCTCGGTTGTCATGGTGACTCGTGATATCGGGGCTCCATTGATGATGGCTTTTTATAGTGGTTGTGCACGCGCGTACCTCGAGGTTAACATACTCAGAGTTGATTGAACTAACTCAGATCAGCTGTTCTGGAACCGGATACTCAGAGTTTCCCGACTCAGAGTAAGTCAACTCAGAGTTCAGGGATAGACTCAGAGTGTGTTGAACCTGCTTTCTGGAATACCCCTCTGATCTTCTTCACATGTAAACAGAAGAATCCAGTGTTCAAATCTGACAAAAGCTTCTTCTGTGATCATAATATGAATTTCTCTGCGCTCGTGGCCAAAGAATACAGATTTTATTCGTAAACATGTTTCTGACTCTGCATGATAACTTTAATTCCTCTCTTCGTGATGGAGGTTCAGGTTTGTGCAGAGGATTTTGTCTTTGTGTTGCTGTTGCCAGGGGTTACAGGCTTCTCTCCCATGGTGGCCTGTCCCCCCGGGGCCCGATGACCTCCATTCATCTCTTCATTCATCCTTCTCTCCATTCATTCAGGACGGAGGATTGGATCATTGAGAAAACACACCTGGGCTAATAGCGGTAATGACACTGCAGCTAACAGGCTAATAATGACGGAAAAACCCCCCTCAGTCTGCCCGCCCTTTAATTAGTGACAACCTTCTGTGCTCATGGTGATGTCATGTGACCTCCCTGATCACCCCCCCAACTCATTCAACATCACACACGCGTAACACACACGTGTTGGACCTGCAGGACTCAGACCAGCACCTCCTCTTCAAAAACATGACAGGATAAACCAGGTTTGCTGGAGTCCGGTGCAGTAGGACCATCATGCTTCATCTGCTCCATCGAGTGCCACCAGTGGCGTCAGTGGTGTCCCATGGCTCACTGGTTTGACTTGGCCCCACAGAGATGTCCGTAATGCTGGACAGGAATGAGCAGAGGTCAAACAGTAAAGTTTAAACTCACACAACCTGCCATTAAGGTGAGAAACACCGAGTGTCATGACTCTGGCTCTCAGTGTTTTTGGACCAGTGACGTTGGTGACGTCACTGTAGAAACAAGGACAACATGATCGCCCGTAGTAACGACCACAGGAAGGACACTCGGGAGCCAACATGGTGGACGAACCACCACAGTCATGCTCAATTTAAAGTAAAGAATAATAGCGCATAATCTCACCGATATAAAAGGATCATTACCAGGTTTTTTTTCTGCATCGTCGGGGCCTTCACATGGTGTTCCTCGTGTTCACGAGATTCCAACACTTTCCTCATGTCATGTTTACATCAGAGGTCGTAAGTTGAGATGTTTTTGCTGATAATGTTGAAATCGGCAGATCCCATAAAGGTTTATATTGTAATGGAAGGTATCAGGGGCCCCTGTGGCCCTCATGCAGAAGATGAAGCGGTAGAAGAAGAGTGAGTGAGAGAGAGAGAGAGAGTGTTCACAATCATTTAATATGAAAAGGAAAAGTTTCTCAATGCATTATGTTAGGATTACCTGCAAACATCTGTTGTTGGCAAAGTGCTCACAAATGTACCATTTGACTGCTAAGCCTCCATCCATCCATCTTCTACCAGTTTATCCTCCACATGAGGGTCGTCGAGGGCGCTGGTGCCAATCCCAGTTGACATTGGGCGAGAGGCGGGGGACATCCTGGACAGGGCGCCAGTCCATCACAGGACACAGCTAAGCATGTCTTTTTCAAAATGAATGTGTTACATTTGAAAGCAATTTTGCTGTTGTGCTTTTTCCCAAATGTATTTGAAATGTGTCGTCCTGGCCAAAGACTGCATCACAGCACTGTAGGTGACTGGTTGATTTGCTCAGTACAGCGAATGCATCAAAACCACACAGTGCTGCTTTATATTGACGTTTGCCAGTAGTTTTAGAGTTTTAGTTGAAGGAGGCAGTGAAATAACAGGTGCCTGCCAGAAAACACCAAAGAATGAAAAGAAGACAATGAACCAAATTCTTCAGTCATCGGTACATGCACTAAAAAGACTAATCAAACCAGGTTAGCCTGTGATTGTTTAAGTGGTGTAAATAAGTCGAGCAAAGTCAGCTACAGACTTCTCATAGATTTATTCATCCTCCTCTTCTTCCTCACATACTTCACACACTGGTATAGTGAAATTAGATTAAGATAGAGTGAAAGATAAGGTGACTCTCATTATTATTTTTTTTATTTCTTTCATTCCACACTGATCACATACCCTGGTTTATACAGTAGAATATTATTTATGATTTCCCTTCAAGTACCACCAGAGGAAGCTTGTGTAGCACTGGTGGTACACGCACTACAGTTTGAGAACCACAAGTCTAGGTGGTGCAGAGGTTATCTGTCTATGTGTAAAGGCAAGAAATGTCTGTCCATCTGTCAGCAGCAGTTTGTCAGGCGCCGGTGTTGAACTGTTCTGATGATATAACCTGTCAAGTTAACCTCCTGTTTCACAGCTCTGGGTGGAGCCTTTTACACAGGGATGAACTTCAGCTGATGACCATAACAGAGCTCTATAAAATGTTCTGGAGACTCCTGTAATTCTGTGTTCGAGGAAAAATCTAATTTCCCAAAAGGGAACGGATACCCAGAAGTAAAAACACAGAAGCTTTAATGTGTCCAGTGAAGGACACGACACTTATCAAAGACAAACAGAGGGTGTTGCTCATTTGTGTCCCTGCAGGATTTGACCCAGTTGTCCTCCGGCCCGCCGTCCTGCTGACTCGGCAGTCATGATGTAATTGTGGAGCTTCAGTTGGTGATGATCGCTGCTGGTGCTTCACAGAGATCAAACTTAAACTTGAACTTAAAGTGACAGTTCATGGTTTTTCATTTTTGAAGTGTAGCTGTATTAGATACAGACACAGTTATTGCTGACAGTGCTGTGACAGTGCTTCCATCATGCTACAGTTTGGTTTGGTACAGTACGGTACAGTTTGGAACAGTGAAGCCTGAGGTTCTTGTGGGGTCGTGCTCCTGTCCCATCTGTCGTTACCAAGCAACCAATACCTGGGAGCTGCTGAGACGATGATGAATTCAGCGTCACTGCTGCATGATGTATGTGTGGGTAAACAAATGCTGTCCCGTCACCAACTGATTCAGGAGCTCCAGTTGAAAGCTTATTTCAGAGAAGACAAAGTTCTGTTTAACTTATTTCTCTGGGAGCCACAAATCAGCGCTCACTGCAAAATATAAAATGAGAAGAAAGATAGAGCTTCAGTGCAGACACATGATTAAGACCTTCTCGTTGTATTTCACCTGCAGAAATCTCTCAGACAAAATGAGGCTCCTCCAGCAGCTGTGTTCCTTACGTCCGCTCCCAGAAGGAACCCGAGTGTGTTCTGACTTCATTTCCAAGAGACGGATATAATTCATTTCCTGATTTTTGAATAACAGAGTCTGTAAAAGTGGAGTTTTAGATAGACAGTGATACGTGCACACGCACACTGACTCATGTCGTAACCATAGACTGTAAGTCTCTGTGTCTGAAACCGATGTGTATGTGCCTGAGACCTGCATTCTCTTGAATGTCCATCAGGGGCACACTCCTCTGGTTTGTATGGAATTCTATGAGGATTTTGACAAATCTGAATATAACATAAGAAGAACAATTTTCTGTGATATCTTAAAAATACCAGCGTGATTGACAGCTGATGTCATGCAATAGATGCCTGTTGCAGGTGATGTCAGAAGAGTCCACATTCTCATGACATCATTACCAGTTGCCACTTGGGTTACTGGAGATAAAGCAGTAAATCTATTCTTACATTAAAATAATCTATGAATCAATTCATGCATTAAGTGTCTACCAATTGTTTATCCTTAATCCTCCACATGAGGGTCATGGGGCCCACTGTAGCCAGTCACAGCCAACACAAAGCTGGGGTGACAGTAGCTCAGTGGTAGAGCGAGTTGTAAGACAATTCTGCCCAACTCTGAATCTTGTAGTGTGTCTCCATCTTAAATCACACAGAAGCAGCTTTCTGCAAAGCAGGATTCTGCTGTGATTCGGCTGTGATTCTGTCGTTTGATACATGCAGATGTGTGAATGGTGAATGGCAAAACTGTAGTGTAAAGCAGCTTTGAGTGGTCATCAAGACTAGAAAAGCACTAATAGTAAATACAGACAGACCATAATATAGGGTGAAAGGCGGGGTCACACCCTGGACAGGTCACCAGTCCATCACAGGTCAGGAAAACAACCGTTCACTCGCACATTCACCCCTACTGGCAGTTTAGAGCGTCTAATTACCCTCTGCATGTTTTTGGACTGTGAGAGGACTGAAGAACCTGGAGAAAACTGTGCACACACACACACACACACACACACATACACACACACAAGGAGAACATGTAAACTCCATGCAGAGGCCCTCAAGGTCCTTGGTATGAATTATAAGTTTATAATTTATAGATATGGTAGACATAAGCAGAAGCCATGCCTCCTTGTCTCAGGTTGGTTCTTGGCAAATGGGGCACTCGCACTTCAAAAAACTTAAAATATCACTTTAAAATTGTCATTTTTGATTTAAAATATCTATATAATGATTTTAAAAAAGCACTAAAATAGAAAAAGAGTTGCTTGTTCTTCATCTTTCACAGCAGGTGTGTTGGTCAGGTCCGACTTCAGTGCAGAGCAGAGAGTGGAGATGTCTGCGTGAAGTTCTCTGGGTGAATGTAGTTGCTCATTGCTTCAGTTAATGTGGTGGGAAAAAGCCTCAAACCAACTCTCCTGTGTCTGCTGCTCCAACATGAGGCAGACTGCTGAGATGTGTGTGAGGTTACACTGATACTAAGTAAACACAGCGGTGTTTCGGCGCAGACACACAGAAGTCTGCTGCTGTTTGATGGATGACCAGGTCCTGCTGCTCACAGAGAAGGGGTCATGAGACAAAAAAGGTCTGAGGTTCAATTCCCGCTCCAGCTGCAGAGTGCCATTCGGCACAGCGTTGAACTTTCGTACTCGTCTCTGCCTCGCAGCTGCAGCACCTGATGTAGTTTACAGATGAGAACAAATATAATGAAGCCTCTGCAGACACGACCTGCTTGTTTCTGTGTGCCTGTGATAATGACAGCTGCAGGGTGCTGGACGGGCTGACGGAAAAGGACAAATTTATTTAACACATACAGCTAGTGGAGTGGTGGGCCGGAGGTGGTGGGGGTGTGGGGACTGGGGATTCCCAGTTTCCAGTGTCTCTAACCTGCAGAAGCTCCCACACACTCACATTTAACGTTTTCAGTCATGAGTGAGAGTCGACCCGTCCTTACAAAACAACCTGAAGCTGCAGAAACCATCAAAGACTGCCTGAAACTCTCCACTGGCAGCAACACTGCTGGACATAAAGGCACAGTTCACACACGGAAGGAAGAGAGTGAGGTATAACAGTGGTTCTCCCAAACCTTTGTACCAAGTACCACCTGAGAAAATAATGAGCTCCTGAAGTAAATTTGTAAAATTTATTCCAAAAGATAATTCACTCTCTCATTATCCTCCTCTTCCTCACATATACTTCAGACATTGGAATAATGAAATTAGATCAAGATGGAGTGAGAGATAAGTTGACTTTGATTATTATTATATAATTTGTTTAGTTTTCTAGGCACTCGGCTCCACTCTGATCACATACTCTGGGATACACAGAAGAACACAGTAGAACAGTATTTCTGATTTTCCTCCAAGTACCACCAGAGGAAGCTCACGTACCACTGGTGGTACAGTACACGTACCACAGTTTGAGAACCATAGATGTATACGATAGTAAGCTGTATGGTTGCAAAGTCACGGTAAATTTCCAGAAACTTTCCATGGAAACTTTAGTTTGGGAATTTTGGAAGTATTCCAAATTGGAAACTTTCCACAGGAATTATGAGAATTTTGGAAATGTGTGGGAATACATTTAAAGAAACGGAGGCATTTACCAACATTAATATAAACATTTTGTTGTGTCATAAGCAGACATTGTTGCAAAAGGATACTATTAAAAAACATGACACAGATTTATTTGTAAGTAGAATTTTATAACGCTTAATTCTTTCATAGAACAATCAATTCTATCTCGGAACAACAAAAGCATTTCCATCAACATACTGGGTGGCGTATGTAGCATTTTTCTCTTATATAAGATGACAAAAATGCAGATATGTAGATAGTTAGCTGAACTGATGGAAAAGTCTTCAAAACATTTTGTCATTTTGTCATAATGATGATGAACAATGAATTGTCCTCTGAAGTAACAAGACACAAGATTATG